>NC_072388.2:85568077-85877677 GCF_028885625.2 Pongo pygmaeus
TTTGGCTCCTTGACAGCAAAACACACTGAGAAATAAGATGTTCATTTGATTACGGAAATGCTGGAAAGCTGGAAGCCAACTTTAAGAGTACTCCCTTTAAGTGACCTTCCTAATACAGTTTTTCTACAAGTCTCTCCTTTCTGCAAGAGTCATCTGTGCTGCTAATTTGTTTTTAGATTTGCTTACCTTTTTCTGTTAATTGGAAGTTATCACTCTGCTTTTCATCCCCCCACCCCTTAATATTATTCATTAAGAATAGTTACAAGAAATGATTATTCATGCTTATATACACAATTTGTTTATTTGGAAAGAATTCTGTATTGGTAAATAAATCCAGGCAACAGGAGTTGGCAGGAAGACTATTATGGAGACATTTTGATAAGTAGCGTTCATGGGTGTGTGGCAAAGCACACCACTGCAAATTTCAAATTTTCAAATTTCAAGTTTTCAAATTTCAAGTATTTAAATTTCAAATTTTCCCAGAAATTTTGAATTGGAGATTGAGATAGAGTCAAGATTTGGACACCCAAAAGTGGTTGCCAGAGTCCTGAGCACTACACTTAGGGAACCCTAGTTTAACTATCACTGGAGGAAAATGTATAGGTAATTTCGTAGATGTATAGAAAATAAGTGATCCTGATGTCAAATAGCACATGATAGAAATAATGTTTCATTTCTGATAGAAATAACAAGTGATTCTACGATATTCTTTTCAAAATTCTTCTCTATATCAAGAATACAAAGGAATGGTTTTATAGAAAACCGAAGTTTTTTTCTAAATATATGCATGCACCTGTGTTCCCATTTTGTGATATGGGTGTGATTCCTTTGGAGATATAAAAATCCTTTATCGTATACACACCAGGTTCTGAATGGGTGTTTATAATTCTATTTGTTCTATAGTGAAAAGTGAGGCTTTAAAAAAGCCATTACTGATGTTGCTATTAGTGAAAGACCATGTAGTTGCTATTTTGCTTTAGATCACAGTTTTTTTGGTTTTGTTTTTACATATAAGAATTATTACTCTGGTAGTATGTTCTCAGAGAAACTTCGATAGACACATACATGAACATACATGCTTACATCCACTGTGTTGTATAAACAATTATGTTTACTGGAAGAACATACAAAAAGTCAAGATGCATGTTGCATTGGATTTTTCATAAGGTGAGCAAGACGAGATACATCCTTGCTGTTGGTCAAGTGTGTTTGCACTGTTTCTGTTCCCACTTTGCACCATTCTTTTCTAGGTCTGAAAGCACTGACCCCCAACTACATATAGTATCTGTATTAGTCGGGGGTTCTCAGAGAAACAGAATATATCCCCAATATAAATCTCCTCACATATAAACATAAACACAAGGAGATTTATTATAGGAGTTGATCGAAACTGGTTCACACAATTATGGTGATTAAGAAGTCCCATCGGCCGGGCGCGGTGGCTCACGCCTGTAATCTCAGCACTTTGGGAGGCCGAGGCGGGTGGATCACGAGGTCAGGAGATCGAGACCATCCTGGCTAACCTGGTGAAACCCTGTCTCTACTAAAAATACAAAAAAAAAAAAAAAAAAAAAATTAGCTGGGCACGGTGGCGGGCGCCTGTAGTCCCAGCTACTGGAGAGGCTGAGGCAGGAGAATGGCTTGAACCCTGGAGGCGGAGCTTGCAGTGAGCAGAGATCGCGCCACTGCACTCCAGCTTGGGCAACTGAGCAAGACTCCGTCTCAAAAAAAAAAAAAAGTTCCATCATCTGCTTGGTGTCTGCAAACTGAAGAACCAGGAAAGTCAGTGAGGTAATTCAGTTTGCGTCTAAAGGTTTGAAAACCAGGAGTGTGATGCCTGATGGCAAAAAAAAAAAAAAAAAAAAAAAGTCCCAAGTCAAACAGCAAGCAAATGTATTCTTTCTGCACCTTTTTTGCTCTATTTAGACCCTCAAGGTATTACATGATGTCCACTCACATTAATGAGGGTGGATCTTCTTTACTCAGTCTACTGATACAAGTATCAATCTTGCAGACACAACTAGCAACAATGTTATGCCAGCCTGGGTATCCCTTAGCCTGGTTAAGTTAACCCATAAAATTAACCATCACAGGACCTCTGGCAGAGACCAATAACTGTCTCCCAATATTTTTTGCCTCCTTATTCTATAGGAATAGAATTATATAGTTAGTTTTGTGTTGCAACCCAACAATAGGAACTTTGAATCTCGTTTTTCTTTGTGTTATAATAAACTTGGTGGCATGTGGCACAAGTTTAAAACTCTATACTTGCTACATCTTTATGTCCTCGAGTTATACTCAAGTACATAAAGTTAAATCATTAACTTGCCTAGTTTCTCCAGCACTTGGACCCTCATATTGATGTCAATATCCTTTGTTAGAGAGTTTTGACCTGGTAACTGGGACCTATTGACTTTTAAGGCGTGAAAATTTATCTAACCATCTGGATCTTCAAAAATAGTTTGTTTTGGTTTTTTGTCTTACTGTGCGTGCCTAGCTGCCCCACAGATTGGTAATGAAAATTGTATCTGTCCAAACAACCACATGAACCTACCACCACATCCCCACTGTTGCCTGTACTTCCACAGCTAGGTCACAGACCAAATCACTGTATGTCTGCTTCATGATAAGGAATTTAAACGACAATAGAACCAATAAAAATCCAGGATAGAGAAAGCTGTAGTATTTAGAAGTTCTAATGATATTAGAACAGGAAACTCCTCATAGAACCTATTTTCCACGCATCTTTTTCTTTTTTAGGGGAGATCTATTTCAAAACAACATGTTAGAGAGAAGCCTAAAATGTATAAAGAGCATCTCTGATTAAATCGGGGTGAAATCCACAGAACTGTTTTAACTCCTATATGACAATATTGAGGCTCCAGAGCAGTAAAAATGACTTTAAAACACATCAGAGACAGACCTGGGGGGTGAAACCTGGGTTTATAGACTTTCTTTCCTGAGCTCCTTCACACCACCACCTCATGGCCGACTCCATAGGCAGTGCACATTCTTAGACGGAAATCCCAAAGTTTATTTGACATATGAGATTAAATTAAAAGCAGTTAAAATGTTTACTTATAATATTTGAGAGAAAGACTTTGCTTTTCTTCTGGTATTTAACTTGGTGGGTGAAAAATGTTCCCTTCCCAACCTTTTCCTTGTAATTAGAGGTAAGTCCATTCTCATGATGGTACGGATGCTAATATGGAACAGAACTCTTGAGGAAAGTTTATTCCTAGAAGAATGTCAGAGTATTTGTTTCTCTGTAGTTTGGTGGTCTTCATTAACAATCTCCAATGAAAGAAATTTTGGTGGGATACCTTTTACGTTAGCCAAGTATTAAACAGCATTCATATAACATACTGGCAAATTTAAAACATTAATGTTTACAACTGAAAATAAAACCCAGTAATTCTCAATGGATTAGAAAATATTAGAAACTATATTCCAAAGAAGTTATATAATTATGCTGATCGCATTTTGTATTCTCACAATTTTATTGGCTTATAAATTATTCCATGTAGTTTGTCCAATAAAATTATTTAATTGGTAAAAGAAATTGCAGTTTGGGTAAAGATACAATTTAGCTCACTTTATGCATTTTGGCATATCATTCCTTTGCAAAATTTATAAATTACAATGAATGAGGTCATATAAGTGGCAGTGGAAAATAAAATGCATCTATATATGCATTTTTAATAGGATTCAGCATATTTCAAGAGCACAAAAGGACTGCGAAGCAGAGGCTTTTTGTAAATATTGAAAAATAATGTTTAAGAAACTGTATTTCTAAAGCAACGTGTCCTTCTCTGTTCTCTGATTACATACTAAATCTTTTCTTGCATTTGATTTGCAATTTACATCCTAATAATTTGGATTCTTTTGTTTTTAGGAAACTAAAACAAACAAAAAATTCAAGGTAATGTTATTTAAAACAATGTCATGGAGATAAATTGTCATTAAGAAATAGTCAGCTAGATAGATGGGCAGACAGATAGATATACATAACTCTATGGACTCATAATTATACAGACACTTACATAGTTAGAGTTACAGCATACAATCTGTCTGAGAAAGTACCGTTTTTTTTTCTCTTTTGTTACCCTCGTGTTCCCAAATCTAGCATTTCGTGCTCTAGTTACATTAAACAGCAGATTTCAGGAATATTTTATGCTGTTTTTCATTTTCCAGTCTTTGCTTCTCCTCCTTCCTTGTACTGCATTGTCTTTTCTTCTTATATGCCTAATCAGCTGTGAGGGCAGACATTATTATCTCCTCTCTGAAGCTCTCCCTGATCTGCCTTCCTGGAATTTATTTCCTCCCTGTACTATTTCCGGATTTCAAATTATTTTCACATAACAGACCTTAGCTGATAGTCTTAAATATTCTGAAGTCTCAGACAATCTGAAGTACACGGAATTTGGCAATCTGCTAGAGAAAATAAAGAATGGCATCGGGAAAAATTATTCCTCTGAAATCTGTCTGTTTTCCTGAATAAAATATTTCTCACTGGTCACAATGACTATGATTATTTGTACTTTCTCGACATGCCTCAAATATATTGAACCTTCCCATTTAGCAAAGGTCTTTGCCTCCTATGTCCTAGGAAAATCCAATGCCATCAAACAGGAAACATGGATCTTGTGACATGCTTGTTCTTTCTGTCCTTCTAGGGACTATAATTTTTAAATCATAGAGCAAGTTCATAGTTAATTTGGCTAATTACTGACAGATAGCTCTTTAGAAGATCTGTACTAAGTTACAGTCAACTAGCAGAGCTCAATATCCCCTGCTTAGGTATACTTTTCTCAACAGTTAGCTAATCTAATTTTTACTTTATGCCAATCAGATGTGCAAAGCTAGCTTTCGTTGTTGGCTTTCATTTGGATTTTCCTGATCACTAATGAGTTTGACATTTCTTATTCTCTTATCCATTCAGTTTTCACCTTCTGAGAAATCAGAATATGTACTGTTTTTATTTTTTTCTTTATTTCTTTAAAAAAAAAAACTAGATACATGTGCAGAAGGTGCAGGTTTGTTACATAGGTATATGTGTACCTTGGTGGTTTGCTGCACCTATTAACCCGTCCTCTAACTTCCCCCCCCGCGTCCCCCACCCCCCAGCAGGCTCTGGTGTGTGTTGTTCCCCTCTGTGTCCATCTATTCTCAAAGTTCAACTCCCACTTATGAGTGAGAACATGCAATATTTGGTTTTCTGTTCTTGTGTTAGTTTGCTAAGAATGATGGCTTCCAGGTTCATCTATGTCCCTGCAAAGGACATGATCTCATTCCTTTTTATGGCTTCATAGTATTACATGTGTCTACGTACCACGTTTTATTTATCCAGTCTATCATTGATGGGCATTTGGGTTGGTTCCACATTTTTGCTATTGTAAATAGTGCTGGAATAAACATGTGTACATGTGTCTTTATAGTAGAATGATTTATATTATTTTGGGTATATACCCAGTAATGGGATTGCTGGATCATATGATATTTCTGCTTCTAGATCCATGGGGAATCGCCATACTGTCTTCCATAATGGCTGAACTAATTTACACTCTCATCAACAGTGTAAAAGCGTTCCTATTTCTCCACAGCCTTGCCAACATCTATTGTTTCCTGACTTTTTGATCATCCTCATTCTGATTGGCATGAGGTGGTATCTCATTGTGGTTTTGATTTGCATTTCTCTGATGATCAGTGATGCTGAGCTTTTTTCATATGTTTGTTGGCCTCATAAATGTCTTCTTTTGAGAAGTGTCTATTCATACTCTTTGCCCACTTTTTGATGGTGTTGTTTTTCTCTTGTAAATATGTTTAACTTCCTTGTAAATTCTGGATATTAGACCTTTGTCAGATGGGTAAATTGCAAAAATTTTCTCCCATTCTGTAGGTTGCCTGTTCACTCTGATGATAGTTTCTTTTGCTGTGCGGAAGCTCTTTAGTGTAATTAGATCCCATTTGTCAGTTTTGGCTTTTGTTGAAATTGCTTTTGGCATTTTAGTTATGAAGTCTTTGCCCATGCCTATGTCCTGAATGGTATTGACTAGGTTTTCTTCTAGGGTTTTTACATTTTTGCGTTTTACATTTAAGTCTTTAATCCATTTTGAGTTAATTTTTGTAGAAAGTATAAGGAAGGGGTCCAGTTTCATTCTTCTGTATATGGCTAGCCAGTTTTCCCAGCACCATTTACTGAATAGGAGATCCTTTACCCATTGCTTGCTTTTGTCAGGTTTGTGGAAGATCAGATGGTTTTAGATGTGTGGTGTTATTTCTGAGGTCTCTGTTCTGCTCCATTGGTCATGTCTGTTTTGGTACCATTACCATGCTGTTTTGGTTACTACAGCCTTATAGTATAGTTTGAAGCCAGGTAGCATGACACCTCCAACTTTGTTCTTTTTGCTTAGGATTGTGTTAGTTGTACAAGGTCTTCTCTGATTCCATATGAAATTTAATATCGTTTTTTTCTAATTCTGTGAAGAATGTCCATGGTAGTTTGATGGGAATAGCACTGAATCTATAAATTACTTTGGGCAGTATGGCCATTTTAATGATATTGATTCTTCCTATCCATGAGGATGTAATGTTTTTTCATTTGTTTGTGTTGTCTCTTATTTCCTTGAGCAGTGGTTTGTAGTTCTTGAAGAGTTCCTTCACATCCCTTGTTAGCTGTATTCCTAGGTATTTTAGTCACGTTTTAGTGATTGTGAATGAGAGTTCATTAATGATTTGGCTGTCTGCTTGCCTATTGTTGGTATAAAGGAATGTTTTTAATTTTTGCACATTGTTTTTGTTTTCTTTAAATTTATTATTCATTTTCAGGAAGGTTTCTTATAGCCTATAAAATATATGTGAGTTTTAAGGTGGGAGATGGCATTTTCCAATCTATCATTTGTTTGTTAACTCAGTCTAAGGTAGTGGTTATCAAAGGACAGGGATTTTTCCCCTTGGAATTTTGGAAATATGGGGAGACATTTTGTGTTATCTTGGTGATTGGGGGGAGTTATATTGGCATGTTGTGGGTTAGAACCAGGGAAACTAGATTTTCTACAAAACTTTGATATGTTTCACTAGGTAATTATTTGACTAGAAAATACTTAGAATTATTTGATCCTAAAACTCAGCTCCATTTTAAATATACCACAAAGTAATTTTGAATAGTTTTTCATGTACCCTATTTTCCCCAGAAATGCACCTGTAATACAAATTTATGAAAGCATTGTGGGGAACCTTACCAAAAAATGTTGATCATTTTTGAAAATCAAATCATGGACACTAATGAACATCTTGGTGTTTGAATATACATTGAAACATCCATTCATAAATTAACATTTGTAGCTTTGAAGTCATAGTAATTCTTTTTTTATATATATAGATGCTAATATTGCCTTGACAAACAATTTACCATTTCAAATACTGAATAGATCATTATAAATTTAAATTATTTTACTTCACCTTATATTAGAGTAATATATTATACTTTTAAAAATTATATTTGATATTGAGTTATAGTATCCATTTTTGTAAGCATAGAAAGGAGAGCTTTACACAATATTTATTGTTAAAAGGAGATTTGGGGTCTCATGCTACATCAAGGTCTATATTAACCATATGGGACTAGCAATTCTTATTTTGGATAGAATCATATTCACATCAAATTTTTTCCTTATGATTTATGCCTTTTAGATTTTTTGAAGAAATTGTCTATACTCAAGGGTCACAACAATATACACATACATTTTCTTCTATTAAAAAATACATATGTATACACACATATTACTTCTATTAATTTTGTCACTATAACATCCATGTTTAAGTTTAATCCAAATAGAGTGCATGATGATAGATAACAAGCTAAGTATGTAGTTTGATTTTATTTTTCATATTATGAGCCAGTTTTCCCAATAATATTTGTTTCCTAAGAGTTTATACTTTATCTCCCTTTACTGTGGTGCTGCCTTATCAGATATCAATTTCCCATTATACATAATCCTAAGAGATCTTTAATCATTTTTTGGTTCTATTTTTCAGTTCCTTCAGGAGTACTTTACATTTTTTATAATGTGTTTTTGGCATATTATGATATGTATCTATGCTATTCAAAATCTTGATTCTTTTGTATAAATTTAAAATGATTTTATTCAATTTATAAAAACTAGCCAGAATATTGCTGACAATGTGAATTGATACCTTTATTGTGGGGAATTGACATCTTCACACAATTAATTTTCTGCATTCATAAACGTGCATCTTCATTTGTACATAATTTTGGTGTTATTTTTTATTCCCCACATATACACTATGCATTATATAAGTCAATTATGATACATTTGATGTTTTTTGTTCCAACTCTAAATTGTATCTTATGTATTTCTAAGATGATTATTGTGATTATAGAGAATTATAATTCTTTTTCAAAGTTGTACATGAATCTGAGGATCTTGTTGAAATATTATATACTTGGAATGATTTCTGACTTCTGGCATTTATTTCTGTGTAAAGAATCACACTGTCTGCCCATATTGAGAATTTTATATCTCCCTTTCCAATCTTTACACCCCTTTTCTTTTTCTCTTTCTTGTGTTATTGTATTGGGGGAGTTCCAGTAAAATATTAAAAAATTGGTGATACAAGTCAACTTGTCTTGCCACTAATCTTAAAGAAAATATACGTAAAGTTTCTACAGAAATTTTATATTTGTTGTATATTTTGGTCAACAACCTTCATCAAGTTAAAAAATATGCAAATATGCATTGATCCTTATTTCTTGGGAAATTGATGATATATTTTTAGAGAATTTACCATGGTTAACAGCACTGGCTCAAAGTAGACTGCCTTAGTTCAAACTGTGGTTCCATCACTACCCAATGTATGACTTTCTGTCTTCCTCCCTTGCCTCTTATGTAAAATGTAGTCAATAATATTTTTCTCATATGGATTTCTGAGTGTTAAATCAATTAACATGTGAAAAGTTCTCAGTACATGGGAAATGCTAATTGTTGAGTATTATTCATTTGATTTTAAGAGAAATTTAGTTATAATTTATTCAAAGATTTTATGTCTTTATATGCACATGTATATTATATGTTTTTTTAAGACTCTTATTATGTGGATGTTTACATATGCTCTTCCTATATCTTATTTTTTCTCATTATATTCCATCATTGGTTGACCACAGATAATTCCTCTGCAAAATGTTCTGGCTCACTAATTGACACTAACTGACATTTCATCTGTATATATTCTGGTCTTTTATATTCTTTACTTATTGTCTTTTTCATGCTGAAAATATTGACATGCTTCTTACATTGGCAGTTGGAAGATAGTTTTATTTCAATGCAAGGATTCTTACTTATGTTGAACTTGCACATGTACCCAAATTCTTATTTGTACAGTAAAACTTTTAAGAAATATTTAAAATATTAAAGAGATGATGTATAATATCTCATAAAGTACATAAAGAGTATTAAATACTCATATGTCTAATTTTGAATATAGAATGGTGCTATATCTATTCAGGTTCCATCTACATATCTCCTTAATGTCATCTCTTGTAGTCACGGCAGAGGAATCCACCATTGTGAATTTTGTGCTTGCATTCTGTTGCTTTTTTTCTTTCTACAAATATTTAATACAATGTCTCATTATACATATTTAAAATATATCCTTCTATAATTTGCTTATGTGTCCTTCTGTGACTTGTTTATTTCGCTAAACATTATGCTGGTGAAATTTATGTTGCTACATAAGGTTTTAATTTATTTATTTTCAAAACTTTATAGTATTTTATTAATTCACTACAATTTGTTTATCTGTTCTTAGGTTGATAGACCATAGAGCCTTTTCATAAAAACAATTCAATTCTAAATATTCTTATATATTCCACCTGGTACATATTGTCAAAAATTTCTCCATGGCCTAACTCACTCTTGATACTGCAGCCTTTTTCATTTATTTTAATACGGTAGGAATAAAATAATGTTTCGTTATGATTCAATTTGTAAATCATTGACTGTGTACAAGGTTGAGTTTTCCTATTGTATAAGCCATGCCTTTTTCCTTTATTATAAAATACCCATTTGTGTCTTCTGCTTATACTTTAACTGTTTTGTGTTTTTATCTTAAAGATCTATAAATCTTTTATATGGACTTCAAATACTATGGCTTTTTCTGTTATTTTCATCCCAAATACATTGATACAGTTTGAAATGTATTCTTTAAACATTTTAAATTATTTTTCAATTTTTATTATTTATTTATTTATTTATTTATTTATTTATTTATTAGATGAAATTTTGCTCTTGTTGCCCAGGCTGGAGTGCAATGGCACTATCTTGGCTCACTACAACCTCCGCTTCCCAGGTTCAAGCGATTCTCCTGCCTCAGCCTCCTGAGTAGCTGGGATTACAGGCATCCATCACCCTGCCCAGCTAATTTTTGTATTTTTGGTTGAGACGGGGTTTCACCATGTTGGCCAGGCTGGTCTTGAACTCCTGACCTCAGGTGATCCTCCCATCTCAGTCTCCCAAAATGCTAGGATTACAGGCATGAGCCACCATGCCTGGCCTTAATTTTTAAATATTTTTAATAAAATATTTTGCTATGCATATGTTTTCATTTTATTTTAATGTATTTAACATTTTTTTATTTCTCCAAGTTCATAAATACATTTCTCAATATTTTAACTTCCAAAATACATTTATAACTACATTCAAAGTAATGTCAGTTAATTTAGTTTTGACAGAATAAACTTTAAAAGGTTTGCGTTGATATCTTTAACTGAATGAAATTAAAATAAAACTTTTTGGAATTAACTGACCTTCTCTTTAAAGCATCTATGACACAGATGTAAATATGGAATAAATTAGATCTGCTGAAATATTTTTCTGTCAATGGACACAACACCATAGTAGCTATTTCTTCATTTTTCACACATAAACTTAAATTATAAAGTGAATGAAATTGTGAATGATAACACAATTAGATCTAAATGAAAGGTCATGTTTTATAGAGTGATATGTGCCTGCACTTTCTGTACTCATATGTGTCTCAGAATTGAGTTTTCTTATATCAACTACTAACTTTTGCAATAGAGTCTAATGTTTCTTCTGCAGATATCTACCTACTAGTTTTCATGTAACCAGTGACATACAAAGTGGTTTCTATGGTGAATGATAAATGTCAACAGATATTTGTGCAAGCTGTACACTCACAGTCTTGAGAGGCTAGCATTAAGTACTTAATTTTTTATTAAATACAAGCATTATTTTTAGAACTAATTCCTGCTAAAATATTTATTCCAAAGCCTAAGAAGCATTACCAAACAAGTTTACAAAGTGGTTTTTGATGTTTGCAATACAATAAGTGAAGCCACCACTGCAGGAAAGGCATGCAGACTACTCTTTATATGGTCTATGTTGGGGATTAGTCAAGTTTCATTTCACATATGTATTTTATATACAACCTACTTACAATCTTTCATAGTTCTACTGACCCAAACAGTAATACCTGATGGCTTTGTGGATCTCACAAGCCAACACCCAGGACCCTGCACACGGTATATTAAGTGGCCAACAGGAATCTCTATCACAGTTACTTAGGTCCTGAAGGAATTAGGTATCCCTAGTTACTCCTTTCAGAGCACATTTGATTTACTAAAGAAATTATCTCCTCAAACAAGTTTTCCAAACTTTTAGACTTTTCTTCTTCCTTGGGAACACTAATTATTCTTAGGTTTGGTCATTTAACATAACCAAAACTTCTTGAGGCTTTGCTCATTTTTTTTATTCTTTTTTTCATTGTCTTTGTTAGATTGGGTTAATTCAAAAGCCTTGTCTTCAAGCTCTGAAATTCTTTCTTCTACTTGTTTGATTTTATTGTTGAAACTTTTCCATTTATTTTGCATTTCTCTTAGTTTGTCTTTCATTTCTAGAAGTTGTGATTGTTTTTTATTTATGCCATCTATTTCTCTGGAGGTTTATTCGCCCATATCATACATTAATTTTTTAATTTTTTAAGTTGGTTTTCATCTTTCTCCTGTGCCTCCTTGAGTAGCTTAATAATCAACCTTCTGAATTCTTTTTTGTGGAAATTCTGTGATTTCTTCTTGGTTGAATCCATTGCTACTGTTTTGCGGGGGTGAAAAAAAAAACACCTTGCTTTGTCATATTACCAGAATTGTTTTTTCTGGTTTCTTCTCACTTGGGTAGACTATGTCAAAGGAAAATTCTGGGGATCAAGAGCTGCTGTTCAGATTATTTTGTTCCATGAGGTGATCGCTTGATATGCTTCTCTCCCCTTTCTCCTATAAATGGGGCTTCCTGAGAGCCAAACTGCAGTGATTGTTTTTGTTCTTCTGGGTCTAGCCACTCAGCAGAGCTACCAAGCTCAGTCCTGTGATGTGATCCTTCTTCAGGTCTCTCAGCTGCGGATACCAGCACTTCTTCTAGTGGAGATGGCAGGGGAGTGAAGTGGACTGTGGGAGTCCTTGGTTGTCATTTATTTAGTGCGCTGGTTTTCTTAAATGCTGGTTGTGCTAGACTTTAAGCTGCCACATAAACAGACACAAGACTCCTGCCTAGCCAGGATGTTACAGGCAGTAGAATTCACTGTTGTTTTCTCCTTTCTTGGAGCAGAGTTGTTCTTTTATGAGTTGTTGTAATGACTTGAGTTGGTTGGCTTCCAGCTCAGAGGTGGTGTTTTCAAGAGAGCATCAGTTGCAGTAGTATGGGGGATACAAGCCTGCCCTAAGGCTGCCTGGGTAAGTATTCAGGTTTCTCAGGGCATGTTGTGGTGGGTATAGAGCACCCAAGAGATTGTCTTTTGACTTCACTACCAGGGCAAGTAGAGAAAGACCATCAAGTGCAGGCAGGGTTAGACATGTCTGAGCTCAGACTCTCCTTGGGCAGGGCTTGCTGTGGCAGCTGTGGGGATGGGTGTGTTGGTCTCAGGCCAGTGAAGTTATGTTTCCAGGGGGGATTATGGCTGCTGCTGCTGTGTCATACAGGTTTCCAGGGAAGTAGGAAAAAGCCAGTACTGACAGGCCTCGCCCAGCTTCCATGCAGCCAGCAAAGCCAGTCTCACTCCTATAGTGCCCCACCAACAGCACTGAGTTTATATCCAGGCAGCCAGTGAAAAAGGCTGAGATCTTGCCCCAGGCTGCGAGTATCCCTCTGAGAAAGCAAGCAGTGCTTTCAGGCCCCACCCCTCCCCACCTGTCACAGCTTCTGTGTTCATACCTGCACTTCCCATTTGCCCCTGCCCCCCTTGGATTCTGCCCAGGAAAATTCGTGCTTAGTCTAAATTATTACAAAGCTCAGTTGGAAGTTTCCTTCTCCCTGTGGTTCTTCCCCAATTAGACTGACAGCCCTCCCTAAAGACCCCTTTGAGATAAAGTCAGAAATGGCTTCCCTGGGCTTCCCTGGAGACCAGGAGTGCCTACAGGGCTTTTCTTGCTGCTGCTAATGTGTTCAAAAGTAAAATGAGAGTTTTCTGACTTAGAAGGTATCATTCCATTGCCTTCATAAAATAAATTGAGTGGCTTTTGCTCTTTCTAATTTTTTTATTGTAACAACTTGTTTGTTGCAGTAATAGAGTGTTCTTTGAAAGTATAATAGAACTCAACTTCAATATCCTTTGGAACTGGGTATTTTTGACACATTTAAAAGTTTTGATAATCTTTTGTTATTAAATTTTTTATTTCTTCTGACAAATATTTAATATTTTCTATAAATTTAGCTATTTCACTAGATTCTGAAGCATATTATTGTATTTTATAATGCTTAATGTTTATTGTGTTTACAGTTATTATCCATTTAAAATCTATACATTATCTTCTTTTTTCCTTGATCAGTTTTATTAGAGGTATGATCAAGCATATGTATATATCTTATAGGAACCAACTTTCAATTCTATTAAATTTATTTTTTGTTTTGATCTCTATTATATTGAATTTTGTATTTGTTTTCTTTTTTGCTTTCCATGTCTTTTCAAACATTTATAATATAGTTTCATTATATATTAAAAATACACTGACTCTTCTATTGTAATATACTTCATATACATCATTTCTATGAAATTGATTTTATAATGTTCATTGAGGCTGTTTTTGTCACCTTAAACGTAGTTTCGTTAATAGTCCATGTGCATTTGAAAAGAACAATTCTGTTTTTTATGTGATACCTGAATTCAGCAATTCTGTTTTTAGATCTTCAATGTTTCTGTTTATATTTGTGTACTTGATTCATCAACTAAATCTAACTACTTATATATTTCTTGTTGTATGATATATTGTAAAAAGTTATCAATAATAGATATGTCCTCTTGTTATAGTATTTCTTGTAACATTATATATTACTTTTCTTTTTCTTCTGTGTCATATTTTTCCTTCAAATTTTGTTTTGGCAGATTTTCAGAATGCAATCCTATTGTTCTTTTGGTCCGTAGTTGCCTAGTAGATCTTCTTCTATCATTTTATTTCAATCTTTTTTTATTGTTTAAAGTTTTTTTCTCTTATTTATTATAACCTCTTTGTAGTACAATCTGTGGTCTCTAAGATGAATAGAACATTGAGATAGTGGAACACTGGAAATGAGGTAGTTGTAAATTACAAGAGCAATAAATATAAATTTTTATATATAATGCAGTACTACAAAAGGACTAAATGAAGTAACATGATAAAAACTAAACAATATATTTTAGTGAAAGAGTTGCACTGTAATGTATATATAGTAAGATATACCATATACATTTTATGTAAATTCTTAAACTTCTTTTAAGTACTAAATATGGTGAATATGTGAGCTTCTCACTGGTTGAGAGGATAAAAGCTTTACATTTTATGGGCACATAATCATTTTATTTTAAAAATGCCTTAACATGTGCCATGCTGGTGTGCTGCACCCACTAACTCGTCATCTAGCATTAGGTATATCTCCCAATGCTATCCCTCCCCCCTCCCCCCACCCCACAACAGTCCCCAGAGTGTGATGTTCCCCTTCCTGTTTCCATGTGTTCTCATTGTTCAATTCCCACCTATGAGTGAGAATATGCAGTGTTTGGTTTATTGTTCTTGCAATAGTTTACTGAGAATGATAATTTCCAATTTCATCCATGTCCCTACAAAGGACATGAACTCCTCATCATTTTTTATGGCTGCATAGTATTCCATGGTGTATATGTGCCACATTTTCTTAATCCAGTCTATCATTGTTGGACATTTGGGTTGGTTCCAAGTCTTTGCTATTGTGAATAATGCTGCAATAAACATACGTGTGCATGTGTCTTTATAGCAGCATGATTTATAGTCCTTTGGGTATATACCCAGTAATGGGATTGCTGGGTCAAATGGTATTTCTAGTTCTAGATCCCTGAGGAATCGCCACACTGCACATTGCGCACATGTACCCTAAAACATAAAGTATAATAATAATAAATAAATAAATAAATAATTTAAAAAAATAAAAAATAAAATAAAAATTAAAAAAGCCTTAAATATGATAAAATGTTAGTATCATTTTAACTTTTTGTAGTGGTAAGATGGGTGTTTAATGTAGCAATTGTGCATCTATTTTCAAAATTTAAAAATAAATAAATAAAAACCCTCAAACCCTAAGTTGATTTAAAAAAAAAAAAAACGAGGTAAGTTGTAGAATGAGTCCATTTAGAAAATTCTAAACAAAATAAAATATGCAAATATACAACCTAATTTAAATAACTAACAGAATTAGAATCTAAATTGTTGAATTCCAATTTTTATTCCTTTAACATTAATAACCTTATTCACATTGTTCGAGACTCAAGAGACTCTAGAATTAAGAGCAAAATTCTGTGACACCAAGCTTTATTAGTTTGTTCAGTTTTTGCTCATTGTAGTTGTAAATACCAAAAGAAATTCTTCAATGTATTTGAAATATTTTGACTAAGAAATAATACATCTTTCACATTACTAGTAAAGACACTTTTCTTCCCAAATGTTCAGATACTCTCGAGGTCTTCTTATCAAGAATCCATAAGTAGACAGTAATTAATTCCTGGCTAAAAATGCATTTCTTCCAGAAGTAAAAGGCTCACTCAAGGTAAAAATTTGAATCCAACACCCACTGTGGACTAACTTGTCTAATTAGTTTTATGCCAAGAAATTCATTATTGGTCTACCAATGGAATAAAAAGTATTTTCAAGTAAATTTAACAAAAGTACAATTTTAAAAATTATTTTTAAATTAAAACTGCATCATCAATTTTATATTACCTGGCTGTATCAATTAGAAACTGGGTAAGTTATAGTTGGTGCAACTGAAGATGAGACTGGGATAAAGACTTCAACTTGCCTATTGGTTTTGGTAGGGTGGTATTTGAAGTTCTCCCTGACATGAGCAGTTTTAGTCGGAGATCATGTTGGCATGCTAAAGACCAAAAGCAAAGAGGAAAGTAGAAATAGTGGTGCTAGGCAAATTTTCCAGTCACTTTTACTCTAAAGAGGAAAAGGGAAAGGGTCAAGACACCAGAAAACATAAAAACAAGGGGACAATCATTTTTGTTTGTTTGTTTGTTTGTTTGTTTAAAGAGATTTTAGGCTGCAGAGAATGATCCAAGCAAGAGTAAAGACTTAAGACACAATGGACAAAGAATATACTATCAGTAACAAATTCCTTGAAAGAGCAAGAGAAAATAGGTAATGAATTTCAATGCTGAATGGTTTTAATAGAAATAAAAAGTTTGTCTATTGTGATGGAAAATAAACAGACTGCCCCAAGATAGATAAGTATCAGCTAGTAGATTAATGATGGGGGTATGAGATATTTCTCTCTGGGGCTTCTATTCCCTCAATAATGAAATAGATTGAAAAAGATTTGAGAAGAGGAAATAAGAGAAAATGTAAAATAATTATCTCAGTGATGAGAAGCGCCATTTGATCAGGGAACTTTAGTAGGATTGCTTGATATTGTAGAAGGCCTAGTTGAGAGTTGTAGTCGTAATTTTAAAACAAAGTTTTTCTCCAATCCCTATCAGTTACATAGGTGCAAGCACAAAATAAACAGAGACTTGATGTAATCAGGATAGTCATGTTGGCTGGAAAACGTGATACAGCGGGAAAGGGATAGGAAAGTTAAGTGTTCATGCAAGAAATATTTAAAGGGCTGGAGCATGGAATCTACTGGTTGATCTAGCCTATGGAATGCTCAGTTTTTCAAGATTCCACTGAGATGCCAGATCTACTACAAAATCCAAGTTT
This sequence comes from Pongo pygmaeus, assembly GCF_028885625.2. Classification (NCBI taxonomy): domain Eukaryota; kingdom Metazoa; phylum Chordata; class Mammalia; order Primates; family Hominidae; genus Pongo; species Pongo pygmaeus. Next base: position 85,585,317 of record NC_072388.2, read on the forward strand.
AAAATATACTATGGGTTGAAACAGGAAATACAGGATAGAAACAAAAGTTGGGGCAATGACTGCAGTCAAACCGCAGATCACAGTGTGCATGGACAGCTAAACTCTGCATTTTGCAAGTAAATATAGTGGGAAGAAATTCTTGGTAAAGACATTTAGCAAAGAAAATAAGCTAAAAAAGGAAGCATTTAGACTGCAATTCTGAGAATGTGTGGATTTGTTTTTCTGTCTGTGCCTTTGATGGAATCTGTTATTCACCGTGTATCTTGCTGTACAACATATGAGCATAATGAAGACGGCAGAATCAGTCCTTAGGGAAAGCAATCAGTCAGTGATCCCCCAGATTCCATTCCATGATTCATGTCCTAGGTTTGCTCAAATTATCCCTCACTGGCGACTGCCCGTGAGATTAGGCAGCTGAGAGTAAATAAAATTTGAAGGAATATTTTAACACAAATGATAAATCAGGGGAACAAAGAAGGTATTAAACATATCGCTTGTTTTAAAATGTATATTCTATCAGCCCTAGAAATCCTGTGTGACATTTTGTTAAGGAAGATCTTCTCTAAAACTTTTCCTTCAGAAGCAGTTCATCAGCGTCTTCAAGTCTGGGAAACAACATTCTCTCTGGTAGCTGAGAATTAGTTTAGCAAATTTCTTTTTTCCCTACCTCACAGTCTAACTGGTAGGTGTGACTAAAAGGTCTCTGAAATTACTCGGAATGATTGTGGCATTACTTAATGACTCTAAAGGATTTTTCCCCTGAAAATCTGTCACAAATCGCTTAACAAATAGCAGTTAATATGGAAATTTTTAGATAAATTTACTGTACCATTAGTGGTATTTCTGAGTCACCTAGTAATGACACAGAAAGTTAAAAAAATTTCAAAAACACATAATCGGTTAGAAATAGCTTATTGACAGTGGATTTGGCCCTCACACAAGTTCAGTGGAAAAAGAGCTTCTTCAAAAGAGCCCTGTCAGCATAACATTAATCTAATTTTAAGAGTCTGTCTTTCCTTACTACTAATTTGAGTTTAATGAATCCACCTGGCTGGGCTATTTCTGATGAAAAGATATGTTGTGAGATAATAAATTGGATCTGCATGTGTGTTTCTGTGTGTGTGTGTGTGTGCACGTGTGTGATTGAACCATATGAAATTGTCAATTTCATAGGTTAAAAATGTCACCAATTTCACATGGTTCAACTTCATAAATACTTCATTATATTTGAATATTTATAAAATAAAATATTCTGTGTGCTATTGTGTGACATATATTATTGTATTGTGATAAAGAATATTTTGCATTTTCACAAAATATAACATTGGATACATATACACTATTTCATAATTTACCTTCCTCGTGAGTAGCAAACTTCCTCATTGTCTTTCCTGTGAGAGTAACTGTCTTGAAAAGAATTAAAACCATTATTCAAACTATTTGATTTAACCAGAATAAAAATATATTGTATTTTTGAGAGAAATATATGAAGTTGGTAACATTCCAGAATATTTTTCCTACAGGAAGGACTCTCTCCTTTCAGAATTTTTTATTCTATGGAAACTAAATTTTGCCAATTTTTGTGGGACTATATTGACATCAAGTTTTGACTAATATATCAAGAGAGTCTGAGAAAGAGCCCCCTAGACCATTCTCAAGCAAAATGTGGGTAGCTGAATTTGTTTAATAATTTTCTTCCTTTTTCTTCTCACATAATATCTGTGACTGGTAGGTGCAAAGCAATTAGCTCAAAAGCACTTTCTGTATAGTACACTGGACTTAATTAAATCTCTGTTGACTTTGCTAGGTTTTATCTACTGCACTGTCCAACCAAGAGTAATCTACAGACAATCAAACTAGAGAGACTTAGCACATTTTTACAGTTCATTGTTGCAATCAAATAAACCTTATAGAACGTTAATTTATGCAGTATTTAAGACTCTTCTTCAACTGTATAGCCTACATCATAATTAGACATAAAGGTAAATAATAAGCATGAATATCAAAAGATATTATCGTGTCATAGCCAGCCCATGTAGATCCATATTTTCATTTTGTTAGCTCTATATTGTACACAAGTTAATTTGGCAAACTCATTGAGATTCCACAATGTACCAAAGTAGACACAGATGCTAAGGAGGCAGTTCTAAACAAGGCGGCTTTTCTGCCACAATGTTATGAATGATAAGTCTTACTTCTTTATATTTCAACATTATCAGAATCAGTAACATATATGGTACAAACAGATTCTTATACATGTGTCACTGATTCTGGATCAGGAGCCCTATATATGTAGCCTTTATTTGATTCTACCTATATATGTCTGCCTAGTATTGCCTAAGCTTCTGGGGCAAAGATTCCAAACTTATTTCTCTCTTTCCTGGGCATACAGCCAAATGGTTTCCTGATCCCTTTCTTCTGGATAAGTGAGAATGTGTGATTGAGTTCTTGGTAATGGCACATGAATGGAAATGATGGATGCTACTCAAAAAAACTATTTCCAGCTTGGATACAGAGAAACATGCAAATAATTCTAAAGCACTAGAAGATAATAGAGAGCAAAATATTGAAATATCTTGGGTTCCTGTATACCCACTAGAATCTTGTCTCCCCAGTCAACTATATTGGATTCTGACTTGAATGAGAAACAAACTTTTATTTTCTCAAACTATTAATATTTGGAAAATGTTTGTTGAATAGTTAACCTACTCTGACTAACACAACTTTTGCGATGAAAGTTCCTGTTTTTTAACATACATTCCCACCGAATTCTGATGTTCCACTGTTGGAGATAGAGTTAAACTCACAAAATGGAAATACTTACAAGAAATGTAGAGTTTCCCATTGTGTTAACTCCTTGAAGTGACATAAAGCTAAAGTATGTGAAGACGATAGGTGCCTGCGTTATTGCCTTAAAATTCCTGTGCAATTGCAACTGAGTTTTGTTGTGAATATAATTAATAACATTAAATATTTTTCTATTGTGAGGAGAAAATGAATTCAGAAATCAGGAGAAATGGGGTACATGAATGCTTGGCAGAGTGTAAGAGATCATTTAGACTAGAAAATGAGAGACGCAAAAAAGAGATGAGAAATTGAAGGGGAGCTTCCTTGATTTCAGAGTTGCAACACACTGTGATAGCTCTTCATAAAAATTTGAAAAGGGTATTTATTTATCCAGTATAACCCCAGAGAGCATAGTAAAGAGTCATAGATATATTTCATAGAGGGAGATTCCCATGTAATACCAGAAGAAATTATTGCTAATTATAGCAATTTCAATGAATTCTCCTCTAGAAATTCTGTATGCCTACATGTCATGTAAACTTCCCTGGGTCATGTCTTGTCCTTGTTATGTACTTTCACTTCCCCTGCTATGACCAATTATTTTTTTTTTCAGACGGAGTCTCATTCTGTCGCCAGGCTGGAGTGGAGTGCAGTGGCACAATCTCGGCTCACTGCAACCTCCACCTCCCAGGTTCAAGCAATTCTTCTGCCTCAGCCTCCCAGGTAGCTGGGACTACAGGCAAGCACCACTATGCCTGACTAATTTTTGTATTTTTTTTCTTTTCTTTTTTTTTTTTTTTTTTTTGAGACAGAGTCTCACTCTGTTGCCCAGGCTGGAGTGCAGTGGCGGGATCTCGGCTTGCTGCAATCTCCACCTCCTGGGTTCATGCCTTTCTCCTGCCTCAGCCTCCCGAGTAGCTGGGACTACAGGCGCCCGCCACCACACCCAGCTAATGTTTTTGTATTTTTAGTAGAGACGGGGTTTCACAGTGTTCACCAGGATGATCTTGATCTCCTGACCTCGTGATCCTCCCACCTCGGCCTCCCAAAGTGCTGGGATTACACGCGTGAGCCACTGCACCCGGTGCTATGACCATTATTGTGCGACATGTACCACGGGGGTCAAGCCCTCTTCTTTTCCTGTGTTCTTCACTGTGCTCTAATGTCTGATGGGTCACTGACATCTCACTCAGATGCCAGGTCCTCCATGCCATATTCTGGACTCTTACTCAACATTATCTCAGCTTTTATGACTGTTATTTTCTCTGTGTAAATATAATTACTGTAAGATACAAACAACTATAACATATCTTTATTTCAGAATTCCCTATATGTATTTTGTGTTTTGATACCCACAAAACAGTTGAATAAATCAATTAATTTTTGTCTTTGGAGATATTGCAGACTGGATGCCTCTGAGACATGTAAAAATTCTAAAATTTCTTCATTCTAAGTTGGCAAAAAAAAATTTAATTAAGTGTCTTTTACTGTGTGGTTGATAAACTGGAGAAGATTTTGAGAGGCACTGTATGCTTCTAGAAGGCTGGAAAACTCAATAACCTGTTTAGGCGATCACTTTTTTTTTGCCTAGCTTGAGGCGTTTTTTCTCTTCCACTGCCATACCATGTTTATTTTATTTTTCTTACCAGCTGACCACATTTGAATTTTTCTTTGCTAATCTAATATCTCCTCCATGTTATTCCTTTCAATGCCCATCCCAATTTTACACATCCAAATTTCAGTATTTTGTCTTCATAAATGAAGTGATTCTCTCTTGCTTACTCTCCATATCTCTCTCTCTATATATGTGTGTGTGTGTGTGGGGGGGGTGTGGATATATACACACCAACATATACACATATATTCATGCATACACATACATATATACATATACACACACATGCATATATGTATATATTTGAATATATATTTCTGTGTATATTACATATGTAAAAGCATAAATACATTATTTTATATATCATATATGTAACATAATTACATCACTAAATATGATAAACATGTTATATCACATATAATATCATATCTAATGTATATTTAATATATCATTATCTATATCCCCCATATAATATACATCATGTATTATTGCATATATGTACTCTGTATATTTCAGAGATATGAAAGCTATTTTCCAGTATATATTAGTTGCATGATGAAAAATATATTAATTAAATCCTCTGTGTCTCAATTCACTTACATTTTAAAGAGAAAACATTATAGCATTTAACTCACAGGATTGGCAAGAGAGTATACTTGTAACTTCGTGAGAAAGTTTCCTTGCTCATAGTAGGTCTAAAATAAATTGCAGCTCCTTTTTAATATCAAAATCATGAGTAGTTTACAGCAATTGGAGTGACGTCTAGATAACTGGTACTTACAAATATTTGTAGAATGGAGGTAGACTGTGCCCTTAACTATTTACAAATTTACTGAAAACAAAGTATGTCTAAGATTTTATTATCCCAATACAAACCCTTGGAAGTTTCTCATTTCTCCACTTCATTAAGTAGAAGAACGAGAAACATGGTCATACTCACAGAACCCTTAAGGACTAAGGATTAAGGGTTCTGTGAGTATCACCATACTTCTACATGATGTGCCAAATTGATCTAGAAGTTCTTACCTCCCAAGTATTTCAACCTCAGTATGCAAAACCCTTTCTGCATTGAGCAGGGGTCTCATTCCAAAGCTAAATAATTATTATTCTTAGTATTTCTCAATAAGTGCAGGATGAATCAAAATAAAGACCCCTTTAAAAAAATGTGTCTTTAAATGCTATAAGATTGACACCTAATAAAGCAGCTTACAAATCATAACAATGCTCTATCATAGTGAGTAATGGACCATATGCAGCGCACTCATTACCTGCCTGAATGTGGCTGCCTGCTGTAATTTCTGGTCTCTCACCTTGTAGCTCAAACCGGCACATAGCACTATGAGTCTCTGGGGCAAGTAACATTGTTGAATTCATTAATCCTCTCCTCTAAACAGTCTTGTTCATCCTCCCACTGAACTGTGAGCAAATGACTTGGGACTGAAAGACCTTCCACAGAGCTCCTCTGCTCTTTCTCAGCCTGGCACATATAACAAAGGTTTATGGTACACATATGAGATTGTTTATTGAGTGTTATAAGCAGAACATTTTCAGCGTAATCCGATAGGGACACTAATATGGTAGATATGTTTTGGCTTGATGTGGTTACCAAGTCATATGTGTTATCAGGAAAATAATTCTATAACTTGCCTGTAAAGAATGAAAAGATACATATAGATATTTTAAGTTCTCTTTAGTGTGTTTGAAAATTAGTATGTGAAAATCCACAAAAGTTGTCAACGTGTAGGTTAACATAACTCAGGAACTGGTCTACAATATACACTGGGGTATTTAAATCATTTAAAACTTTGTTTGGCAAACCGTTATACTGCCTTGACAAATTGAGATTCCTTATTAGTTTCAGTGTTGCTCTTGGCTTCAGTCTTCTTGATCTCCCTCTCCACTCCTAATTTCAAGCTGGATAATAGCAGTCTTGAATATCCTGAAAAAGTTTTATGTGGTGGAAAAGTTGTATGTGGGGTGGGTGAAGTTAAATAAGAAAATTGTTACGTGTTAAAAGTTTTAATGTATGAAATAAACTCTCTTTGAATAGTGTAGAATATGCCTGATCTTTAGATTTTTCTATTTTTATTTTTTATTTATTTTTCCAGAATTTTTGGACCCTGGAACCGGTTTACATATTAAGAGAAGGTGGTGTTGTTGACAGAGAGGTCTTGCCTGCCCTAAGAGATAGGGTAGTCACTTATGAACAAGCTATACTGAAAACCTCCAAATATGGTCTGGTCCTGAGGACACATAACCACAGGGATGGAACTTGGCGATGACAAAATCCCACTATCAACCATGCCAGGTTCTGACATCAGCAAGTTAATTATGGCCAACCAAAATTGGTGACTTTCTAAAGTACAGAAAGGAGACAATTTTAGCACAGAGGGGGCCTTTAGAAACACTGTATTCAGATTTTGTATTTTGCAGATGTGAAAATACAGGCTAATAATATTAAATAACTTTCCCAAGTCAGACAACTAGATGTAATATATGTATAAATTATCCATAAAAAAGTCATTAATGCGAATTTGATATAAATTCTGCTGAGACTAGAGTTTAACAGCATACCACCTTTCCTTTATATAATGGTGTTTCCAAAGATTAGAAGCCAAACTACTTCTGAGAAATAGCACAGCAAAATTTTCTATTCTTTTCCCCAATGTGTTCTACCTAGATATTCGAATACTAAACAATCAACTTAAGATATATCATAATGCTGCTAATTGTGCATTAGACACAAGAAAGCATAGGTATAACCATATTCCTAGAGTGTCAAAGTCCTAAAAAAAAGAGTAGATTTGTTCATTACAGCACAAAAATTATAGATAGCAAATATATTAAGTGAACTCAGCCACTTACAGAGATAAGAACATACACTGTTCAGAGGCTGCTGAAATGAGAATAGTCAAATGAAGATGTATCTGGAGGGATTCTTGGAGAGAATCAATATATAATAATCTTCTGAAGGAAGAAAAATATGCCATTAACCTCCTAAATGCTGACAGATAGAAGACAGAAAAAAAATATGTGAAGGGTTTATTTTAAGTGATCAATTCATAGTATTGTGGCAGTTTAAGCATAGGAGGAAAGCAGATGGATAGAGGAACTCAAAGGCTTTGAATAGTGATGCTTGTTTTTTAGGTTACGCTATTTGGGGAAAGTGGTAGACTTGTTTAAAGAGTTATGCCATTGGAATCTTTAATGTAATGATTTTCATGGCTATTCCTAAAGCAAAAGCTAATCAAGAAAATGGTAGAAGCTGTGCAGGCCACACAGTGGTGTTGGGTTGATTGAAGCATGCAGCAGTTAAGCCCAGGAAAAGGACAGATATTGCTCTGGATCATAAGTGATGGGCTTAGGACTTATATTGGATATTGGGTGTATAGTAAAGATTCAGCCTGTCAATGTAGCTTATGGAGAGAGAGGTACATGGCTTACAATAGTGAAATGGTTGTGTTGGTTTGAGGGGTGCAGTTGGGATAACAATAGAGCAAAGTGAAATGACCAGTTAAGTCTCTTTTTCAATGAAGTTTTTTTTAAAAGATATTCAGAAAGTAGGAATTGTAAGCATGGAGCTTGGAATATCCTCTACCCACCAAAATGCCAATAAAAATAATGAAGATTTAAAAAAATAATCTGATATGGTTTGGCTCTGTGTCCCCACCCAAATCTCATCGTGTAGCTCCCATAATTCCCAATGTTGTGAGAGCGACCTGATGGGAGATGAAGAGATGATTGAATCATGGGGGCAGGTCTTTCCCATGCTGTTCTTGTGATAGTGAATTGGTCTCATGAGATCTGATGGTTTTAAAAACGGGAGCTTCTCTGCACAAGCCCTCTTTTTGCCTACTGCCATTCATGTAAGATGTGACTTAACTCCTGCTTGTCTTCCCTCCATGATTGTGAGGCCTCCTCAGTCATGTGGAACTGTAAGTTCAATAAACCTCTTTCTTTTGTAAATTGCCCAGTCTCTGGTATGTCTTTGTCAACAGCATGAAAACTAACTAATACACCATCTTGTAAAGTAAAAATTGTCTAAATGGAGAAACATTCATTTAAAAAAAACTACTAAATCTTGGTAACCTGCTTCCTAACTTGTGCCCCAGCCCAGCTCTGTGTTACAGAAGCTCTACTCAAAGCATGTACAGCCAAGAAGGCATGGAAGTTCTCATTCTCCCAGCTTCAAGTCTGAGATGATAGTTTTACATCAGGAGGGGCAGGCTGTTGTTTCTCATCACCCCTCTCTTTCCTCAGTCTCCAGTCATGGGGTAAGAACTTTATTCCACGGACAGCAGACCAATAGTACTGAGCCTCTGATCACCCACACTCAGGCTGACCTTTAGGGTGGAGGTTCCATATAGGAGAGGCAGACATTCCTTCCCCAAGTGCCCATCATGGAGTGAGGATTTCACTTCAAAAAAAGTTTCTAGCCCCAGCTTTAAGCAGTAGCCCAAGGATTTTGCCCAAGTTGAAACACTGCCTTTAGGAATAAAGAGCTCCAGGACACTGGCTAAAATAGCTGACTTTATTTAAACAGGGAGTGGAGAAACTCATTCTTAAAGGCATTGTTGAAAACAGTGGAGATATTGGTGGAGGGCAATTAAGGAGATTGGTAATTCCAAGACACAAGCAACATCGCAAAATAGCCAGAAGTTTAATAGAGAGAACCATATGAAGAGGCAGCCAAGAAGAGCCCTCCTGGGTCATGGTCAACTTTGAGGGTCTTGATGACTGTGCACCTGCCTAGGCTGTCACCCACTCAGGAGCAATCACAGTAGGATATGGGGCAGACTTGACAGCATTAACCAAACTGCACCCATCAACACAGGATAGAAGCTTCACTGGCAAAATGGGCTTAAAAGCAACCTCTGACCAAACACTGGCTAAACAATAGGTCTCTCTGACTCAAAGATACCTCCCAGGAAACTAGGCTTAAAAATAAAATTACACGCGTCCTTGGCATTGTAGATTGTATACATGCCATAGGCTGCAGCCCTCTGGGAAAGATCAGAGAGGGAAGAACCATCCTAAAATTCCCTGGCAAAATGTGGGCAAAAACAAACATGTAAACTCCCTGAAACATGAGAGCAGCCTGCAAGCCACATATATATCCAATGCTAAAAGATACATGCATAATTGACTAAGGGAGATTAAGCACAACCTTTGATCAGTAAGTGACCTATGCTGGTATGGGTGACCTCTAGGCAGCTAGATTAAAAGATGAAAACAAGGGTGAACAATGTATGCAGGGGCATTAGAGGATGCACACTTTGAGGGGAAAAAAATTACAGAATTATTTCAGCCAAGTCACTAAATCTATAAACAAATTACCAATTGGTCAGCAACAATACTCTCTAGTGGGGGCTGGGGATTAGTCCACAGAATTTCAACAAAAAATTATGAGAAATTTAAAGAAACAAGAAAGTATAATTCATACATGGGGAAAGAGGAGAGGGAAAACAAAAACAAAGACAAAAACAAGCAAACAAAAACCAGGAAATAGAAACTGCCTTTGAAGGAAATAAGATGATAGTCTTAGCAAAGGCTGCAAAGCAGTGAGAACTAAAGGGTACTATACTTGTCGGATTAAAAGAAGGCATACAACTCATGACATTGATTTAAAAAAAAGTGAATCAATCAAGAAGACATAATGAATATAAACATCCATACACCCAAAAACAGCCTGAAATGACATGAAGCAAAAACTGGCAGAATTAAAAGGAGAAACAGACAATTCAGTAACAATAGTTGGAGCATCAATATCCTACTTTCAGTAATGGATGGAATGACTAGGTGGAAGATGAAAAAAGAAATGGAAGATCTGAACAATGCTACAAAATAATGAAAACAATACTATAAGACATCTATAGAATACCCTACACAACAGCAGCAAAATACATTTTCTTTCCAAGCATACATGGAACAATCTTCAAGATAAACTTATGTCATGTCATAAAATAAGCCTCAATAAACTTAATAAAGTATGTTCTTCTTCCACAGTGGATTCAAATTAGAAATCAATAACACAAAGACATTTCAGAAATTCACAATTATACAGAAATTAAACAACACACTCATTGATGACCAATGGGCGAAAGAACTCAGAAGGAAAATTTGAAAATAATTTGACACTAAAGAAAATTAATTCAAGATGGATTAAAGACTTAAACTTTAGACCTAAAACCATAAAAACCCTAGAAGAAAACCTAGGCAATACCATTCAGGACATAGGCATGGGCGAGGACTTCATGTCTAAAACACCAAAAGCAATGACAACAAAAGCTAAAATTGACAAATGGGATCTAATTAAACTAAAGAGCTTCTGCACAGCAAAAGAAACTACCATCAGAGTGAACAGGCAACCTACAAAATGGGAGAAAATTTTTGCAACCTACTCATCTGACAAAGGGCTAATATCCAGAATCTACAATGAACTCAAACAAATTTACAAGAAAAAAACAAACAACTCCATCAAAAAGCGGGCCAAGGATATGAACAGACACTTCTCAAAAGAAGACATTTATGTAGCCAAAAGACACATGAAAAAATGCTCATCATCACTGGCCATCAGAGAAATGCAAATCAAAACCACAGTGAGATACCATCTCATACCAGTTAGAATGGCGATCATTAAAAAGTCAGGAAACAACAGGTGCTGGAGAGGATGTGGAGAAATAGGAACACTTTTACACTGTTGGTGGGACTGTAAACTAGTTCACCCATTGTGGAAGTCAGTGTGGCGATTCCTCAGGGATCTAGAATGAGAAATACCATTTGACCCAGCCATCCCATTACTGGGTATATACCCAAAGGACTATAGATCATGCTGCTATAAAGACACATGCACACGTATGTTTACTGCGGCACTATTCACAATAGCAAAGACTTGGAACCAACCCAAATGTCCAACAATGATAGACTGGATTAAGAAAATGTGGCACATATACACCATGGAATACTACGCAGCCATAAAAAATGATGAGTGTATGTCCTTTGTAGGGACATGGATGAAATTGGAAATCATCATTTTCAGTAAACTATCGCAAGGACAAAAAACCAAACACCGCATGTTCTCACTCATAGATGAGAATTGAACAATGAGAACACATGGATACAGGAAGGGGAACATCACATTATGGGGACTGTTGTGGGGTGGGGAGAGAGGGGAAGGATAGCATTAGGAGATATACCTAATGCTAAATGACGAGTTAATGGGTGCAGCACACCAGCATGGCACATGTATAGATATGCAACTAACCTGCACATTGTGCACATGTACCCTAAAACTTAAAGTATAATAATAATAATAAAAATAAATAAATAAATAAAGAAAATTAAAACATAATGTACTAAAACTTAAAGAATGCATATAAATAAAAAATCAGAGGGAATTTTTATCTATAAACACATACATTAAAAAATAAGAAATTTCATGAGAGTGACCCAAGCTTCTGCCTTAATAAACTAGAAAAAGAAAATAAATTTCAAAGCAAGCAGAGGATAAAATAATAAAGATTAAGACAGAGATAAGTAAAACAAGTAATGAAAATAAATAGAGAAAATAAAACTAGAAGTTTTTTTTTTTTTTTAAGTTCAACAAAGTTGATCAAGAATCCATTTTTCTAGACCATTAGCTAGACTGATTAAGAAAAAAGAGAGAGGCAGGGCATGGTGGCTCACAACTGTAATCCCAGCACTTTGGGAGGCAGAGGCGGGCAGATCACCTGATGTCAGGAATTCAAGATCAGCCTCGCCAACATGATGAAAACCGGTCTATACTAAAAAACACAAAAAGTAGCCAGGCATGGTGGCAGGTGCCTGTAATCCCAGCTACTTGGGAGGCTGAGGCAGGAAGAATTGCTTGAACCCAAGAGAAGGAGGATGCAGTAAGCAGAGATCGCACCACTGCACTCCAGCCTGGGAGACAGTGAGACTCTGTCTCAAAAAATAAATAAATAAATAAATAAATATAAAAATAAAAATAAAAAGTAGAGAAGACTTAAATTAATAAAATCAGAAATGAAAAGAGAAGGTTACTACTGACCTTACAAAAATAAAATGATTATCAGGCAATACCAATAAATCAGATAATCTAAATGAAATCGACACACCCATAAAAATAAAAACTACTGAAATTGGCTGAAGAAGAAATTAAAATCTCAATAAATTTGTAACAAGAGTAAAAGATTGATTTCATAAACAATAACAACAACAAACTTCTTATAAAGAAAAGCCCAGGACCAGATGACTTCATGGGTGAATTTTTATTCAATGTTTAAAAAATTATCAGCAATCCTGCACAAACACTTGTAAAAAGTAGGAGAGGAAGACACACTTCCCAATGCATTTTATGAGGGCAGTATTACTTTGATTCCAAAATCAGATAAAGAAATCACAAACAAAGAACACTACAGAATGCCATCTCTTATGTATATACATATGAAAATCCTCAAAAAAATTCTGGAAGACCAGATTAAGCAATATGTTAAAAAAATTATATACCATGACCACAGGGTATCTATTCCAGGATCATGAGACAACAAATATAAATCAATATTAATAAAACAAAGGGAAAAAGAGCACACATTATTATCTCACAAACACAGAAATATGTGACAAAATCCAACACTCTTTCATGATAAAAATATTCAGCTCATTAGGAGTAGTAAAGAACTTTCTTACCCTGGTAAAACCTTTAGTATACATCATACTTAATGGTAAATGACTGAAAGATTTCTTCATAAGATCGGGAGTAAAACAAGAACGTTCACTCTTGCCATTTCTAATGAACAATCCATTATGAGATTTAGCTGGGGAATTGGGCAAGAAAATGAAATAAAAGGGCTCTAAACTGAGAAGGAAGAAGTAAAACAATATTTATTTGGAGATGACATAATCTTGTAAATAAAAATTCAAATAACCCCTGCCCGTCCACCACACACAAAGTATGAGATCTAAAGAAAAACATTTAGCAAGTTGCAAGACACAAGATTAATATACAAAAATCAGTAGAAATGAGCTACTAGTAAACATTCAGAAAATGAATTTACATTAATCATTGCATTTAAAATAGCATAAAAATAATACAATATATAGGAGTAAATTTAACAAAAGAATGAAGGTGGAGTGTTATCTCACAACATAAGCAAGATCAACTCAAAATGAATCAAAAAACTAAATGTGAGAGTTAAAACTATAACACTTTCTGGAAAAAAAAAGTGAAGAAAATATCTTTTCAAGCTTGGGTTAAACAACAGTTTCTTAAGTGAGGCAAAAAGAAGTACACGTGACAAAAGAAAACAACAGGTAAATTGAGATCAACCAAAATGGAAAACTTTTGTACTGCAAACTATAGCATACGGGAAGTTAAGACACAAAAAAATGGCAGTAAATACTTACAAATCTGATAAGAATTTGAATCTAGAATACCCAAAGAACTCCTTATATTTAGTAGTAAATTCAGTAATAAAAAGACAAAAGACAAGTCAATTTTTTAAATGAGCAAAAATTTTCATAGACATTGATTAAAGAAGATATAAAAATCACTAATAGATATATGAATAGATGCTCAATATCTCTCTTAGTTTTCTGTTGCTTATAATAGAATACATGAAATTGGAAATTTATATGGAGAAGGAATTTATTTCTTACAGTTATGGAGGCTGAGAAGCCCACGGATAAGGAGCTGCAATCACCTGAGTCAAATTGCTGGTGGGGACAATCTGCAGAGTCCCAGGCAGCACAAGACCATCTCAAATCTAATGTGAGAGGGCTGGTTGTGCTGGCTGGGGCATCTTTTTTTATAAAGCCAACAGTCCCACTCCTGTGATAGCCTGTTAATCCATTAACCCATTACATTCATTAATCCATTAATCCATGAATGTATTAATCCATTCATGAGGGCAGAGCCCTCCTAAAGGACCTACCTCTCAATACTCCCACATTGTGGATTAAATTTCAACATGGGTTTTAAAGGGAACAAAAATTCAAACCATAGCAACATTATTTAGTGATAAGGGCAATTCCTATCAAAACCGTGATGAGATGCCACTTCATACTCACTAAGATGTCTATAATTAAAAAGCTAAACAGCAACCAAAGTTGCTGAAGATCTGGAGAAATTGGAACTATTATAAATTGCTGAGAGGGATGTAAAACGGTTTAGTTGCTTTGGAAAATAATGTCTCAAAATTTTAAACACCGCAATTCACTCTATGAGAAATGAAAACATATGTCCACACAAAACCTTGTACACCAGTGTTCACAGTAGCATTATTCATAGTGACCAAAGTGGAAGCAAAATATTCATCAACTGATCAAATGGATTTAAAAAAGTGATATATTAATACAATGGAATAGTACTTGTCAATTAAAAATGAATGCCTAACTGATATGGATTACAACATGAATAAACCTTAGAAACATTATGCTCAGTGAAAGAAGCCAGACACATAAGGCTACATAACATATAATTCCATTTATATGAAATGTCAGAATTGTAACTCAATAAAACAGTTAAAAGAAAAGAGAACATTTGATTGAAAGTGAGTGAGGAGGAACCATCTTATTTAGTGTAGGTTGACAGACACCATTTATGAAACAACATTTATACATTTATATAGTTCTTATGCCTGCATCTATTTAAATATCATTTCTACTTAACAGAAAATCATCAATTCATTCTTACTTAGGTCCAAGAAAACCATGAA
This sequence comes from Pongo pygmaeus, assembly GCF_028885625.2. Taxonomy (NCBI): domain Eukaryota; kingdom Metazoa; phylum Chordata; class Mammalia; order Primates; family Hominidae; genus Pongo; species Pongo pygmaeus. Next base: position 85,600,434 of record NC_072388.2, read on the forward strand.
TTTTTTTTTCTATCAACCAGGACTTTGAAAAGAAAACACAGTGTGTATTTTCATATTTTCTCTTCTCATGGTTCCAGCTTTAGTCCACTTCTATCTTAACTCAGTTTTTTTTTCAAACAATCATTTGAACCTGAGTTGCTAGTACTGTTCAATATGGAGATAGTGTAATCTAGTATAATCTAAAGGTAAGATGTTCTGCATGTTCTAGAAAGAAATGTATATGTCCAGTTCTTTTTGAAGTCATTTTATTTTGTGCCTTAAATGCTGCCATTCTAGTCTCAAAATTACAGACTATATCTCAGGTGGACAGTGGAGTTATAATTTTTAGTGTACTTCTTAAAAGAAAAGATGAGTAATCATTTTTATAAAGACTCTCTATAAAACACCTGTTGCTAAAAGGGATTCTGTTTAACTACTAATGCCTGGAATTTTATTCAGAATCATGGGGGAAGTGAAAAAAATGACTGGGTGTGTAAATAGTATGAGACTGGCTGTGGCTCAAATGCTGTTGGGACTTAGTGGTAGGTTCATAGGTGCTTATTATTTTATTTTAAATGTGAATTTATACTAGCTTATCATAGGGTAAAAACAAAAAATATATAACAAAAGAAGAAGAAATGAAAGACATGTTGAATAGAAGTCACATATGAAAAGAAGAGGTTGTTGGCACAAATAAAGCTAGAATTTAAAAGAGAAAATGAGAATTCTACATTTAAAAGGGAAGATGATATGCAATCAAATATCAATTGGTAAATGTCTTACGTAAAATATACATACGATGGTATAAAATTCATGTTTTGTTCCAGTCATGGGATAACTCACAGTCTATAGAGTCTATAGTTTCTCATAGATGAGAAATTAATCTAATTACAGACCAAGAAAAATACATAGATAGATAGATAATAAGATTACAATTTCTTCTCTACGTAATGTCATTTTATTCATTTCCTTACACATTCTTTTTGTTTTTTTCAGTCACTTTTCTCAGGTTAAATCCATACTTCTTTTTTTTTTTCTCTATACTCAGCTACTCCTGTTAAATGGCTACAGTGACATAGCTGAAATCACCTTTTTAAAATATCTAAGATCACAAAGAAATAAACACTGATATACAATTCCACCTAGAAGGTAAAAGTGTTTATGAAAACAGAATAGTAAGCTGCTTCTTACTTTCCTCATTGGGTTTCTTCCTCCAGCTTAAATATTGGGGGTGGTATGGCCAAGGAAGAGCGAGATGAGGAGAGGAGCATTAAGGACGCTGGTAGTCTAGTGGCAGAGTGAAATGTATGTCAGACTTTAGTTCATGGATTGATTTCTAAAGTGAGTAGGCTCAGATTCTTGGTTGACTTTGTTATTAAAAAAACAAACACCAATCAGACGTAGATTTGGTCTTTTCACATAGTCCCATATTTCTTGGAGGCTTTGTTTCTTTTTATTCTTTTTTCTCTAAACTTCTCTTCTCGCTTCATTTCATTCATTTCATCTTCCATCACTGATACCCTTTCTTCCAGTTGATTGAATCAGCTACTGAGGCTTGTGCATTCGTCACGTAGTTCTCGTGCCTTGGTTTTCAGCTCCATCAGGTCCTTTTAAGGACTTCTCTGCATTAGTTATTCTAGTTAGCCATTTGACTAATTTTTTTTCAAGGTTTTTAACTTCTTTGCCATAGGTTCGAACTTCCTCCTTTAGCTCAGAGTAGTTTGATCATCTGAAGCTTTCTTCTCTCAACTCATCAAAGTTACTATCCGTCCAGCTTTGTTCCATTGCTGGTGAGGAGCTGCGTTCCTTTGGAGGAGGAGAGGTGCTCTGATTTTTAGAGTTTCCAGTTTTTCTGCTCTGTTTTTTCCCCATCTTTGTGGTTTTATCTACCTTTGGTCTTTGATGATGGTGACGTACAGATGGGGTTTTGGTGTGGATGTCCTTTCTCTTTGTTTGTTTTCCTTCTAACAGTCAGGACCCTCAGCTGCAGGTCTGTTGGAGCTTGCTGGAGGTCCACTCCAGACCCTGTTTGGGTTTCAGCAGCAGAGGCTGCAGAACAGCGGATACTGGTGAGCAGCAAATGTTGCTGCCTAATCATTCCTCTGGAAGTTTTGTCTCAGAGGGGTACCCGGCCTTGTGAGATGTCAGTCTGCCCCTACATGGGAGTGCCTCCCAGTTAGGCTACTCGGGGGTCAGGGACCCACTTGAGGAGGCAGTATGTACATTCTCAGACCTCCAGCTGTGTGCTGGAACCAAGTTGGAAAACACTCTGCAGGATATTATCCAGGAGAACTTCCCCAATCTAGCAAGGCAGGCCAACATTCAAATTCAGGAAATACAGAGAATGCTACGAAGATAATCCTCGAGAAGAACAACTCCAAGACACATAATTGTCAGATTCACCAAAGTTGAAATAAAGGAAAAAATGTTAAGGGCAGCCAGAGAGAAAGGTCGGGTTACCCACAAAGGGAAGCCCATCAGACTAACAGCTGATCTGTCAGCAGAAACTCTATAAGCCATAAGAGAGTGGGGGCCAATATTCAACATTCTTAAAGAAAAGAATTTTCAACCCAGAATTTCATATCCAGCCAAACTAAGCTTCAGAAGTGAAGGAGAAATAAAATACTTTACAGACAAGCAAATGCTGAGAGATTTTGTCACCACCAGGCCTGCCCTAAAAGAGCTCCTGAAGGAAGCAGTAAACATGGAAAGGAACAACTGGTACCAGCCACTGCAAAAACATGCCAAATTGTAAACACCATCGAGGCTAGGAAGAAACTGCATCAACTAACAAGCAAAATAACCAGCTAACATCATAATGACAGGATCAAATTCACACATAACAATATTAACCTTAAATGTAAATGGGCTAAATGCTCCAATTAAAAGACACAGACTGGCAAATTGGATAAAGAGTCAAGACCCATCAGTGTGCTGTATTCAGGAAACCCATCTCACGTGCAGAGACACACATAGGCTCAAAATAAAGGGATGGAGGAAGATATACCAAGCAAATGGAAAACAAAAAAAGGCAGGGGTTGCAATCCTAGTCTTAGATAAAACAGACTTTAAACCAACAAAGATCAAAAGAGACAAAGAAGGCCATTACATAATGGTAAAGGGATCAATTCAACAAGAAGAGCTAACTATCCTAAATATATATGCACCCAATACAGGAGCACCCAGATTCATAAAGCAAGTCCTTAGAGACCTACAAAGAGACTTAGACTCCCACACAATAATGGGAGATTTTAACACCCCACTGTCAACATTAGACAGATCAATGAGACAGAAAGTTAACAAGGATATCCAGGAATTGAACTCAGCTCTGCACCAAGCGGACCTAATAGACATCTACAGAACTCTCCACCCCAAATCAACAGAATATACATTCTTCTCAGCACCACACCGCACTTATTCCAAAATGGAACACATAGTTGGAACCAAAGCACTCCTCAGAAAGTGTAAAACAGCAGAAATTATAACAAACTGTCTCTCAGACCACAGTGCAATCAAACTAGAATTCAGGATTAAGAAACTCACTCAAAACCACTCAACTACATGGAAACTGAACAACCTGCTCCTAAATGACTACTGGGTACATAACGAAATGAAGGCAGAAATAAAGATGTTCTTTCAAACCAACAAGAACAAAGACACAACACACCAGAATCTCCGGGACACATTTAAAGCAGTGTGTAGAGGTGAATTTATAGCACTAAATGCCCACAAGAGAAAGCAGGAAAGATCTAAAATTGACACCTTAACATCACAATTTAAAGAACTAGAGAAGCAAGAACAAACACATTCAAAAGATAGCAGAAGGCAAGAAATAACTAAGATCAGAGCAGAACTGGAGGAAATAGAGACACAAAAAACCCTTCAAAAAATCAATGGATCCAGGAGCTGGTTTTTTGAACAGATCAATAAAATTGATAGACCGCTAGGAAGACTAATAAAGAAAAAAATAGAAGAATCAAATAGACGCAATAAAAAATGATAAAGGGGATATCACCACCGATCCCACAGAAATTCAAACTACCATCAGAGAATACTATAAACACCTCTATGCAAATAAACTAGAAAATCTAGAAGAAATGGATAAATTCTTCAACACGTACACCCTCCGAAGACTAAACCAGGAAGAAGTTGAATCTCTGAATAGACCAATAACAGGCTCTGAAATTGAGGCAATAATTAATAACTTACCAACCAAAAAAAAGTCCAGGACCAGATGGATTCACAGCTGAATTCTACCAGAGGTACAAGGAGGAGCTGGTACCATTCCTTCTGAAACTATTCCAATCAATAGAAAAAGAGGGAATCCCCCCTAACTCATTTTATGGGGCCAGCATCATCCTGATACCAAAGCCTGGCAGAGACAAAACAAAAAAAGAGAATTTTAGACCAATATCCTTGATGAACATCAATGCAAAAATCCTCAATAAAATACTGGCAAACTGAATCCAGCAGCACATCAAAAAGCTTATCCACCATGATCAAGTGGGCTTCAACCCTGGAATGCAAGGCTGGTTCAACATACACAAATCAATAAACTTAATCCAGCATATAAACAGAACTAATGACAAAAACCATATGATTATCTTAATAGATGCAGAAAAGGCCTTTGACAAAATTCAACAACGCTTCATGCTAAAAACTCTCAATAAATTAGGTATTGATGGGACGTATCTCAAAATAATAAGAGCTATCTATGACAAACTCATAGCCAATATCATACTGAATGGGCAAAAACTGGAAGCATTTCCTTTGAAAATGGGCACAAGACAGGGATGTCCTCTCTCACCACTCCTATTCAACATAGTGTTGGAAGTTCTGGCCAGGGAAATCAGGCAGGAGAAGGAAATAAAGTGTATTCAATTAGGAAAAGAGAAAGTCAAATTGTCCCTATTTGCAGAAGACATGATTGTATATCTAGAAAACCCCATCGTCTTAGCCCAAAATCTCCTTAAGCTGATAAGCAACTTCAGCAAAGTCTCAGGATACAAAATCAATGTGCAAAAATCACAAGCATTCTTATACACAAATAATAGACTAACAGAGAGCCAAATCATGAGTGAACTCCCAATCACAATTGCTTCAAAGAGAATAAAATATTTAGGAATCCAACTTATAAGGGATGTGAAGGACCTCTTCAAAGAGAACTACAAACCACTGCTCAATGAAATAAAAGAGGATACAAACAAATGGAAGAACATTCCATGCTCATGGGTAGGAAGAATCAATATCATGAAAATGGCCATACTGCCCAAGGTAATTTACAGATTCAATGCCATCCCCATCAAGCTACCAAAGACTTTCTTCAAAGAACTGGAAAAAACTACTTTAAAGTTCATATGGAACCAAAAAAGAGCCCGCATTGCCAAGTCAATCCTAAGCCAAAAGAACAAAGCTGGAGGCATCACCCTACCTGACTTCAAACTATACTACAAGGCTACAGTAACCAAAACAGCATGGTACTGGTACCAAAACAGAGATATAGACCAATGGAACAGAACAGAGCCCTCAGAAATAATGCCACATATCTACAACCATCTGATCTTTAACAAACCTGACAAAAACAAGCAATGGGGAAAGGATTCCCTATTTAATAAATGGTGCTGGGAAAACTGGCTAGCCATATGTAGAAAGCTGAAACTGGATCCCTTCCTTACACCTTATACAAAAATTAATTCAAGATGGATTAAAGACTTACATGTTAGACCTAAAACCATAAAATCCCTAGAAGAAAACCTAGGCAATACCATTCAGGACATAGGCATGGGCAAGGACTTCACACCTAAAACATCTAAAGTAATGGCAACAAAAGCCAAAATTGACAAATGGGATCTAATTAAACTAAAGAGCTTCTGCATAGCAAAAGAAACTACCACCAGAGTGAACAAGCAACCTACAGAATGGGAGAAAATTTTTGCAATCTATTCATCTGACAAAGGGCTAATATCCAGAATCTACAATGAACTCAAACAAATTTACAAGAAAAAAAAAAAAACCCCATCAAAAAGTGGGCCAAGGATATGAACAGACACTTCTCAAAAGAAGACATTTATGCAGCCAAAAGACACATGAAAAAATGTTCATCATCACTGGCCATCAGAGAAATGCAAATCAAAACCACAGTGAGATACCATCTCACACCAGTTAGAATGGCGATCATTAAAAAGTCAGGAAACAACAGGTGCTGGAGAGGATGTGGAGAAATAGGAACAATTTTACACTGTTGGTGGGACTGTAAACTAGTTCAACCGTTGTGGAAGACAGTGTGGCGATTCCTCAGGGATCTAGAACTAGAAATACCATTTGACCCAGCCATCCCATTACTGGGTATATACCCAAAGGATTATAAATCATGCTGCTATAAAGACACATGCACACGTATGTTTATTGTGGCACTATTCACAATAGCAAAGACTTGGAACCAACCCAAATGTCCAACAATGATAGACTGGATTAAGAAAATGTGGCACATATACACCATGGAATACTATGCAGCCATAAAAAACGATGAGTTTATGTCCTTTGTAGGGACATGGATGAAGCTGGAAACCATCATTCTCAGCAAACTATCACAAGGACAAAAAACCAAACACCACATGTTCTCACTCATAGGTGGGAACTGAACAATGAGAACACATGGACACAGGAAGGGGAACATCACACACCGGGGCCTGTTGTGGGGTGGGGGGAAGGGGGAGGGATAGCATTAGGAGATATATCTAATGCTAAATGATGAGTTAATAGGTGCAGCACACCAACATGGCACATGTATACATATGTAACTAACCTGCATGTTGTGCACATGTACCCTAAAACTCAAAGTATAATAAAAAAAAGAAAGAAAAAAGTTCAGTTTATAAAATTGGACACAGTAAGAGCTTAGCAAGAATAATAATAAAATAGAATAACAATAAAAACAAACAGAAAAACAAAAAACTAGAATCGTGTCTTTTGGTCTAATACAGAGGACTTTTTGAAATGTCTTACTTATAAGCGTTAAACTCAGTGTTTTTTTTTTTTTTTTCAAAGCATTAAATTACTTCACAACAGAAGAAATAAGAGAGTACCATCCTTTCACAAGCCTGGTGTTCATTGGTTAGCTGAGATGGCCCTGCTTCTCTGTCTGTGGCTCTTTGAGTTGGCTGGATTTGGCTGATCTAGGTCAGTTTTGATTGGACTCAGCTCTACAGAGTGGTTTCAGGTCAATTCTGCTTCCTATCTCTCTCATTCTTCTGAGGACAAATTCCCCAGGTAATGTTTTTCTTTTGAAGGTAACAAACACAAGATACGGCCAGACGCAGTGGCTCATGCCTGTAATCTCAGCACTTTGGGAGGCTGAGGCGGGCAGATCACCTGAAGTCTTGAGTTCAAGACCAGTCCCGCCAACATGGTGAAACCCCATCTCTACTAAAAATACAAAAATTAGCTTGGCGTGGTGGTGGGCACCTATAATCCCAGCTACTCGGGAGGCTGAGGCAAGAGAATCACTTAAGCCCGGGAGGCAGAGGTTGCAGTGAGCCGAGATCATGCCATTGCACTCCAGTCTGGGCGACGAGAGCAAGACTTTGTTTAAAAAAAAAAAAAAAAAAGAAAGAAAGAAAAGAACACAAGATACTGAGAACATAATATTGCTTAAACCTAGGCTCAAGCTGACACATTGTCACTTGGGCCTGGATTACATTGGTCAAAATAAGTCTCATGGCAAACTCCATAGTCACATGGTGGGAAAATACATATACTCTACCATGAACGGTAAGATTTTTAAAGCCATGTGTCAAAGTTCATAGATATAGCCATGGTTGAAGTCATGTGAATTCAATTGAGTCTACCTATGGGAGCCAAATAACATTGCTTCCTAAATGATATGTATCCAAGTACATACAATTCAGTGTTTGCATTGTCTCATTATGTCTACTAAGGACCATTTCCGCTTGAAATGTCTCTTTCATTTGCATGGTATCATAATAATCATAATAATAAATTAGGTCATATTTTCTGGAAATTTATGAAGAGGAAAATAGCTGAGCAAGAGGATGAGTCACATTCCAATCCTGTGATGTTATCGGTCATATACTAAACATGATATATCTGCATATTGGAAATAGGCAAATGGATTTTTTTCAGCAAAGTATTAACCTCCTTCAAAGCTTAGTTCAAGTTTCAAAGTGTTGTCTCTTTGATTCCTAATAAGGTCTGTATTGCTTTTTGATAGTTAATACATATTATTGTATTGCAGGATAGCAATATAGTGTGATAACTTTGAAAACCAGGGCATTTCTTGTTTATGGAAAACACACAGTCTTTACTCGAAACTTAAGATGGCACCAAAAGCCTTTTACTGTGCTTTCATGTTCACAATGAATGTAGGGCATGATTATCGTTTTAGAAACACAGAGAAGCAGTCTAGGTATCAATGCCAGGATGAGCTGTCTTCTGTTTAGGGGAATCACCAGGCTGACATCAAGGTGTCAGCTGGGGCTGTGATGGTGCTGGGGGCTTGGGATTCTCTTCCAAGTTCACTGGTTCTTGTAGAACTCCTTTTTTGGCAGCCGTGTGACAAGTTACTGTGTTCTCTTTGGCTCTTAACCAGGGGTCACTCTTGGCTCCTAGAGGCCTCTCTCGGGTCTTTGCCACATGGACTCTTCCTCTCGCAACATGACTCTTTACTTTCTTTTAAGCAAGTGAAAAAATGATAAAGACCTTAAGGATTTAGGTCAGACCCACTCAGGATAATCTGCATTTTGATGAATTCAAAGGCAACTGATTGAGACCTTTAGTTATATGTGTGAAATTCATTTTGCCATATAACCTGGCATGGTTGTAGGAGTGATATTCTATCATATTCACATGCACACACACACCCCCCATATATATATATGGTTATATATATATATATATATATGTTATATATATATATAACCATATATATATATGGTTATATATATATAACATATATATACATATATACATATATATAACATATATATACATATATACATATATATACATATATAACATATATATACAACTATATATATATATATATAAAACAACAGGTAAAAAATTATAACCTAAATGTTAAATAAGTACTTCCAACTGGTTTGGAAACACTTATTTTAACTAATATTAAATAATATAATACATGTGAAAAGGGTTCCATATGCACTGCTAGAATTGATTTCTTATTTTTTTACCCATGTCTAAGATTTAGGGAAGCATGAGAATGCTGGCTAATTCATTCTTCCACATGTATATAAACATGCTGAAAATCCCTTTCATATTTTTCTTCCAACTGGATGTGTCGAGGTTTTGGTTGAAACTACTCAAGCATACCTATGGTTCATGATTGTATTTTAACTATATATATATATATATATATATATGTATGTATATATATATATATATAGAGAGAGAGAGAGAGAGAGAGAGAGAGAGTTATATAGGCATATTTTGATTGAGAAAAGACAAGCCAAGACCTAGAAAAAACTCTTGTTGTTCAGTGTTATCTAAAAATAATGGTAGATAAGATGCCAGAGTGAAATAAAAATTTGGAGTCAGAGGAAGAAAAGAAAAGAAGAAAAACACTGAATATAGAAGATGAAGGGGCATTAAAAAACATGCTTTGGATGGTTCAAATATTTTGGCTAGGTTTGTTCTCAGTAGCAGTAAATTATAAAAGGTCAGCAACCTTTTATAACCCCAGGAATAATTCTTATAAGTGAGGAAATTCAAAATATATGAAAAGATATAAAAAAGGCTCTTTTTTTAAAAGAAGACCACAATGGAAGCACACATCCAAGAGCAAAGGGTTCTCAAGTGTTTGTGACTTTAAACTTGAACCTGTTTCTAAATATAGTCAGTTACAAACCAGGTTTCAGCCTTTCCCCCTTATTTTGCCTTCTTTCTTATTTTTTGCCTCTCTGCTTTTTTTTTTTTTTTTTTGAAACCATTCCAGAAAATATAAACTGAGAGAACCTTTTCCACCCTACGCCATCTCACTTATTTAGGAAGGTGGTCTTCTACAAGATTTCTACATTTACAATCACTTTTCCAGAACTTGGTAGTTTCTGGAATTTTTGTTGTTAAAATTCAAAGAAAAAAATATGAAATATATATGTGAAATGTGTATACTACATATATGTATATTTGATATATATTTGAAATCCATATGTATCTCAATCCAGCTATATATTTTCACACACACAGAACATACATACACCTGGATTTAATGACACTGCTTTTAAAAGCATAGACAGGAATCTCTACAAAACTTAGGTATCATTAAGCTGTGTGTAGAGGACCTTTTATTGAGACAGGTATTCTACTTGCTTCTTGAGGCTCCAAGTTTTCCTTCTTCAGGACAGATCAATGATGACATAGTTAATTGACACTTTTTAATAAACACAACAGGAAGGAACAAGCCTCAGGCTTGACCCACTACAGGACAGCAAGAACAGCCCTTCAACCTGGGCTGTGGATGTCGCAAAGGGAGGAAGGTGCCTGCCAGTGATGAACTGGGAGGCTCCAGGTGAGGAAGCGGATTTGCAACAGGCCTGTCTTCCAGGCATGCTTTACTTGTTGAGTATAAAGACTATGCTTCATCTTCACATTTCTTTTCTGGCACCTAGTAAATGCTTGAGAAATGTTGATCAAATAATTTTTTATTTTTTAAGCAATGTCAAACTTACAGGAAAGTTGAAAGAACACCACAAAATAATTCTGTTCACCCAGATTTCTCGATTGTTAACAATTTACATTTGACCCACTGATCAACCTCTTATCTCTTTCCATATCTCTCACCTCTTTCTATCTCTCTCTCTCTTTTTCTATCTGTTTATCTATTTATCTGTAGATATATATTACAAATATAATGCCCATCACCTCTAACTGCTGTTGTGTCTTTTACTCAAAAGGACATCCTTTTATATGATCACAATGTAGCCACCCAGTTCAGCAAATCAACATTGTTACAACACTCAACATTATCATTAATATGGAGAACCCCATTAAATTTTGCCAACAGTAAAAACGATGACACTATTTTTCTTTCTCATCCAGGATCTGAACCACAGTATCACACTGAATTTAATCGTGATATCTCCTTAAATTGAATGGTTCTGTAGTCTTTTCTCTACCTTTTATTACTTTGGCAGTTTAAGAGAGTGTAGGCCTTTCCTTCTATCTGCTGTCACTCAACACGCACCCATTCAGGACTTCCTCATGCTTCCCAGGCTATTTATGTTTGGCAGAAAGACCACCAAATATGCACTGCTCTTTTCTGTACATCATGTCAGGAAGCACAGAATGTTAACTGCCCCATTTCTTCTGATGTTTACTCTGATCAAGTGGGTGTCATAAGGTTTCTCCATATTTAGTCACCATCTTTTTCCTGAATAATGGATTAGTATTTTGTGGGACAAAGCTCTACCATTATTCCTCATTCCTTATCAAACCTTCACCTCCTAACCTTAATATCCATTTTTGACTCCCACCTGGAACAAATTGTTGAATGAAATTTCAGAGAGCATGTCAGATTGAACTGAAAATGAAACAGTCCTTTCTCGTGTGTTTGTTTTTCTGCTTTGGGTTGTATCTACCATGGGTAGAGAGATGTTAGTAAAGAGAAACCTATGATTGTTGTCAGTAACAGTATGTAAATAGAACAACGCGAATTGATTAAACCTGCAAAGTAGTTCTATAATTCAACTTCAGAGGAAGATTATTCTTTGCTTAAGGATGGCTCTGTGTGTTGTTAGTGAGTGTGCTGGAGAAGATAAAAAGTGTCTTTCTGATATTTCGGGGTTTTGAAGTGGTACATATGCTGCCTTTCATGTGAGCATGCTAATAATTCATAATCACTAGTCTATGCACTCTCTCTGCTGCATTGTGTGTTTTTATTTCCCAGTTCTGTAATGTTATACCTCAAGCCAGCATTCACTTTTCCTTTACATTTCTCTATTTAACGAGTATTTGTTGAAAACCTAGTAAGTGAATGTACACACAAAAATCCTAGAAAACTGTTAGCAAACTGAATCCAGCAATATGCAAGATAATATACATCATGTATAAATGAGATTTATCCAAGTTATACAAGATTTGTTTGACATGCAAAATCAGTTGATGATGTAGTGTACCCTGATAGTAGAATAAAAGACAAAAAACACATGGGTATCTCAACAGTCCCAGGAAAAAGCATATGAAAAAAATCCAACTCTCATTTATTAAAACAACAGCAGCCTTCAATGCACAAAGAATAGATGGGAACTTCTTCAACCTAATAACATGCATCTACATAAACCTACGGATAATATCATACTGTATTTTCTGGTGAAAAATAAATACTTTCCTTCTCTGACTAGGAGCAAGGTAAGGATGTCCGTGCTTACTAATTCTATTCAATATTGGACTGAGGATTCTGACCAGTGATGTCAGGCAAGTACAAGAAGTAAAAGCATCCACTGAAAAGACAGAAGTGAAACTGTTTATATTCACAGGTGACATGATCTTGTAACGCACAAAATCCTAAGACACCCACAACAAACTATAAGAACCAATAAGCAAGTTCAGCAAGGACACAGAGGAAAAGATCAATATACAATATATTGGAGTCTGAACAGATGAAAAAAAATCTTAATTAAGAAAGTCAGATGAACAACAATTGGAGGAAAAAGACAAAAAAAGCCACAGAAGGAAAAACAATGGCAGCAATACTTAGGAAAGAGTGTTCTCTGGTCCACAGTGCAACCTGAATAATGTTACAGGTAAGAAGGCAGTTTCATTTTTGTTTATATTTTGGTTTTGGGTTTTTTTTGTTTTTTTTTTTGAGGAAAAATCTTGGAAAGTTGTTCAGACCCTCTTTCTTCCAATTAATAATAAAAGAGCCAGATAGGCATTCCTCCACCTCATTTTTAATTAATATCACTATAAAAACACAACAGTCTCCAATGTGCTAAAGTTAAATGTCAAGCAAAATAATATAATGTTTGTTTATGAGTATTTATATATCTTAGTAAGTAAACAAGAAAACATTTTGTTTCTTCAGTAAATTTCCTATTTCAGAGTACAACCCTCTGCTATTTCTCTGGGGTCTGGCAATAAGTCTAGTTCATTTCATAATCAATGACCCTAGGGAATTAGAGTGAGAAAAGAAGGAAAGGGAGCAATAAGAGATTAAATATTTTTAAGTTGTAATGCTCCATTGTAAACAGTGGTTTTGCCGTTGCCTCACCTTTTACCTAACAAGCTATGGAGCTGGGACAAGAGGACATGCGGGGATGCAGCAGGCAGAGCTGAATGTGCTTCAAGTGGGAATCTAAACAATGACAGCTTCTTCTCCCAGATAACGGTACGTTGTACGCAAAATAATTAAGCCTTCATATTAGGGCAGAAGGATAAACACAGTAGGGAGGAGTGTATTCTGGACACTTTCTTTTTTGTCTTTTTTTAGAAAGGTTAACAGTGAAAAGAAATGCTGTTAATGCATAAGGTTATTTTAGTCTTTTGCTGTTAAACTTGTAATTTAGCGAACTTGTTCTTATTGTGACACTATGACTTGGAGCAACTTTCTAGTGATAGAAATGGCTTCCCACGTACTGGCCAGAGTACATGGGAAGCCATTGTACTGGCTACATACTATTAAATTTTACTTTTAAATGGATAATTTTATTGTTCATACAAATAATCAAGGGAAAAACTACTTTCTGCTTCCCAGTTCCTGAGCCCTGGAGGTTTAATTTGCAATAGTGGGTAATAAATCTTCATATCAACTCATTTTACTTACTGAGATTAGTGATATCCCAGGAACAATGAAGTATCCGTGGTTTTCCTAAAGAAGTTGTGTATTGATGCAGTAGACGTCTGAGAATGATGAGGCATCCAGAAACAGTGAAAAGCAAAGCCAAACAAGACAACAATACTGAGTTATTTTTAGCTAAAGGTAATTAGAGAATATCATATTTGAGAGACTATGAAATAACTGTAAGGATGAGTTGTTTCTAGCCTGGACCTCCAGAAAAGACTATGAGGATACAACAGAGCTGACTCCCTGGGGAGCCACTGCTGCTGCAGTGTCTCTAGAAGTTGTGGAAATAGGAGGCTGCCACCAGCCCAGATTTGATGTAGGGACTGGAAACAAGATTGGGAAGATGCTGTTAGGTGCTGTTGCCACACTATCTCTAGACCTTCTAGGTCAACTCCACCACCTTTCACAACTGTCATTCAATGCTCTTAGGTGATATTGACAGAAATACCATGTCTTCATAACCTTGCATGCCAGATGAAAATGCTGAAAGCAGCAGGAAGATGACCCCATCTCTTACTAAACTTTCTACAACTTTCATCAGTGTACCTAAGTTATAGGTCCTAATTCATATCCAGAACTGTAGTTGCAAGGGAGTTTGAGAAAAGCATATTTCACAAAGGCCTATTAGGGAGATATAGAAATTTGTTCTAAGTACCAGTTGACCATATCTGCCAATGAAACTTTGAGAGTAAATTGCAAATCTCAAGAAAGGGACAAGGCAAAGGATCGGATATGTGTCCAGAGGAGGACTGATGTCTTTGTGAAGCCCATAAGGAGAATGATATTTACTATACGTATTTTATTTGAGACAAGCTCTCATTCTGTTGCCCAGGCTAGAGTGCAGTGGCGCAATCATAGCTCATTGCAGTCTTGAAGTCCTGAGCTCATACAGTCCTGCTGTCTACTATACATTTTTAATATGTTTCTATGCATTGTAATTTCTTTTTTTAATCCCACATTTAGAAAAACCTTTTGCATTTCTCTGGTGTTGTTTCTTTGAACTAATAGACGCAGATAGTAAAGGGAAGCTAGCTAGCATTTCTCACATGTCCCCTTACCCAATGTGACACCATGTAGGTAGTACTATTACATTTCTGTGATCTTGGTTAGTGCGATTCAGTCTTGGAAATCTGTATCAGTCAGTTTTCACACTGCTACAAAGACATACCTGAGACTGGGTAATTTATAAAGAAAAGAGATTTAATTGACTCACAATTCTACAGAGCTGGGGAGGCCTCAGGAAACTTACAATCATGGCAGAAGGGGAAGAGGTATGTCTTACATGGTGGCAGGCAAGAGAGAGAAGAATGTCTAGAGTGAAGGAGGAAGAGCCCCTTATAAAACCATCAGAATTTGTAAGAACTCACTCACTATCACAAGAAGAGCAAGGAGAAAAATGATCCCATTATCCAATCACCTCCCAATGGGTTCCTCCCTTGACATGTGAGGATTATGAGGATTACATTTTAGGATGAGATTTGGGTGGGGACACAGCTAAACCATATCATAATCTGATCTCATCTTAAAGTAAAAATTTTAAACCACTCAAGTAAAGGACAGTATGAAAGTTCATGGTGGATTGGCCAAATAAATGCCTCTCTCTGAGAACACTACTGTGAACTCAGCTGCCAAGCACAAGGTTTGAAAAATCAAAGTCTGTCTGGAAAAGTCAAGAAGAACTCCACAGTAGGGCTTAATTTTGAGCTGAGTCTTTAATAGGATTTTTTAGTTGTTTCAGAATTTCAGCTGAGCCCTCAAAACTAAAATGGTATGAAGAAAATACACATTCAAAAGAAAGGTGTCAGATAATTTATGATGAACTTACTAAGGTTGACCCCCCAAAAAAACCTTCCAACCCATCTAAGTCTATCACTGTTCTTCTGGGTACGTAAGAGAAAAGGAGTTTGGCAGGAGGAGCAATTGGGGAGACAGTCTCTTTTGAAAGTTTTCTGTGTACTAGCAGGTCTTCCCCATATGGGACCAGACATGGAGTTGAAACACAGATGTCCCTTTAAGAAATAATTTTTCCTTCAGCTGCTATGAGTGTGGTTAGCTGTCAGTCACAAATGGAACCACCTTTGGAATATACCGCACTAGAACCAAGAATATGCTCTCGCAGGGCAGCTCCTAGAAATGACTGAGCATGCCCAAGGTACTAGGGCCTGGTCATTTCTGCCCAACTGCTGACTGCTATAATGTGCAGCCTTGCTTCCTTTCTCCCCACTGGGTTGGCCAAACTTTCATGTTACCGTTCATTAAAGTTCCTCCACTCTTAACTTTGCCACAATGTCTCTGTAGCAGGGGCTGAACTGTCACACCATAGAAGGCATATTTCCTCTAGATTTTTGAAGAGGGTATTGAAAGTGAGAAGGCCATTCTGCATGCAAGATGTCTAAGTCCATTTGGGTTGCTATAAAAAATACCATAGACTATTTGGCTTATAAACAGCAGAAATGTATTTCTGCCAGTTCTGGAGACTGGGAAGTGCAAGATGAAGGCATCAGTATATTCTGTGTCTGATGAGGGCCCTCATAGACGGCCATCTTCTCACTCTAACCTCACTTGGAGTCAGAAGAACCAAGTGGTCTCTCTTTTATAAAGGCACTGCTCCCATTCATGAGGCTCTGCCTCCATGGCCTAATCACCTACCAAAAGTCCTATTTCCTAGTACCATCATCTTAGGGTAAGAATTTCAATGTATAGATTTTGAGGGGATTTAAATATTCAGATAATAGCACATAGTAAGTAGGAAGGGTTTTATGAGGAACATGGTATAATTCCACTACCCAAAAGGAAACCCTGCGAATCTCCTCTTGAGATTCAAGGGTGTCCATCGAGGTCTCTCAGGCTTGTCCTGTCTTACAGAATAACTTGGTCAAGACAGCTTGCTGCCAGAAGCCAGGGAGCTTAAAATAAAGATGCTGGAAGTGTGTACCTTTAGATGCAGAAGCTCGGTAGGAAGATAATCATAAATGGTCTATCAGAGATTGCTTGACTCATTACAGGGAAAGATACTTAGAAGATCCCAAACATCATATCACATGAGGAAACTCTAAGTCTTTCAATAACAAAAAAAAAATGAAGCATTTGGGCTTCTTATATCCAGAGGATATCTTCTGAAGAATATAATTGCTTTATGATGGAAAAAGTACAATCCTTTTCAGCTGCTTACTAAACCTCCCTACCCCCACTCCAACACTGGAGAAAAGTTAGGCAGCCAATGTAGCAAGCAGGAAAGAAGGAGATAGGAATAAGCTGAAGAAATATCTTAGGAAATATCTCTTTTCTACCCCCACAGCAGGTTTCTGAGCCTTTTCCTGTACCATCTGTTGGGGAAGAGTTTTTAATTACGTGAAAGACTGATGCTTGTGTTACTAGATTGAACTGGCCTTTTTAATACCTGACAGTGACCAGAAAAGCAATGTGATCTTTCTGAGAATTAAACAAAGGGCAGAGAAGAATGATTCAATAGAGCAGGTTTTAAAAGTCAGCTTTAAGTTGAATAAATACATATGGTTTTTTGATGTTCAGCTAATAAGGTGAATGTGTATGGGTATGAGAAATTCATTAAAAATAGTAGATAAATAAAATAAATGAGGAATATTGAAACCACTATGATGAAACCAGAACTCACATTTATCTCAATTTCTCCTTCATTCATATTCTATAAGCTTGTAATTTTACTGTACTCCCAGTGTTATATCCTATTTTTTAACCTAAAATTTTATAAGAAATTCCCATGCAATTATATCACATTTACAATTTTTTTTAATAGTGGATAGGTCATTATAGCACCCTTAGTAAATGTGCTGTATCTTAGGAATCATATTTCTACTTTGGAATATTTAAATTACTTTTTATTTTTCCAAAATAAATATTACCATAGAAACATAATTTTATTTTTATTTTTGTTATTATTTAATAGAGACAGAGGTCTCTTTATATTGCCCAGGCTGATCTCAAACTCTTGGGTACAAGCAATTTGCTCTTCCTGCCCCAGCCTCTCAGAATTCTGAGACTCCATGAGCCACCATGCATGGCCCACAATCATTTTTAGTTAGAACTTTTAATAAACATATTCTAAATTATTTATTTGACTATATTGCCAGAATATTTCTTAAATTTTTAATACAAACATGAAAATTTCTCTAGGACTTTCCATACAGATTGTATCAACTCACACTATCATAATTTCTGTGTGTACGTGTCCATATTGCCATATCCTTGATGACATTACACTCTTGAGAAATTCTGAAGGTCTAGTTAGGTTTCACTCTGAGAAAAAATGAGAAAGATGACTCTTAATTTGTAATCAAATCTTGAATAAGCTTATTGCTATAGACTAAATGTGCCTGTCTTTCCAAAATTCATATGTTGAAACCCAATCTCCAATTTGATGGTATTAGGAGTTGGAGTCTCTGAGAGGTGATTAGGTTATAAGAGTGAAGCTTCATGAACAGGATTAGTGCCCTAAGAAGAGAGGCCACTCATTCCTTTCACCTTGTGAGATTATGAACCAGAAAGCAGGTCCTAACCAGACAGGGAATCTGCCAGCACCTTGATGTTGGACTTTCTAGCCTCCAGAACTGCGGGAGATAAATGTTCTGTTGATTATATGATATTCCACCTATCATAATTTGTTTCAGCAGCCAAACAGCCTTAGGCACTAAGATATAGAAAAAATATAGGTTTTCTGCCGTTTAAAGATCCATGAACCATCTATATGGTGGTATCCATTGCAATTTTCACTTTCCAAAGAACTCATTTTCTGATCTTGGCCTAAATAATATCTACTTTATATTGGGATTCATATAATAGATAACTGATATGTACCGTAAGGTCTCAGACTTCTCAGAGTATCTTTGGTTATCTTTAGCAAAACAAAGTTATTTTTCATTGAATAGGAATGAAGTGAAGTAATACTGCTCTCATACAGCTTTACCATTTGAAGAATTGTGCCAAAGCTTTTAGTTAAACATGAAGCACCTGTTAAGTATCAGGATGACTCTGGACTAATATTGATTTCCCATCTCTTTCTAATTAGTAGCTGTTCCTCAAAATGTACTCATTAAAACATTTTACAGGAATGTGTAAAACCAGTCCAGTTTTACGGTATCTAATTTGGTGGTTAAATAATTAGAATATGCATTGCAGTTCTCTCTGTAAGCAATACACCCTGCAAATCAAAATGAACTCTTTCTAATTTCAACTTGAGATTGAAGAAACTGAAAAAGGAAAATAGACCAAAAAAACCCCACATAAAACAAAATGGAGGAATCTTATTAGGTTCTTTTATTAAATTGTGTACTTAGAAATTTTATTTTTCCAGCATCAATTGAACAAATGTGGCTTTCTTGCCATGTATTTAGCTCTCTCTTACCTCCTCAAGCTTTAAGAATAGGCAATAAAGTGCACCATAAGGGCTTCAAGCTGTAATTTCCATTGAGGTTCTTGAAGTCATAAATTGCAAGTGGGAAACTAAAGATGAAATTACAACCTTTCTAATATCCCAACAAGGTATGCTTTATTTTTATACAATAGATATTTCCACCAAGTCCACCAACATCAAATTTGCACACAATTGCCGTTAAAAATAACTCTTCTAGCTTTGTATAAGGAAAAAGGCAAGAACAACTGCTGAGTTTGAAACTATTGCCATTTTGAAGAAGGTTGCTTTAGGCACTGTTTTTAAATATTAAAATGAAAAAAAATAAAAAGTAACAGATTAAAGAAACAGTTTTTCACTTTACCACACATGAGATGGTCTAAGTACACGTCTCTTAATTCATTTTGCTTCCTGAGAATCTTTTGTTAATTCCAGTGTAAGATGAAATGGAAAAAAAAAAATGAATGGTTTCAAAGTTTATTTCTTTTCTTTTCTTTATTTATTTATATATACATTTTCATTATACTTTAAGTTTTAGGGTACATGTGCACAACATGCAGGTTTGTTACATATGTATACATGTGCCATGTTGGTGTGCTGCACCCATTAACTCATCATTTACATTAGGTATATCTCCTAATGCTATCCCTCCCCCTTCCCCCCACCCAACAACAGGCCTTGGTGTGTGATGTTCCCCTTCCTGGGTCCATGTGATCTCATTGTTCAATTCCCATCTATGGGTGAGAACATGCGATGTTTGGTTTTTTGTCCTTGCAATAGTTTGCTGAGAATGATGGTTTCCAGCTTCATCCATGTTCCTACAAAGGACATGAACTCATCATTTTTTATGGCTACATAGTATTCCATGGTGTATATGTGCCACATTTTCTTAATCCAGTCTATCATTGTTGGACATTTGGGTTGGTTCCAAGTCTTTGCTACTGTGAATAGTGCCACAGTAAACATACGTGTGCATGTGTCTTTATAGCAGCATGATTTATAATCCTTTGGGTATATACCCAGTAATGGGATGGCTGGGTCAAATGGTATTTCCTAGTTCTAGATCCCTGAGGAATCACCACACTGACTTCCACAATGGTTGAACTAGTATACAGTCCCACCAACAGTGTAAAAGTCTTCCTATTTCTCCACATCCTCTCCAGCACCTGTTGATTCCTGACCTTTTAATGATTGCCATTCTAACTGGTGTGAGATGATATCTCATTGTGGTTTTGATTTGCATTTCTCTGATGGCCAGTGATGATGAGCATTTTTTCATGTGTCCGTTGGCTACATAAATGTCTTCTTTTGAGAAGTGTCTGTTCATATCCTTTGCCCAATTTTTGATGGGATTTTTTTTCTTGTAAATTTGTTTGAGTTCTTTGTAGATTCTGGATATTAGCCCTTTGTCAGATGAGTAGATTGCAAAAATTTTCTCCCATTCTGTAGGTTGCCTGTTCACTCTGATGGTAGTTTCCTTTATTGTGCAGAAGCTCTTTAGTTTAATTAGATCCCATTTGTCAATTTTTACTTTTGTTGCCATTGCTTTACGTGTTTTAGACATGAACTCCTTGCCCATGCCTAGGTCCTGAATGGTATTGCCTAGGTTTTCTTCTAGGGTTTTTATGGTTTTAGATCTAACATTTAAGTCTTTAATCCATCTTGAATTAATTTTTGCATAAGGTGTAAGGAAGGGATCCAGTTTCAGCTTTCTAAATATGGCTAGCCAGTTTTCCCAGCACCATTTATTAAATAGGGAATCCTTTCCCCATTGCTTGTTTTTGTCAGGTTTGTCAAAGACCAGATAGTTGTAGATGGGTGGTATTATTTCTGAGGGCTCTGTTCTGTTCCATTGGTCTATATCTCTGTTTCGGTACCCGTACCATGCTGTTTTGGTTACTGTAGCCTTGTAGTATAGTTTGAAGTCAGGTAGGGTGATGCCTCCAGCTTTGTTCTTTTGGCTTAGAATTGACTTGGCAATGCGGGCTGTGTTTTGGTTCCATATGAACTTTAAAGTAGTTTTTTTCCAATTTTGTGAAGAAAGTTGGCAGCTTGATGGGGATGGCATTGAATCTGTAAATTACCTTGGGCGGTATGGCCATTTTCATGATATTGATTCTTCCTACCCATGAGCATGGAATGTTCTTCCATTTGTTTGTGTCCTCTTTTATTTCATTGAGCAGTGGTTTGTAGTTCTCCTTGAAGATGTCTTCACATCCCTTGTAAGTTGGATTCCTAGGTATTTTATTCTCTTTGAAGCAATTGTGAATGAGAGTTCACTGATGATTTGGCTCTCTGTTTGTCTGTTATTGGTGTATAAGAATGCTTGTGATTTTTGCACCTTGATTTTGTATCCTGAGACTTTGCTGAAGTTGCTTATCAGCTTAAGGAGATTTTGGGCTGAGACAATGGGGTTTTCTAGATATACAATCACGTCATCTGCAAATAGGGACAATTTGACTTTCTCTTTTCCTAATTGAATACCCTTTACTTCTTTCTCCTGCCTGATTTCCCTGGCCAGAACTTCCAACACTATGTTGAATAGGAGTGGTGAGAGAGGACATCCCTGTCTTGTGCCAGTTTTCAAAGGGAATGCTTCCTGTTTTTGCCCATTCAATGTGATATTGGCTGTGGGTTTGTCATAGATAGCTCTTATTATTTTGAGATAGGTCCCATCAATACCTACTTTATTGAGAGTTTTTGGCATGAAGGCATGTTGAATTTTGTCGAAGGCCTTTTCTGCGTGCATTGAGATAATCATGTGGTTTTTGTCTTTGTTTCTGTTTATATGCTGGATTACGTTTATTGATTTGCATATGTTGAACCAGCCTTGCTCCCAGGGATGAAGCCCACTTGATCATGGTGGATAAGCTTTTTGATGTGCTGCTGGATTCAGTTTTCCAGTATTTTATTGAGGATTTTTGCATCGATGTTCATCAGGGATATTGGTCTAAAATTCTTTTTTGTTTTGTCTCTGCCAGGCTTTGGTATCAGGATGATGTTGGCCTCGTAAAATGAGTTAGGGAGGATTCCCTCTTTTTCTATTGATTGGAATAGTTTCAGAAGGAATGGTACCAGCTCCTCCTTTTACCTCTGATAGAATTCGACTGTGAATCCATATGGTTCTGGACTTTATTTGGTTGGTAAGCTATTGATTATTGCCACAATTTCAGAGCCTGTTATTGGTCTATTCAGAGATTCAACTTCTTCCTGGTTTAGTCTTGGGAGGGTGTATGTGTTGAGGAATTTATCCATTTCTTCTAGATTTTCTAGTTTATTTGCGTAGAGGTCTTTGTAGTATTCTCTGATGGTAGTTTGAATTTCTGTGGGATCGGTGGTGATATCCCCTTTATCATTTTTTATTGCGTCTATTTGATTCTTCTATTTTTTTCTTTATTAGTCTTCCTAGCGGTCTATCAATTTTATTGATCATTTCAAAAACCAGCTCCTGGATCCATTGATTTTTTGAAGGGTTTTTTGTGTCTCTATTTCCTCCAGTTCTGCTCTGATCTGAGTTATTTCTTGCCTTCTGCTAGCTTTTGAATGTGTTTGCTCTTGCTTCTCTAGTTCTTTAAATTGTGATGTTAGGGTGTCAATTTTAGATCTTTGGTGCTTTCTCTTGTGAGCATTTAGTGCTATAAATTCCCCTCTATACACTGCTTTAAATGTGTCCCAGAGATTCTGGTATGTTGTGTCTTTGTTCTTGTTGGTTTCAAAGAACATCTTTATTTCTACCTTCATTTCATTACATACCCAGTAGTCATTCAGGAGCAGGCTGTTCAGTTTCCATGTAGTTGAGCAGTTTTGAGTGAGTTTCTTAATCCTGAGTTCTAGTTTGATTGCACTGTGGTCTGAGAGACAGTTTGTTATAATTTCTGTTCTTTTACATTTGTTGAGGAGTGCTTTACTTCCAACTATGTGGTGTAAAAAATGAATAAATAAGTAAATAAAAAGTTTGTTTCTTAAAGAAACTTCTTTAAACATTTTATTTTAGGCCTAATATATTATCTACCTATTAAGATCATGATCCTTTTAAAATCATGATTGCAGAAAGCCTTTATAAAACACAATATGAATATTCTATCAGCCAAAATTTTAGGTTTTATGTAATATCCAAACAAGTGTTCTCCAAAACCAGACTACAAAAGGGAGGTTGAAGATAAAGATACTTCAATCACTCAAGAAGAAATTATAATTACATGTTGGGGACAGATAAGAACAAAGGACACATCATTTTAAAAAACGGAGGCGAACAGGACATTAAGCAACAGCCATTTTCAGTGGACTGGATAGGTAGAGACAGACCCAAAAATAATCATTCTAAAATAGAGCATAATACATGGTACAGAGAAGAAACATACAAAGTTTTCTGTGGATTCATAGGCATTCTGCTAATAAAAACTAAAACATAGATTCACACAAAGAGGCATTGTTTATATTCCCCCAAAAAGTGGAAACAACCAAAATATCCATCAGTCAGTGAATGGACAAGAATAATGTGATATATCTATACAATGGAGATTGTTCAGTAATAAGAAGAATAGAATATTGACCGATACCTGCTTCTACGTGGATAAACACCAAAAACATTATATAACTGAAGAAATTCAGTCATAAAATACCATATATTATGTAAATCAATTTATGTAAAACATCCAGAAAAAGCGAATCTTTAGAGAAAGAAAATTGGTGGTTACCTAAGGCCTAGGGGCAGGGAGGACTGGAGTAGGGGCTATGTATGTATATAGATATATATATTTTTTTTTGGAGTGGCAGAAATGTTCTTAAATTGAACTGCGATATTGTTTGTGCAACTCTTTGAAGTCACTAAAAATTAAATTGAACCTTTAACTAGTCAATATTATGATACATATGTTAAAATCAATAAAATGGAAATAAATTTGGTAGGAGTTCAAAAGAAAGAAAGATTGGCTGTAGTTACAGCAAGGACCCATGGAAGAGAAAGTGAAAGATTGGCTGTAGTTACAGCAAGGACCCATGGAAGAGAAAGTATCACAGAGATATTTCAAACCATAGGTATGATTTTATGTGTTTATCATCTTTGTATTTTTACAAATGAACTAAAAGTGGCAAAAGTAAAAGTCATACTCAAATTTGAATTAAACATCAATATAATAAGAAAAATAAATATCTAATTATAAGAAGTAAAACAAATACACAGTTGAAAAGTAAGCGTCAGTTACAAAGTTTTGCCTTGTGTATCGGAACCCTCAGCACAACATGAGAAAACCACAGGTTATGTGATCCTCACTGTCTGGGAAGAGCAGGACTTAGTGATGCAACGTTCAGAGTTATACAGATTGAGAAGGGTGTTGTGTGCGGACATTCAAGCAAGAGCAGAAAAACTAGAATTTATGAATATGAGTAGGTCAGCCAGAGTTTACTGAGCTCATTATGATGTTCTATCCCCATGCTAAATGCTTTCTATGCCTTATCTCATTTAATCCCCATAACACCCCTATAAGTAGTTATCACATGAACAGTATTTATTTTACAAATGAAGCAACTGACATGACACCTGTTTATACAGCCCCAAAATTCACAAACTAGGTATCTGTGAAAGTTGAGACTTCACAGGCAAACACTCCAATGCTCATAGAAACGCTCATAGCAAATTGGTTTAGCTGCTTCTTTGGGATTTTAATCCAGACATTCTGAAGCTCAGAATTATAATTTGATTTTTGTCAAAGGTTTAATTAGCAGTAGTCCTGCCCTTTGTATGCCACGTTTAAATAGTGCTACTAGAGTTCCTTAAGGGCAGTCATTTTTATTAGGATCATTTGTCTTGACCCCGAAATCAGGACACTAATCTGTCCTTTTCTGGTGCAGAAACATTACAAAAGATGCTATTAGAATTTCTGTATGTGTGTCTGTTTCTTAAACTTTGTGAAGACCAATATTTTAAGACAGGAATAAAATATGACAGATTCAACACAGCTGCTTATCTTGGCTCCTCTTAGAAACTCCCCTAAATGACAAAAAATAAATTAATTTTTAAATACATAAACATATAAACCAAAAGAGAATAGAAAATGTGACAACAGCAAATGAGAGACATCAACAATTTTGTGAGGATGGAAATCAGATATAAGAATGCTCTATGACTTAATAGAGAAGAAGAAATTGAAATCAAAGTTTGTGCAGAAGCATATTGCTTCTTCCTGAAAAATCACGGAAAGGCTGTAAATTTGGAGGACTCAGAACAGTAAATGTAAAAGTGATTCACAGCCCTGAAAACATGGGAATGAGTTCAAAGCTGTGTAAAGATTTATCCCTCAACTCTCCCCACCACACAAAGACTCTTGAAGCTAGGTGGCCACCTCTTGACCACCTTTGCAGGATACTAGAAGTTTTTTTTTGCAGAGAAATAAAACCTGGAGGAATGGGAACTTGGAAATAGCTGGCACAACAAAGCAGAGGTTAGAACCAGAAAGAAAGGGGAATTGAATTTTTCAATAGGCTGAATGATGAGCTACTCCGAACAATGTTTGCTCTCAGTCAGATACTTACAGGCAGATGACTGAAGAACTTTTTTCTGGAAAAATGGGAAGCACCACCCCCAGCCCTCCAAAAAAAGAGTGAAATTTAAAAAAAAAAGTTTGGCATTTGCCAAACTTGTGGGAGATTTGCAAAGAATGCAACTGATAAGTGTATCACCTTGCAAGGAAGTAAAAATGCTTTTACACAAATACCAAACCACCTTTTAGTGAATCTCTCTTAAATCTAATGGATAGCTAAGAATCATTAGTCAATTAAAGAAATCCTGCGAAATGACAGAGATACAAATAGAAAAAAAAATCAGAAACAACAAAGTAGAAGAAAGCTTTATACAAATATACGATCAATGCCCTTAAAAGCAGTACTATTCAAAGAACTCAGCCCTATGTGGTGGCTCAGGCCTGTAATCCCAGAACTTTGGGAGGCTGAGGTAGGGCTCCAGAAGGATCACTTGAGCCCAGAGCCAGACCCTGTCTCAAAAATAAATGAATAAACAACAAAAATTCTTTTTGTGGTCTTTATAAATGAATTGTATCCTTATCAATGAAAAAAGTTCCCCATAAATAAACTAATACAAAAGACAGACACAATAGAAGACAAGTTTGATAATTGAAGGATCCATGAAGAAAGTCCAGTGTTTCACTAATCAGTACTTATTTTAATGCATCATACAAGTAATTTCCAAGAACTGAATTACACAAGTCTTTAAATTGTAAAGATCCACCAAGTTACCAAGTTTCTAATAAAATGAAGAAAGAAGCTTCCTCATAGAGGCATTATATTGTGAAATGTGAGAATATGAATACTTCTTTCTAAACTGATACTAGCAGCTTCAAGTGTGGGAAAGGATTAGGAATAAGTCTCATAAAAAGTAACACATTTAAGAATGGCATCCAATTTCTCAAGAAAAAGACTGGAAGCCAGAAGGTAGTAATTGAATTCCTTTAAAATTCAGTGAGGAGATAATATACCTGGCTAACCTGTGAATAAATCATGTTAGCATCAAAACATTTTAGACGTAAAGCATCTTTTAAAGTTTTACTCCAATGTGTCCTTTCTTAGAAAGTTTCTGGAGGTTCTGATTCTGCAAAGTGAAATCACACTAAGAAACAAGAAGAGAAATTATCCAGGGAGCAAAATCCGACACAGGAGATTGCTGATTGAGAACAACCAGGAGAACAAATGTGTGCTTCAACCAGCAAGTAACCAGGATACATTGGAGCAGTAGGCTCAAAAATGATCAATATATAAATCAAGTTATATACAGGTTTTCCTACTGATATCAAATCTCGGATATTACACCTTAATCCCAAATAGAAAAATTAATTGTTTCAAATTTTAAAAAAGAAAATGGTTAATTATAGAGGATGTGGCATAAATTTCCCTGAAATTTATTATTTGTTCTTCTAATCTTGTAAGAAATATCTGCTCCATATCAAGAATGAATTTCAGGCTTTTATGATATTGATGTTAAAAATTTAGATACAAATACAGATCTTTCAGATTACCAATTTTATATTATTATTACTAAAATGCATTATTTTATATTTGGTATCATCATATAGTCACATTTAATAACTGTTGAAGATGTGTAGAGATAATGGCTTCGGTGGTATATGTGATAAATTGATTTCATGTTTGTTTTGCTGAAAAAAGTAAGAAGTTCTTTAAAAAACTGAAAAGAAGCTTTTTACTCCTTTCATATATTTTCCCTGAAACTTTTGGCCACAACAGTCATCAACTATTGATCATTTTGCAGACACACACACACACACACACACACACACACACACACACACAATGTCAGTTACAGGTGAAAGCATCATGAAGACAAAAATGTCACTTCTTTCCATTATTTGTACTACAAAAATCTGATGATATGCTTGATACTTTTCTGTGTGCTTGTGTGTCGAGTTTTAGTTAAGGCATTTGTGACATTAACTTGTTACTGATGAAGTAAAATATCCTACAAAATATTGGAGATAATATATACTATATTTATTTGAGGGAGAAATAGGTCATGGTTATACGTAAGATAAAAAAGAAAACTTCATCACTGTTCTTTTATGTGCACATATATCTGTGCATCTTAATTGAGTGTCAGCTGCTAAGAAAATGTTAATTCCTCAGAAAATATTAAGGATTCAGCTAATCAGCCAATTTTAAAACAGTAAGATCATTACCTTAAACTATTATAGTATTAGTAAATAATAATAATAATAACACAAAGAAAGATTTTCATTTAAGATTTATTAAGTATCAAGGATTATCTTAGGTCTTTAAATGCATTAATGCTTTATAGCCTTAGGAACTGCTACTATTATATATGAGAAAACAGCACACAGATAGTAAATTCCAGAGTTGGGATTTTTATCTGAGACACAAAATACTCAAGTATCTAAATGACATATTCATATAGTAAGAGTGTTTTTGATCTAAATAATAGAGTTAGACATTGCAAATAAAGTTATATTTCTAAGGTATAGGTTTCTCATCAAATCGAAACTTTAAAGAGAGCCATTGTCCTTTTATCAGGGATCATAACAACGTTCTTTACCTGATGAGGAGTCCTCTCTCTATTTCATGTCAGCTACTTAAAGATATTAAAATAAAAGAAAAATATTTTTTATTAAAGGCAAATTCATGCACCTTCCCACCAATATTTTATTTCAAACGGAATATTGTTATTTTATTCTGTTTGTATTGTCTCAGAAAGCAAACACAAATATTGTTACCACAACATCTGTGTTTCTATTTGTTTTTAGCTTTTTAGTAAATGCTGTAAAATGAGTGCAGTAGCTGGATTTATATCTCCAAAGAGTAGTAAACAGGAGACAATTAAAGAGTAATTATTTCCACCTGCTGAACTCCATTTTGAGGTGATTTGATTAATTAACAGCAAAAATCTATCATCATTAGATCCACAATCTTTTATTTTCTTTCTCAAAACACCAAAATACTGTTAACATTAGTTTGGAACAGGGTCTTCTGTCCATTTTCTGGGTCACTGCTCCTGAACTCATTACCCATATAATTGGAAAATGTGGCTACTGATGATCAATGTGAAAACATGTTTTGTCTCATAAAATTAGTAATGATTTTGTAAAATGGAAAAATGTACTTGAGAAAAAAGAGGAACCTAGTATTCTGGATGATTATACTGAATGATTCAGTCATTACTCATTCAAGAGAGGAAATATTTTTATTCTAATCAAATATATTTTTATATTTTTTAAAGAAAATATTGTTATATACTGAGAGGTCTGCTTGTGTCCTGCATGGCTTTTTAATCTTGCTTCTTTAATACAAAAATTATACATGGCTACATTTTAGGTCAATTACATCTAGATTTCTCCTGATTTAAAATTGTGTAGAAATAAATAGCTCTGATCCTTGGCTCTTTTTCTCTCCTCTCAGATTATATATTGCAATACTGTGTGAACTTTCTAATCAAAGCATACTACTGGGGCATTTCCCATTTTTAATCTTCATTATATGTGTAAGGCAATAAAGAAAGGCCAGCATGGCAGTTGAAGAGCAGCGAAAATGCAAAGGATTGTTTTCTTCTTAAAAAATTCATGATCATGCTGGCAGAATAGCCCAACAATGAGTGTTAGAAAATTTTGTAAATTTCGTAAATCCATATTGACAAGTTCAATCTTGCAAATGCTATGTGAATCATGCTTAAAAACTTCATTCTGCTTTTCATCTCGTTTGTAAAAGTAGAAAGTGTGCTGCAAATAAGCATTTACATTTCTGAAAGCTTAATTTTCTCACTTTTGAATTCACAGCGTTACATTTGCCTTTGTCATCATGAGTACTGGCTGGGGGATAGGAGGCATAGATCTCTTCAATTCTTCTTACGATTTGGTTGCTATATTTTATAAGAAATCATGCTCTGCCTGTTGTAAGTATGTCATTGTGGGATGTATTTAGCTAGTCTCCTTTCAGGAGAGCAGCTGGGAGATTGAGAGGAGGTAATCCACAGATAGGGTGTGTTTCTGCTGTAACCTCAAACAAGATCATCATGTGAATGACATGAGCCAGTTTTTCAAATAAATTAAAAATATAAATAAGTCCAGTTTATATGTAGATGAGTTCCTCTCCTTCATGATGTCTTTCCTGTGAAGTTACTCATCCACCCCACCCTCATTTTTTTTTAATTTGGAGGTGACACTTTTATATCATCTCCTGGTAACATCATATTTTTCTTCACTTTCTCTTTAATGAGGAATGCTTAGGAATAAGTGAATATTTAGATGTAATGTGATTATCCCTCCACAAAGGAGGTTATAACATTGTTATCTATATAAGAATCTACATACATAGGTATTAAAAGTTACAGCTTAAAAAGAAATGCACAAATGATTAGATATTGCTAGATTTCACAGGTCTATGGTTAGCAACCTCACCTGAAGCTTCCAAACAATTCCTAAACCAAAAATAATTAGTAATTAATTTATTTTAGTCACTAACTTTTCAAGCCAGGTCTATCTGAAATTACAGTCTTTCCTCCTTCAGTTGCTTGTCTCAGTTATTATTCTCACTCCCCAAATAAAGCATGCTTATTTCTTTTAATTACACCATATTAAGACTTCATAATTTTAATTTATTTTATATGAAGTAGAAGGAAAAGAAGAACAAAGAGGAAGAAAGAGAGAGAGAAAGATGAAAGGGAAGCATGTAGGTACTTTGTAAGTGACATGATCTTTAGTGTTTAAGCATATGGGATTTGAATTATCAAGAAATCTGAATTATCAGCTACCTGGGTTCAAATCCAAGTGCTGCCGATTTAGGAGTCCAGAGTTTGGGAAAATTACCTATCTTAGTTTGTGGCTCAATTTCCCACATGATTTAATTACCCATATTTTGATTTTTCTCTTAAATGACTTAATACCATTCAAATTTCTTAGCATCAGGTCTTGCATATGATAAACTCTTAGATATTCTTAACAATTAAATAATAACTACATGGTCTTAAAACTAACCTTGGTCAGGTTTAAATGTAAACAGAACTCAATTTGAGATGTTGCTTATTCCATAAGAACGCAAGCCGCCTGGCCAACATGGTGAAACCCAGTCCCTACTAAAAATACAAAACTTAGCTGGGCATGGTGGCAGGTTCCTGTAATCCCAGCTACTTGGGGGGGCTGAGGCAGGAGAATCACTTGAACCTGGGAGGCAGAGGTTGCAGTGAGCCAAGATCGCACCATTGCACTCCAGCCTGGGCAACAGAGCGAGACTCTGTCTCAAAAAAAAAAAAAAAAAAAAAAAGCAAGCCAACGCTATTAATGCACTTTGTTATCCTGGAATTTGGACTAAAAACTAGGAAATTTTAATTTAGGGAGTCCAATTTTAAACTCATAACTTACTGTAAAATTCAGTTCATGAGGTTCCTCGATGACACATCTGGAAAAAATGGAATTCTTTGGCACAGAAAACATTTTACATATGGTAATGTCTGATTTGTGATACTGTTGTTTGGCCTCACAGTTGATCCCGTGATAGATCAATCCAGATGTTGCAGTAAGCCATATGGCCAACATAGTCTTGCTAATGCATGTAGTAATGGATCAGGTCTTGGTGATGTTATCAATAACCAGATCAGAAGAGTGATGCAATGCAGATGGTGTATCATATGATGTGTTTATAGTATAAAAATGACTCCAGATCATGTATGCATGGCAGTTTTGTTCTATGGCCTTTCCATTATTGTTTAACAAGGTCTGAGTTATGAATAAGTGTAAATAATTTAAGCAGAAGTAATCTATATCCACCAGCAGCATCTGTCTGTGAGGCTAAAATCTGAATCTGACCAATGAAACATTTTCAACAGAAAAATGCCAGCAGGACTTTAAGGGTAGGTAAAACAAGCATCACTGGCGGGGAAGATTTGCCTAACAGTTAAGGGCTTTCAATTCCCTACTAGAAAGTCTAGCCTTGCCACTAACTGTGTGAACCTGGGAAAGTTACTTAAATTCTCCACATTTCAGTTTTCTAATCTGTGAAAAAGGAAAGATGTTAATACCCTCTCAAAGAGGTATTGTGAGATTTGAAGGAGTCCGTGCATGAAAGCCACATACAATAGTGCCCGACACATGATAAACTCAAAATTGAAAATCTGAGCAGATATAAAGTACATACAAAGTATATAGAGATTAGGAAGAAAGGATACTCAAGATCTATCCCTAGTATGTACCAAGTAGTTGGCATAGTATCTTATCTAACCTTGTTTCCCAGTCCCAAATTATGGCTCCATTATAACTTTACTTCCTCCATAAAAAATATTTTAATTTTTATTTTATGATTATATTGTATGAAGACAAATATGTTAATATACATTAAATATGATTTCACCTAAATATTTAGGTTTGCTTTCTCCTGATTTTAAAAGAAATTACAATATTTTCACTGGTTCCTGAAATTCCAAGGAGCCCAATCCACTGTGGCTAATGGAGAAGCTGCCCTATATCAAAGACCATTATTTCCATTTAACTTGAAAATCAGAAGGGTTAAGAAACTTAATGCATATTTACAAATTTAACATGTGGCCAAATAAGGACATAAATTCAAGTTTAACTCTGGAGTGCATGCTCTTCTCTTTTCATCTCGGTGCTTCTGCAGGGGAAATCCATCTGAAATACACCAGGTTTTCCTTTGCCACTACCCCTCATCACACTCCCTGGGCCATCTTCTCCAGCTCAGCTTTCTCTTGCTGGTATTTCTCTTGCTAGGTCTGATCTCTTCCCTTAACATATCCAGAAAGTCCCTCTTTCTTCTAGTATTCAAATATTATTTATTCCCTTCCAGTTAGTAACCACATTAAAAGCAATCAAACAGGCTACATTTCACAAAGGTATTAATAACCAATAACAGCATATGCTCCCCATTCAAGAATATTCACATTTTAGTCAAAGAATCCTGAAGTTGAAAGTCTTTCATGTGAAAGATTGCCTTGATAATTGATTTTATTTGCTACAGCTGCAGTAACAAAGCACCACAAATTGGGTGGCTTAAAAAACAAAAATGGATTATCTCACAGATCTGGAGGCTAGATGCTCAAATTCAAAACATTGGCAGAATATGCTGAGGGCTGTTGAAGGAAGGATCTGTTATAGTCTTCTTTTCTTGGCTTATAAATCTGTCTTTTCTATTTTCTTTGGGTCTCTGTACATTGTTTTCCTTCTACGTGTGTTAGTACAAATTTCCCTTATTTATAAGGGGAAGTCATATTGGATTGGAGCCCACCTTAATGACCTCTTATTAACTTGATTACATCTGTGAAGACCCTACTTCCACCTAATGGTACTTTATGAGGTACTGGGGGTTAGGATGTCAACATATGAATTTGGGGTGATACACCTTAATCCATAATAGTAATATTATAGATTGAAATATAATAAAATACCAATTGTGGAGAACATTTTGAGTAGAATATTTTTGTTCAACTTCCCTGATAAAATCTATTAATAACAAAGAAAAAAGTCCCATCAATCTCATCATGGGCAATGCCTGCATTCAGAACCAATACCTTCCTTTTCTAGTATGCCACCAAATACCCTTTGCTGACTTTCTATTCCACTCTATTCACCTCTCACCACCTGTCTGTTCTGCCCTTTATAAATGAATACAAGCATGTTAATATTATGAGATGAAGGACTATAATGCATCTAAACCAGGATTTCACAACTTTGGCTCTACTAGCATTTGAGGCCAGATACATTTTTGTTGTCAGGGGATAGGCCATCATAGTAGGACATTCAGCCTCATCCTTGGCTTCTGCTGATGAGATACTAATAGTGTCCCCTTCTCACAAGATAGGATAACCCAAAGTGTCTCTAGACATTATCAAATGCCCTTGGGCTGCATGGGAACATTGGGGAAAATCACCTCCAGTTGAAGACGACTTCTCTGAACAAATGTAATTGAAAATCTTAGGCCAACAAGGTAGTAACAGTTACTTTATAGAAGCTTTATATTAGGATAATCCCCAAAGAAGTTTAACATCTTTTAGAACAAATCTATAATCTTTTTCCTTTAAGAAAAAGTAGGAGCTAAAAGAGGTTGAGCACCAATACCTACTACTAAAAACTTTATGGTACTTGAACAATAATGCTGACAGAACTTAATGGTTAATAAAACAGAATTGTGTCTTTCCCCCACTCCTTAGACTGGGAGCTGAGTGATTTGCCCCTTTTCATGCCTATGATCTTTTAGAAACTATGCATGCTTATAACACTGATAAAGTCGATTTATTGTGATGTGTCTATTTTACCATAATTAGTAAATAACAATTATTTTCTGAATATTTTGTGTGAAATGTCAAGGAGAGAGTTCCATTTTAGAAGTCAAAATAAAGTCTCTTACTTCTATCCCTAGCCTGTTGTTTTACATCATTCCTGCTTCTGTAACAAACTACCTTATCCTGTGTAATTTATAAACAACACAAATTTATTTGTCACTACTCTGGATACTGGGAAGTTCAAGATCTAGGCACCAGCAAATTTGGTATCTGGCAAAGCCTACTCTCTGCTTCCAGGATGGTGGTTTCTCACTGTATCCTTACATGGCAGAAGAAATGGAAGGGAGTAAGGGGCTTGGGGGTCTCTCCTCAACCTCTTTCTAAGCTTGTTAATCTCATTCATGAGGGTTCCACCTAATATGGTTTGGCTGTGTCCCTATCCAAAGCTCATCGGGAATTGTAGCTCCCATAATTCCTATGTGTTGTGGGAGGGACCCAGTGGGAGATAATTGAATCATGGGGGCAGTTTCTTTACTGTTCTCAGGGTAGTGAATAAGCCTCATGAGATCTGATGATTTTATAAGGGGTTTCTTCTTTTACTTGGTTCTCATTCTCTCTTGTCTGCTGCCACATAAGATGTGCCTTTTGCCTTCTGCCGTGATTGTGAGGCCTCCCCAGCCACATGGAACTGTGAGTTCACTAAACCTCTTTTTCTTTATAAATTACCCAGTCTTGGGTATGTCTTTCTCAGCAGCATGAAAATTGATTAATAAACAATCCTTAGGACTTAATCACCTTTCAAAGGCTGCATCTCTTAACATATTGGGAATTAAGTTTGAGCATGAATTTTGAAGGGAACACAAAAATTCAAACCATAGCATTCCACCCCAGCCCCCTAAAATTCATGTTCTTCTCACACAAAAAATAGCTTCATTTCATCCCATAGCCCCAAAAGTCTTAACTGTTCTCACATTAACTTTAAAACCTAAGCCCCAAAGTCTCATCTAAATATCATCTAAATAAGATATGGGTGACAGGGTACAATCATTGAAGTAAATTAGTCTTCATTTGTGGACCTATGAAAATAAGCAAGTTATGTGCT
Source organism: Pongo pygmaeus (assembly GCF_028885625.2). NCBI lineage: Eukaryota > Metazoa > Chordata > Mammalia > Primates > Hominidae > Pongo > Pongo pygmaeus. Next base: position 85,635,481 of record NC_072388.2, read on the forward strand.
TCCAAAATACAATGGTTGTACAAGCATAGGATAGACATTCCCCTTCCAAAAAAGAGAAAATAGAAAAGAAGAAAGGGATAATATTTCCTGGAGTAATCCAAAACCCAACGAGGCCAACATTAAAACTTAAGCCTTGAGAATAATCTTCTTTGACTTTATTCCCTACCTTCTAGACATACTAAGACAATGTTGGGCCCCAAAGGCCCCAAGAAGCTCTGTCCCATGACGATGCTGGGTGCAGCCTTCATGCATTGGCGTCAGGTACCTGCATCTCTCTCTGGCTGCTATTGCACTCTAATGGCTGCCCCAGTCTGGGGTCTCTGGGGTGGCCCTGCCTCCATGGCTTCACTCAGCATTGCCCTAATGGGGACTCCGTGCAGCAATACTGCCTTTGTGGTACTTCTCTCTCTGGGGCCCAAGGCTCTCTGAGGCATCCTTTGAAATCCAGATGGACTCAGCTGTACCTCTACAGCTCAGGCATTCTATGTGCCTGCACAGTTAACACCATGTGGTCACTGCCAAAATTTTCCCCAGTACCCTTTGGCACAGTGGCCTGAGCCACACTTGGGCCTGGTCAAAACACAGCTAGAAAGGACAAAGAGCACTGTACCAGAATTCAGGAAGCAGAGATTTGTGGCAGCACTGGGCAGTGAACCAGTGAACCCCAAGGTCCCAGGGGTGCCCTGGGTCCCTCCTTGAAACTGTTTTGTCCTCAAGCTCCCAACACTCTCGTCCCGTGATGAAAGTGGCAGTCTTGAAGATCTCTGAAATGACTGAGGTCATTCTTTCATTGTCTTGTGAACAGTATCTGGCTTCCTTATACCCATGCTAATCTCCTTATCAAATGCTTATTTTGCCAGTTTCTTGGCATTCTCTCTTGACCATGCCTTTTTATTTATTTTTATCATTATTATTATTATTATTATTATTATTATTTGAGATGGAGTCTCACTCTGTCGCCCAGGATGGAGTGCAGTGGTGCAATCTCGGCTCACTGCAAGCTCTGCCTCCTGGGTTCAAGCAATTCTCCTGCCTCAGCCTCTTGAGTAGCTGGGACTACAGGCACCCGCCACCACACCTGGCTAATTTTTTGTATTTTTCAGTAGAGACGGAGTTTCACCATGTTAACCAGGATGGTCTCAATCTCCTGACCTCGTGATCCCCCAGCCTCAGCCTCCCAAAGTTCTGGGATTACAGGTGTGAGCCACCACACCCGGCTGGCTGCCTTTTTATTCTTTACAAGCATAGCCAGCCTAAGAATTTTTGAAATCTCCGAGTTCTGCTTCTCTTCTAATTATAAACTTTATTGTTAATTTGTTTGTCTCTTCTTGCATTTTAGTATAAACAATCAAGAGATGCCACACTACACCCTCAACACCTTGCTTAGATGTTTTTTGCAACAAATATCCTACTTCATCACTCTTAAGTTCTGTCTTCCACAAAACAAGGGACAAAAACACAATTCAATCAAATTGGCCTTTTCTCCATTTTCCATTTTTTATTCCTAATTTTCCTGTGAGACTTTATCAAAATTGCCTTCATTGTCTATACTTTCACCAACATTTTGATCGCAATCACTTAGACTGTCTTTCAAGAAAGTTCAGGGCAGGGCGCAGTGGCTCACACCTGTAATCCCAGCACTTTGAGAGGCCGAGGTGGGCAGATCATGAGGTCAGAAGATGGAGACCATCCTGGCTAACACAGTGAAACCCCATCTCTACTAAAAACACAAAAGAAGTTAGCCGGGAGTGGTGGCATGCACCTGTAGTCCCAGCTACTTAGGAGTCTGAGGCAGGGTAATCGTTTGAACCTGGGAGGGGAAGGTTGCAGTGAGCCGAGATCGTGCCACTGCACTCTAGCCTGGGCGACAGAGTGAGACTTTGTCTCAAGAAAAAAAAAAAATAAAGGTCAGACTGTACCTACAGTTCTCCTTTTCTTCTGCATCCACACCAGAAATGCTCTTAACATTCCATTCATGGCAAATATGGGTTTTTTTTTTTTTTTTGAGACGGAGTCTTGGTCTGTAGCCCAGGCTGGAGTGCAATGGCACAATCTTGGCTCACTGCAACCTCAATATAGACTTCTTTAGCATTCATTTCTGAACTCTTTCAACCTTCACCCATAGTTCTAAAGCTGCTTCTATATTTTTAGGTATTTGTTGTAGCAATACTTCACTTCTCTGTACCAACTTCTATTTTAGTCTTTCCTGCTTCTATTAAAATATAGACTGGGTAATTTATAAATAACACAAATTTATTTCTCAGAGTTCTGGAGGCTGAGATGTCCACAATTTGGATATCAGCAGATTTGGTGTCAGGTGAGGACACCACCTTTTGTAAGTCTTCGCTTACAAAAAGGTCCCTTGAATATTGTGTCCTCGCATAGTAGAAAGGGGGAAAGGGCCTAGGATGCACCTTTCAGTTTCTTTTATAAGTTTTCTAATCCCATTTATGAGGGCTTCATTTTTATGATTGAGTCACCTCTTAATATTGTTGCAATGGGAATTTTCAACGTGAATTTTGAAGGATACACAAACATTCAAACCACAGCACCTGTCACTATTCATGGTATACGTTTATTTTTGCTTGCTTTCATTCATGGGTTCATTCATTGATTATTTCACTCAGTCTTTATTCATTAAATTTTGATGAGTATCTATTGCATATAAGATGTTAGACTATACATTGTGGGAGTAAAATTATTATAGATTAATAGATACATGTGATGAGTGTTATTATTGAGGAAAACACAAGATACAGAGAAAACAGAACTTGGCAAGTAAAACAAAATTTGCCACAGTAATTGGTTCAGAAGAGGAAATCTAGTCTAGGCTTATCTAACACAAGCGTAAGTCAAGATTTTTGTTCTGTGATTTGGAAAAGAAAAAAATGTCCCTCTTCGACATAAGTAAGAATTTCAGTAGTCTTGATGGTTGCTGGCTGTTGACTCACAACCATAGAGAGAATCTGCCTTTGGTCGAGGAAGCAGAATTGCAGAGCAGAGAGATGAAAGGAAGCTTAATAATGCTACTTTATAGCATCATTAAGTAACCAGATAAACTTTTTTTTAAAAATCTCAAAATATTACTATTTTCTTATACTGTGTCAATTATTTCTGTCTTTTAAAGAAATCATTTGTGTAGAGTGTTTACAGTTTACCACTAAAAACATTCTATCCAATTCCTCCTTAGACGAAGACACCAACAAGGAAGTAGAAATATTGTGTTGTGTTATTTGTTTTTTTTTCCTGCTTTCAGTTTCTCTAGGCTCTTTATTTTATGTAGGTTAAACATCTCTCCTTGGTTGATGTGAAGAATGGAAAGTTTATATATGCCCCTTAGGGGATAAACTCCATTTATGTGCTGTGGGTAAAGCTAATTCTATGACTTCTGTCTAGCTGTGTCTTATTTGTACCAAACAAAGTTATAGCTTTATGCTGGCCTGAGAGCCTCTAATAAGCATCATGTTGATGGTCCAATCATTCTAATCCACACCTCACATTTCCATAACCATTACATAACCATAACCATGGTTACATTCCATAACCATAACACTTACATCTCTATCTCACACCTCAGACTCCTGAGGAATGGTTTTGAATGTTGGTCTTTTTTTTTGGAAGCTGAGAAGTAGAAATAGTCTTAGAAAATAAAATGTATACTTTTAGGCCTGGAAAACATTGTTTATTACAGAATAAAATGTGGACACTTCAAGCCTTTGAAGAAATTATAATAAAAATAAAAGGACTCCTACTTTTCCTGTATGTGTGACCTGTTCTACAATAGCCATGGAATTGACTTGGGTCCAAGTGGGACACACTGGACCCTGCAAGTTTCTCAGATGCTCCACCCTCATCTGTGCTCTAGTCTGTCAATTCATTTTGGGAAGTGCAAAAATTTACTCATCTATTCTTTCAACCAGCCTGATGAATTACTGCCCAAACATTTCCATAACACTCCCTCTATATCAATTTCCAGATTAGCAAACTCTGCTGATGGTTTGTTTTGATCAAATGCATCACTGTAGAAGACTGCATTTGATAGAGAAAAGTGTGATTTATAAATTTCTGAAAGTTGTCATCTTTTCTGTTGATGGTATTTATTCACAAATGCAAATGTTGGAAAAACCAATTCTTGGGATTTGTCTTTACAGTCTGTCTATCTCTTATCTATCTATCTGTCTATCTATCTATCTATCTATCTCTCTATCTACCTACCTACCTATCTACCTATCAATTTATTTATCTAAATTTATCATACTATAAGTTCTGGAATACATGTGCAGAATGTGCAGTTTTGTTACATAGGTATACACATGCCATGGTAGTTTGCTGCACCCATCAAACCGTCATCTATGTTAGGTATTTGTCCTAATGCTATCCCTCCCCTAGCCCCCCACCCCCCAACAGGCCCCGGTGTGTGATGTTCCCCTCACTGTGTTCATGTGTCTCATTGTTCAAGTTCCACTTATGAGTGAGAACATGCAGCGTCTGATTTTCTGTTCCTGTGTTGGTTTGCTGAGGAAAAGGCCTTCAATAAAATTCAACACCCCTTCATGCTAAAAACCCTCAATAAACTAGGTATTGATGGAATGTATCTAAAAATAATAAGAGCTATTTATGACAAACCCACAGCCAATATCATACTGAATGTGCAAAAACTGGAAGCATTCCCTTTGAAAATCAGTACAAGATAAAGATGCCCTCTCTTACCACTCCTATTCAACACAGTATTGGAAGTTCTGGCCAGGACAATCAGGCAAGATAAAGGAATGAAGGGTATTCAAATGGGAAGAGAGGAAGTCAAATTGTCTCTGTTTGCAGATGACATTATTCTATATTTAGAAGGCCCTATCATCTCAGCCCAAAATCTCCTTAAGCTGATAAGCAACTTCAGCAAAGTCTCAGTATACAAAACCTATTTATCTAAATTTCTAAAGAAACTCCATCCCCTCAGTCTTTGCTTTGTTCACATAACATGTACATATTAGAAATCTCTCTAAGTCAATTTCAATAGATCAAATTTGTTCTCTTAATTGGTGCACTCGATGGTTTGACTGGGCCTAATATTTATAACCATTAGCCTACTAATGAACATTAATATTGTTTCAAGGATTGATGGCACAAACATGATGTTGATAAACATCCTTATATGCAAATCCTTACATTTTGTTGATTTTTATTTTTCTTGGGTCTAAATTGATTCATCGATGGGTATATTATTTTGTTATTTACATGCTAAAATAAATACTGACAGATTATTTTTCAAGAAGTTTGTAACAATTTATATTTTCATTAGCCAGCAATATATTTTGCTTTTTTTTTTTAATTTCAGTCAAACTGATAGGTGTAAATGAATATAATGTGGTTACTCTAAGTTACATTTCTCTGATTTGGGGAAAGGAAGGCATGTTCAGCATAAGTTTTATTTCTTTGCTTATTAGCATTTAAAATCTTGTACACAACATCCTCTTGTTTCTCCTTAATGTAGATTTATTTTATCCATATAGATACTTTTTTGTTCTTTTTATTTCTTAAATTACAAAAAAGTATTTAACATGCAGTATGCTATATAGGATTTTCTATAGCTTTTTTAATATTTTAATAAAAACTTAATAAATTATAACCTATAAATGTAAATTCATTTGTTTTTTACTGTTGTAAAACATTTCATTGTAGTCATGTATCAGACTTTAAAAAAGATGCCTCTAATATTTACTCTTTAAGATAACCTTTTAGGTTTTCCATACATACCCTTAATAGAAAAGAAAGTTTAATTCTAGTTGTAAATCAATATGTAAATGTTAATATTAATTTATTTAGAATTTTATCAGTTCTTCAAGTATTAAATAATGTATTTTTAATCTAAGAATTTATATATTTTATATTTATGGATTATTTTATCATTAAACCATTTGTAGTCCCATTTGTTAAATCTCCTTTGGTTAAAACATAAGTCAGTTGTATAAGCACTGTATTTTATTTTTTTAATATTTGTTATGAATTTTCATCATTTAATTAATGAAATGGAACTATGATTTTCCTTTCATGCAGTATCTTTGGCTACTTTTGTTATACAGATTATGTTGATCTTATCAAATGAGTTGGAAAATTGTATTTTTCAAAGTTCAATGAGAAAAACAGATATTTAAATATTTTAAGCAGAGAGAGATATTTAACTTAGAAACTTGGTCTCAAAAGACTGGTAAAACTGGAGTAATAAACTGAAGGGTGACACTGGGAAATATTTAAAAGTAAGAATTTGAAATTAATTACCCATCATCAGAAAGCTTCTATCATCTGTGAGCTTAGGCCTTCAAACACAAAAACACTTAATGTTCATAATACTGGAGTAGTTAAGACTGCTATTAACAGCCCTTATCTTCATTTCCCAAGAGTAATTCAGGAACCCACATACCTGCTACAGCTGCTGAAATAATTACAGGTACTTCTGGCAACAAACAGTTGCCCACAGTTTATTTGGGAACCCACAATTACATACGTCTGTTGCCATGGAACGTGCTCTGATATCCAGGAGTGTCTCCCATTGGCAGAACCTAAGCACATGGTTGGCAGCAAGGAAGCTTGAGAAATGTAGCTTGCAGTTATCCAGCCCCAGTGACTGAGAACTAAAATAAAGCTGACTAGCAAGCAATCAAGTAACTGGCACTGAGTGTATTTCCTTTGTTTCTGTTCTCTGAAATAGTTTTTATAGGTTTGGAAGGATCTGTTCCTGGAAATCTTTCTTGTTCTGATGTCTTCATTGTTGAAATAATTTTAACTACTTTCATATTTTTACTAGTTTTAGGGCTCTGCTGATTTCATCTAAATTTTTTAAATTATTGAACTAGACCTGTGATGGTATTTTTTTCACATTTTAATCACTGCTTTGGTTCTGGTCATGTCCTTTTTTTCAATTATAATATTTGCTTGTGCCTATTTTACTTTTTTCCTTGATCAGTATAATCAGATATGATCTATTTTCATCAGTTTTTCAAATAACTAACATTTGCCTTCATTAATTTCCTCTTCTGTGCTTTTATATTGTTTGTGTTGTCTATTTAATCTTCATGACACATTATCTTATTGTTGTTTAGCACATTAAAATTGTTGTATTCTCTTTTCATTTTAATTCAACATTTTACTAGAAAATAAGGTTGCTGAAATTTGTCAAATGCTTATTGTAAGCATCTCTTCTTCTAACAATGAGCACTTTTTTCTTCCAATGATGTGACTTGCTATGTTAATATAATCTCTGTATTAAACCATCCTTGCATTTTTGGAATAAATTCACAACTTGATTATTTTATTTATTATTTAACATATTGCTGTAGTCACTATGCCAGGTTGTTACTTAAAATTTCTTCAAATTATCCGTGTGTTGTCTCTTTTGTTCTACATTAGATATTCATATAAAGATCATGTTTGATGCATAAATAAAGTGTGGCAAACTTTCTGGGGTTCTATTTTTTGCAAAGTTTAAATAGCACCAATATTATCTGATGGGTCTTTAGAATGTGAAATCACCATTTGTGTCTTTTTTGATGTTAGCAATTCGGTTGCTTTTTTTATAGTTTTCATTATAGTTAATGTATTCAATATACCCATATTCTTGAGCCCATTCTATTAATTTCTATTTACCTCAAATGTTAACTGTTTCAATAACATAAGTTTTCAAATATATTTTCATAGTCACATATAATATTCTCATAATGTCATAAAAGTCTTCTATATCTGTGATTATGTATCATTTCCCTTCCATAATTTTTAAAAATTATTTTTTACCTCAGACATTTTATTGTTAATTACAAAAAGTGAATTATTTTACCAATATTTTGAAATAACTGCATTTTAGACTTATTTAATATTGCTACCATTTTTCATGTTTTAAGATTTTTATATTATTTCCTTTTATTCTTTTTGTTCTATTACCAATATCAGTCACCTTAATTTCCTTTTATTATATTTATTTTTTTCTTTAGATAAAAATTAATATTCTCTATCTTAAAATTCCCTTTTTCAATAGTGATGGCAATCAAGGCTATACATTTTTCTTTAATTACAGCCTTTGCTACGTTGCATAAGTTATTTGAGAAGAGTATTCTTTCCATTAATTTTTAATGGTTGTTAATATAAATTTAAATTCTCTTTTAATCCAGTGATTTTATAGCTACATCTTACTTAGTTTTGAAGTAGTTAGAAGTTTCAGTAAACTTTTCTCATTTCATTGTTATTTATTTAGAAGAAGTTATTGTAAAATTTCTGCATTAAATTATTTTGTTTTCTGTTTAGTCTGTTAAGATTTTCTTTCTGAGTAAATTCTAATTTTTTAAAATAAGTTTGTTGATAATGTTATGCAGTTTCCTCTACTTCTTGCCATTTTTTTCTCAGTAAAAAATAAGAAATTACTAGTTTTATATTTTTATCAATTTCATTACTTATTTCTCATAGTTTTGCTTCAGATAGTTAGCTGGTATTTTAACTATTGGGTATGAGGCTTAGTACCTGGGTGACAAAATAATCTGTATAACAAACGCTCATGGCATGAGTTTACCTATGTAACAAGCCAAAACGTGTATGCCTGAACGTAAACTCAAAGTTTAAAAAAAAAAAAGAAGCTAGTATTTTGTTGGGTGAGGACAAATTTATTGTTTTATTTTTATCCTAAATTGTGCTTTATATAATTATACAATGCTGTCATTTATCCTATCTAGCACTTTAAATGTAAATTTGACCTTATCTGGTATTAAGAGATAATCAGTTAGGGTGGGATGTGTATGTAGGACTGTCAACCACTGACTGACCTTTCCCGAATAAGTCACATGGTTATCATTTTATATGACAAATCATTGAGATTGTGGCTTTAGGGTATGGTGCTTATAAGATGCTCAGAGATCTTTAGTGGTTGTTGCCAAAGCCATGTCTTAGTCACATTTCCCCTCTTTCTCACTATTTCTTTTCATCCAGCACATTTAAGTTCAAAGTCAATTGTATCTATTTTTTAGTTTGATAATTAGTAGATGCAAAATATATGTGACATGGTCAGTGAAAATATTCACCTGAGGCCAGAGATCTATTTGGAAAATGACTAGGTACTAATAAATGGAAACCCACTCTTGTAATACTAAGCCCTTTCTCTTCCTAAAAATAAATTTAAATATTTCTGTTTATATTTAAATCAGCACATATTAAAATGAATATTATGAGGTAGAATAACCAGAACATTCTGAGTTGCACAAATCATATTTTCTATGTCATGTCAAATATATTAATTCAAAATCTAACAAAAAAATTTTTTCCTCTAGCACCTCAGTGATGAGCTAATCTATTAAAAAAGGCAACAACTGCTAGAGCTGTAAAACAAATGAAAAATTAAGTATTTGAAGGCCTTTTTTGAGACAATGATGTTTAGTCCTGTCTTAAATCCTCTTACAGCTTAAACTGTGTGTTCAGTCTGAAAAGACCTTTCCTTGTTTCCTGACCATTGTGTTTTCAGATCATTTTCTTCTTCTTGGCTGGCCTGGGAGTTTTGGATGTAGGAGCTGCAATGTCCTTCATTAAGTAATAAATGCTTCCTCAGCATCAAAAAAGCCAGTTAATAACTTTTTGATTCTTAAATTCTGCATTACTAAAATAGCTTATGAAAAATACTTTCTTTTACATTCAGCAAGTGTTTATATCTGTCTTATACCTTACTTATGTCCACTTTTTAAACCTTTTTTTGTCTTTCTCTTGGTTTACTTAATTATAAGGTATTCTAAGTCAAGATACTTCCTAATGCAAAAATATTTTTTCAAAACATGTGTACTAAAATTTTTAAGCGTCAGATAATATGAAAGTTTCAGCATTACATATAGGTATTCTTTCTACCATATAAGAAGTTTGCACAAAAAAATTTAATATAAAAGTAATATATTGAACAGTGTGATGGAGTTTTGTACAGTATGTGGAGTGTATCAGTCTGTTTTCATGCTGCTGATAAAGACAGACTCAAGACTGAGTAATTTATAAAGAAAAAGAGGTTTAATGGACTCACAGTTCCACATGGCTGGGAAGGCCTCACAATCATGGTGAAAGACAAAAGTCACGTCTTACATGGCAGCAGACAAGAGAGAAATAAGAGAGCCAAGCAAAAGGGGTTTTCCCTTATGAAACCATCAGATCTCATGAGACTTATTCACTACAATGGGAACAGTATGAGGGAACTACCCCCGTGATTCAATTATCTCCCACCAGGTCTCTCCCATATATGTGGGAATTATGGGAGCTACAATTCGTGATGAGATTTGCGTGGGGACACAGCCAAACCATATCATGGAAGCTTTTCTTCTTGAGGGTCATTTAACTCATTTGTGGAATATAAGGAAGGTTTCTAGGAGGAAAAGTCTCCTGATATCTGTTTAAATGATAAGCAGAAATTATTTATTATGGGTAGGAGGTATTCCACAGAGTAAAAGAGCCTGCACAAATATGTGTGTTGTAAGTGCTATAACACAATTTGAATATCAAATTATTTTACATAGTTAGACATAAAGTTACTGTAATATAGTGATGGCAAGAAGAAGGAAAATGGAGAAGGGGCAGGAGAGGGAAGATAAAGTGAGAACAGTGGTAATTAACTACTCTGATATTTTTGGTCTATTTGTTCTAGTATTTTACATATGTATTAGTTTGCTAGAACTGTTGTAAAAAATTACATTTACTGGGTTGCTTAAATAACATAAATGTATTGCCTTATAATTCTGGAACCCAGAAGTCTAAGATCAAGATGTGGGCAAAGTTGGTTTCTTCAGAGCTGTGAGGAGAAGACCTGGTTCCTGGCCTCTCAGGCTTGTAGATAGCTGCCTTTACCCTGTGTTTAAAATCATTTTCCTTCTGCTCATATCTCTGTGTCCAAGTCATCCCTTTTTATAAGGACACCAGTCCTATTGGATTAAGACCCACCCTAATGACCTCACTCTAACATGATTGCCTTGTAAAGATCATATATCTAAATCAGGTTACATCCTGAGGTAATTAGGACTTCTACTTACAAATTTGGAGGAGACAGAGTTCAGCCCAGGACAATTTAATTGAGGTCAAACTACATTTCATCACGCTGTGCTTTTATGGAACACTCTAATGAGAACTTTATTTTTTTTTTGTATTTTAACAGATCTCCAAATGAAGAGATTAAAATATGTTTTTAATAAAAAGTTTATGATGAATTAAGTGAAACAAGTAAGTTTTAGAATAATATGATGCCAATCAAAAAAGCTTATATATTTTTGTGTACATATGCTTGTGCGTATATATGCAACTCCTCTTTTTAAGTGCCTTTGTGTATGTATGCATGTGTTTATAGAACTAGGGTAAAACAGGATTGGGTAAAGAGCCTATGTAAGAACATGTGTGTGATTCTGGCACTGGATGGCTTAGAGGGCAATTCCCACAAACTTGGAAGAAGCAATTGTATTTTTCTCGTGAGTTTATTCCCCACCTCCAATCGGATAACAAAGTGGGATGGAGGGGGGATAGAGAATAAAGCAAGGGTCTTTCTCCTCCCTTCTCTGAGATTGCCTATGTTATTTTGCTTTGGAAGCTGAAGGATAACCTATGCAAGAGTTTGTCCTTAGTCCACCTTAGTCCACTCATAAAATTACTTACAGAAATTTATACCTGGTGTTGGACATAGGTTTTTACTAAAGTTTAATTTACAAACCTTTTTATCGCTTTTGGTTTATTTTATATTTTAATGGGGATATCATTTCAGCTTTCTTTAGGGTATGCTACAATGAAGAACAACCCCCAAATTTCAATGACTTACAATATAAAGGTTTATGTGTTACCATTGTTACATAGTTTCATGTTCCTGTGACTCGGATTCATACTGTTTTCATTTAAAGAGCCAGGCCAGGCCAGGCGTGATGGCTCACATCTGTAATCCCAGAGCTTTGGGAGGCCAAGGTGAGAGAACTGCTTGAGCCCAAGACTTTAAGATCAGCCTGGGCAACATAGTGAGACTCTGTCTCTATAAAATAATTAAAAATAAAAAATTAGCTGAGTACTGTGCAGCCATAAAAAAGAACAAGATCATGTCCTTTGTGGGAACACTAATGGAGCTAGAGGCCATTATCCTTAGCAAACTAATGCAGGAACAGAAAACAAAATACCACATGTTCTCACCTATAAGTGGGAACTAAATGATGAGAACACATGGACACATAGAGGGAAACAACACACGCTGGGCCTATTGGAGGGTGGAGGGTGGGAGGAGGGAGAGAATCAGGAAAAATAATTAATGAGTACTAGGCTTAATACCTGGATGATGAAATAATCTGTACAACAAACCCCCATGTCACAAGCTTACCTATGTAACAAACCTGCACATGTACCCCTGAATTTAAAATAAAAGTTAAAAAAAATTAGCTGAGTGTGATTGTGTGCACCTGTAGATCTAGCTACTGGGAAGGCTGTAGTGGGAGGATCGTGTAAACTCAGGAGTTTGAGATTACAGTGAGCTTTGAATACACCATTGCACTCTACTTTGGGTGACAGAGCAAGACTCTATCTCTAATACATTAAAATCAAATCAAATCAAAAAAAAGCCAGGCTGAAGGAGCAGTCCACATCTGGACATGTCATACTTGTGGAAGAAGGAAGAGATAAAGGGAAAAAAAACGTGAAAGAAGGTGGAGGGAAGGAGAGAGAGAGAGTGTGTGAGAGAGAGAGAGAGAGAGAGAGTGCAGACAATTGTGATGCGCGTAAAGGTCTTCTCAGGCTTATTTCCCATCAGTTCCACTTATATTGTACAGACCAAAGCAAGCTGATGGCCAAGTCTGATGTCAGTAGTTGGGAAATATAATCATCTAACAGGAAGATGCTATAATTCAAATGGTGCCAGGTGAGGGTATATTAATTATCCTCTCACAGGGATGGCAGAAAGTAAATGAAAATAATAATAATAATACAATCTCCCATAGTTCCACCTTTTTTGTCATAAAGATTCCTTCCCTCTTGGATGCAAAAGGCATTCATTTGTTCTTGAAGGAAGACATCTCAAAGACCTCATCCTATTGTGACATTAGGCTCAAAGTTCAGACTCTTGTGGAAGTTCCTACATCAAATGTCGATAAGGCTTCTGTTCATGCTGGGATTGAAGAGCCATAAAGCTAAACTATCTCTTCTGATACAGTTTATCTGTGTGTTCCCACCCAAATCTTATCATGAATTATAATCTCCAGGTGTTAAGAGAGAGACCTGGTGTGAGGTTGTTGGATCATGGGGGCGGTTTCCCCCTTACTGTTCTCATGATAGTGAGTTCTCGGGAAATCTGATGGTTTTATAAGCATCTGGCATTTCCCCTGCTTGCACTTCTCCCTCCTGCCACCTCATGAGGAAGGTCCTTGTTCCCACTTTGCCTTCCACCGTGATTGTAAGTTTCCTGAGGCCTCCCAGCCATGTGGAACTGAGTCAAACCTCTTTCCTTTATAAATAACCCAATCTCAGGTATTTCTTTATAGTAGTGTGAGAACAGACTAATACATCTTCCTTTTACCACAAAAACCCACAACTTACAATGGTGGATGAAAGTGAGAATAATTTCGCATTTTTATGTACTAAGGTAGGATCATGGGAGGCATACAGTTAGGTCCTTGTCCAAAGCAATTCTGAAATCCTGCTGTGCACGTGTTTGAAGGCCTTTCAGTACTGGGAGTAGGAAGTATTCGTTGGTTAGATTCTGATTCTTTGTCATAAAACAGCTCCTTAGCCTATTCCACTCCATGGTTCTTATGTCAGAAGCAAAGGAGAAACGCCACGACAGTGAGATGGATCTTAAAGTTGCTGCATATATAACTTTGTGCTCATTGAATTGGCTTACACATGTTACATGGACAGTGCTGACGTTACTGGGACACGGAAGAGTGCTTTTCCCACAGAAAAGTTCTGAAAGTTATACAGCAGTACTTTGAGTGTAAGATCCTTGGAAGGGTGGTAAATAAAATCATTGCAAACAATAATAAAATTTACACCAGTGAATTTTTGTAATAGAGAGCTGGGAACAATATGGTTCCCTCAATATGGTTTCGCTCAATGAACCAAAAATCTTAAATTGGTGATTTCTAAACCACAAAATAGAAAAATAACCTATGAGATAGAAAAATAGACAAATCTGGCCAGGCGCGGTGGCTCACGCCTGTAATCCCAGCACTTTGGGAGGCCGAGGCAGGCAGATTACCTGAGGTCAGGAGTTCGAGACCAGCCTGCCCAAAATGGTGAGACCCTGTCTCTACTAAAAATACAAAAATTAGCCCAAGAAAACCAAAAAGTGAGCCGAGATCGTGCCACTGCACTCAAGCCTGGCCGACAGAGTGAGACTCTGTCTCAAAAAATAAAAATAAAAGAAAGAAAAATAAAAATAGACAAATCTTTCTTATTTCTAAGCAGTTAATACTATACTTTGGCTTTTTTTTCTTCACATGGACCAAAAGTGTTAGTTAAAAGTTTCTATTAGAAAGACTGTCCACTAAGAAGTAAGCCTGATCTATTTCATTTTTACGGCTGATGTCATTTTGCTATTGTAAGTTGGACCGTGTTAAGTGAAAATCCATGCAACTAGATTTTATATGGTTTAAACAGTAGCTAACAAAAAAATATTTTAAGAAAAAACTGAGGAGGTATTTTCAAACACTGCAGGTCTTCCTGTCTTGCACAAGGGTCAGCTCCTAATAAGAAGAAGTTATTTTATTAGTTGTGCCCCCAGAAGATTACAGTTATTTCTCCCCATATCCAATTTTTGTTTCCAAAATCTAAGAAGGAAAAAAGGGAGGTTTCTGTGTCTGTGTCTTCAAAACCTATTGCCCTGCACTCAATTTTATTTTATTGTTATTCTGAAGGATAGAGCTAGGTCGATAAAAAACTTGAGAAAACTGAATTTCCTAGAAGGCTCTCCTGCAAGGACACAGAGCTGTGCTGACTCACAGTATACTAGTTTTAAAACTATAGAGACTGCTGTTGGTCAGCAATAAAACTCAGAGGAAGTTGGGGTCAGAAGAAAAGAAACAGAAAAGAAGCTCTATTGTCTAATAGTAATAAAACATAATTTCTCAAAATATAGCATTGGTATAAGCCATTGGATAGTCTGTCATGTTCTGAATAGAAATAAATAGGCTTTTTACCCTAGTTTTCTAAACCTTAAAGAGATGTCTGTATGCAGTAGAAATACTACCCAATACACAAGTACTTTCTGATATTAATTCCATTTTAGAGAAATGAACCATTCTTAAAATTTCACGATGGGGACTTTTGAAAGAAGCACGGAAGGGTGACAAAATGCCTTACTTCTGAAGGTAAATCTAACAGTTCATTAGCAAAATAGAATAAATACCTGCGTTCTTAGATTCACTTAGTGTGAAGCTACTCAGAGAATAGATAAAACCAAAGACATGTTTGATGGTGCAAACATCCCAATTGATGCTTGCTTTGTGCTGTCCACATTTTAAAAATTTATTAAATTGAAATGTAATTCACATACCACAAAATTCTTCCATTTTTGCGGTTTCTAGTATATTCATGGAATTGTGCAATCATCACCACAGTCTAATTTTAGAATGTTTTCATTGCCTCCAAAAAGACACTTTGTACCCTCTCGGGGAGGTGGCCAGTCATTCCCTTTACCCTTAGCCCTAGTCAACTACTACGCTTTCTATCTCTACCTGTGGACCTATTCTAAACAATTCCTGTAAGTGGAATTAAACAGTTTGTACTTTTTATGGTTCAGTGCTGATGTACTGAACACTGATATCAGTGTTCAGTATCAGTGTATCAGTATTTTTATTGCCAAATAATAGCCCATTGAATGGATATGCCACATTTGTTTATCCTTTCCACAGCTGATGGGCATTTGAATTGTTTCTACATTTTGGTTATTGTGAATGTTGCTGCTGTTAACTTCCATATACATTTTCTTGTAGATGTGTTTTTATTTCTCTTATGTGTATATCTAGGAGCAAAACTGCTGGGTCATGTAGAAACTCTATATGTAATCTTTGGAGGTACTGCCAAACTGTCTTCCAAAGTGGCTGTACCATTTTACATTCCAGCTGTTTGCATTTTGCATTTACATTTTTAAAACCTTCATTTTCATAAAACTAACTTGCAGCAGCTGTGTTGGAATAGCAATGGATTACCTACAGATGAGGATCAAAAATTTGGTGGTGGTATAATAAAGAAGTCAAACTAAATTAGCCTGGAAGTCCCATAAGCCTCTCTTAAAAGTGTCAGTAAATCATAACACATAATATAACAATAATAACAATAAGCTGTATAATTATAAGCTAATGTCCAAAGAGATCCTGGTTGTCATTAATGCTTATAAAACCCCTGGGAGTCAGTCTCTCTTAACATTTCTAATTATATCACAAAAATATAGGTGCTACGAGTTTGTCCCTGGTAAAGAAGAAAAGAGATTCCCAGAGCAGCTTCAACTGTGCTTAGGACAGAGTGGCTCAGAGTTGTTGAAAGTCCTTTATTTATCACATTTAATGGGATAAACTCTTTTATAAAAGAATTTGATAGTATAATGATAGAAAGGTGATATGGTTTGGCTCTGTGTCCCCACCGAGATCACATCTTGAATTGTAATCCCCACATGTAAAGCAAGGGGCCTGGTGTGAGGTGATTAGATCATGGGGGTGATTTCCCCCCTGCTGTTCTTGTGATAGTGAGTTTGTTCTCCTGCCATCTGATGGTTTAAAAGTGTTTGGCAGTTCCCTTCGCCTTCTCTCTCTCTCGTGCCACCATGTAAGACGTATCTTATTTCCCCTTCACCTCCCATCGTGATTGTAAGTTTCCTGAGGCCTCCCCAACCATGCAGAACTGTGAGTCAATTAAACCTCTTTTCTTTATAAATTACAGAGTCTCAGGTGGTTCTTTATAGCAGTGTGAAAACAAACTAATACAGAAGGGAATCTCCTGCTATGGAGTCTACCTAGCATAAAATAAAAACTAATTCTGCATTGACTTTTCAACATGGAACTAAACCTGGACATTGCTTTATCCGACTGAGACTTTAGATGGAACACCTCAAGGGGAAATTAACTGGCATTAAATAAATAAAACAAGCACTAGAAAAAAAAATGTTTTTTAAATATCAACATTTCTCCTTAAAAGTAAAATAATGGCTGGGCATGGTGGCTCACGCCTGTATTCCAAGCACTTTGGGAGGCCAAGTGAGATCACCTGAAGTTGTGAGTTCGAGACCAGCCTGGCCAACATGGTGAAACCCTGTCTCTACTAAAAATACAAAAATTATCTGGGCATGGTGGCATCTGTCTGCAATCCCAGCTACTCGGGAGTCTAAGGCACAAGAATCTCTTGAATCTGGGAGGCAGAGGTAACAGTGAGCTGAGATCGCGCCACTGCACTCCAGCCTGGGAGACAACATGAGACTCTGTCTCAAAAAAAAAAAAAAAGTAAAATAACATTAGGATGAATACTATTTAGTTATAATATATAAAATTTGCTCAGAGGCTCTTTAGTAGCTGTAAAGAGATAGAAAGAGTAGGGAATTTGCAAAAACAAAATGTTACTGTACATTTTTTTTTCTTTTTGAGACAGAGTAGTGTGCATTCTGCATAACTTTTTTTAAAAACTATGAACAGGCCGTGCGCGGTGGCTCACGCCTGTAATCCCAGCACTTTGGGAGGCCGAGATGGGCAGATCACGAGGTCAGGAGATTGAGACCATCCTGGCTAACACGGTGAAACCCCGCCTCTACTAAAAATACAAAAAATTAGCCGGGCTTGGTGGCGGGCGCCTGTAGTCCCAGCTACTTGGGAGGCTGAGGCAGGAGAATAGCATGAACCCGGGAGGCAGAGCTTGCAGTGAGCCAAGATCGTGCCACTGCACTCCAGCCTGGGGGACAGAGTGAGACTCCATCTCAAAAAAAATAAAAATAAAAATAAAAACTATGAACATTTGACTCTTTATTCTTCCATTTGTTGAAAACATGGATGAATCTGAATGACATTATGTTGAATAAAGTAAGCCAAGCATAGAAAGACAAATGCCACATGATCCCACTTATATGTGGAAACCAAAAAAGTTGAGCTCATAAAAGCGGAGAGTAGAATGGTGGTTGGCAGCAGTTGACACACAGGGGTGGGGATGGAAAGATGTTCTTCAAATGGTACAAACTTTCATCTGGAGAGAATGAATAAATTCTAGAGATCTACTATACAGCATGATGACTATAGTTAATCAAAAAAGATACTTGAAAATTGCTAAGAGTACATTTTACAAGTTTTTACCACACACCCGGTAAGTAGATGAGGTGATGAATATTTTAACTAGCTTGGTTTAATCATTTCACAATGTAGTCATATATATATCAAAACATCAAGTGTATACCATAAATATATATCCTTTCTATTTTTCAATTATACCTTAATAAAGCTCAAAAAATTTGCTCACAATTGCCTTCTGTGTTGTTCTCCAGATGTGAAACAACTATACCTAGTCCAGGTAGGTCAAAGATAAGCTACTTTTTTTATGTGTTCATGCACAACTCTTCACAAGCCCTTTCTACCCTTGTGCGCTTTTCTGTATGTCACATTCCTTAAAGTGTCAATCTCATCCTGCCTGTCCTTAAAACACCTGATAAAAGTAAAAGTTGTTCTTTAAAAGCAGCCATTCAAAATGTACCAGTTTTATTCTCCTGGCAGTTATAAATTTTTGTCTGGTCTTAACAGAAATTGAAGTACACATTTTCCAAACTGGATAGCCAGAGCTGGTGTTTCATTAAGAGAGTAACCCCTTCCATCCATTATGCCCTGGGGATTATAGTAGGAACTCAAAATTGTTAAGTGAAAGACTGAATTTTGATTGCGTTTGTTTTATCACTACAACATAATTTAGAAAGAAATACAGATAAAATAAAATAATGCTGTTTGAAAACTGCAACTATCATATATATGTGTATATATGTAAACACACACACGCATATATGCATTTACTCCTGTTTCAAACATCTGCAGACTACCTAACAATGTCTTCTATATTCAAATTTTTTGAGCTTTATAACCATGCAGAGTGGTGGAGCCTGGGTTTGTGGTTGGGGAGATGCATTTTATTCCAGCTCTTCCATTAATTAATTAAAAAAACTTAGGTATCTACCATAATAATGGTATGCCTCGGTTTTTGTGTTTTCAAATGGGCATAGTACTAATAACCCTTGACAATATTGAAAGATCATTATGGGGCTTCAGTGGGCTATCTGGCCCAGGTGTACATGTTCTGGATAGCCCAGAATATAAAATTACTGCGGTATTTACAATGGTATTCCATACCAAACTTCTGGGTCTTCTTCGCTTGAAAAAATTGCAGAGACGTTAAGGTCAAATCTCTTCAAGTTTACATCGGTGGAAATTTTCTGTATATGTAATATTTTCATTTGAAATTTGTCATATGTAGGAAAGAATATATTAATCATATGTATATATTTTAGAGAATAACAAAATGCATAAACCTATCTGCCTACCCCTCACCTTAAGAAAAAGACCAATTACCAGGAACTAAGAAGCACTCTGGGTGAGCTTCCTAACTGTTTCATTATCTCTATGCTCCTGGATACTGTACTAATAATTTTCATGTTTTTATTTATAGTGCTACAATCCATGTATGTATCATTTAACTTTAATGATTTGTTGTATTTTATAAATTACTCTGTGTGTATTCTTCTGTGACTTTTGAACAATAGATATTTCAGATGCATCTATGCTGACATGTGTAACTAGAGTATATTCATTCACATCTGCTACTTTAAATATAACACAATGTGTTTATTCTTTTTGTCACTGATGGGCAATTGGATTGTTTACAGGTTTCTGTTATGCAAACACTACAATGAACATTTTATAATATAACGACAAAAACATACAAGAGTTTCTCTAGGGTATGTATGTGATATTTCATCAAGGCTAGGCTAAGATGTTATCAGTAATACAATACAGGCCATTATTTTGCACAAAATCATGCACAAAATATTTTAATTGAAAGAAAAAAGTTTTTAATTAAAATATATCAGAATTGCATTTTAACTTCAGACATATTAAACTATGAAAAAATGTGACTCAAATTGATGAAACAGTGTCTAGGTGTGCAATTGCTGGACCATAGAGAATACACACCTTCAAATTTACTAGAAATTATTCCAATTCCAAATTGCATAGAAATGAAATTCCACCAGCTTGCAGACATAGTCAGAGATTTCCATACCCACTGTGGGGTTTAGGGTCACTGTTTCTTTGCATCTTCCAGCTCCATTTTATTTTTTCCCATGGCTTCTTGTTCCAGGACAGCAATACATTTTAATTTTAATTTGAAACTTGACCAGTGTTTCCGACCTTCATTGGGAAGCATTTAATCTACTGTATTGCAAGAATAGAAAACGACATCAGTGATCTCTATTGGATAACATAGCTATTGGAGCGTTTGATGAAACCCTGCTTAATTCATCTTCCCTCCTCAAATTTTCGCTTATTTTACCAAATGGCCAAATGCTTGGAGTGTTTTACAATTCAGTACACAGTCTACCTCTTCTGTGCTTCCTGTCCAGATGGTCTCTGGAAGGATCAGGCACTATTTCTTCTGGTTTCAGGGAACCTCTACAGATTGTATTTATGTATTCATAATTTATTGATCCCAACAGATTGCAGCCTTCATTTGTGATGGTACCATTTAGAATGACCTAGCTGTACATTAATTGATTATAAATTTAAGATGAGAAGTCATATTACTCCTCAAGGCATTCTTACTATCTGGTGGCCAAGACAATGATAACATCTTGACTTTTCTGTTTAGCTTTTGGCTCCAGATTTGCTTAGATTATAATTCTCTCCCTCCAGCCTCTTGTGGATCCAAGAGACTAGTCTTCATACTTAGCTATTACAGGTATTCACAGACTTGTATTTATGTAAATTGGTAATAAACAAAAAAGAAGAATAGATATTACCATGTGTAGAAATGGCAATACTCATCTCCATCATGCAACTAATTATAGATTTTGCCTCCTTAATATTCCTCAAATGTGTACTCTTTCTGCCATTGTCTTTGTTTAAACCTGTATGGGTTTCTCTTTACTGTGGCAGCTCTAAACCAAGGGCAGATTTTTGTAAAACAGAACCTCTCACTTTTATGGGCTCCTTTCAAGGCATTGGAAAGGAACATGACAAGTTCTTCACGTATTTAGGTAAAATCTGCAAAATCTGTTAGCTACACGAACCACAGTCTATTAGAAACACCGTCCCATTCTCCATCAATTTTCCCATTGCACTTCTAAGTTGCTTGGTTTGATGTATGCACGGACATTTTTGAATCTAGCAAGGAGGAGGTGAGCGCTAAATACAGATATTGATGAAGAGTACATGAAACACAAAACAGACCATTATAGCAGAGACAACAAAGACAAATAGATTAATGAATAACAACAACTTAAATAGCCTCTTCACAAGAAAAAGTAAAAAGCTAGAAATTTTTAGTACTGATACATGAAAAAATTTGATAAGGGTTTCACCAAATTTTACATCAAGCATAAAATATTTTTACGCCGTTACCAGTAAAGAACTACAAAGCTTAAACTAACTTTTATAAATTGTCAACCTAAAAGCAAAGCAAGGTTTCTCTTTAAAATGGCTGACAGCTAGTGTGGGCAGCATTCACAGAAAGGAAATAAAGTGACGAGTAAATACTGACTCTTCAAGAGGATTGTCAGGATCCATCAAGCAAGAGAGGAGAGCCATGGAGAACAGGGAAGAGTAAATCTGAGCCGCCACACACGTGGGACCAATGAGGAGCCAGGAGAAGCTCCCTAACACAAGGAAAGGGTAAGAGAGTAAGAGCTCCTCCAACAGGAACTTTTGCAGTTCTGGGGATGGAAGAACCTTCCTGAGACCCCCCAGGCCTCTAGACTGATACAGAAAACCTCCTGGGTTTTCTTTCAGAGAGGTACTACTTAAGACCACAGGGAGCCCCACAGGTCCTGGATGCCTGAGCAGCCTAGCACCAGCTGCCATGATGCCAAACGAGGCCACAGTCATGGTACTGGCAGAGCAGTCAGACTGTCCCACTCCTTCTTGCCAGACAATTCTCTGCTTGGCTTCCAACATGGCAACCTCCACCATACCTGAATGCCGCAGATAGGCATAGCATTACGTTCCCCTGGGAACCTCTCAGACTGCAGACCATGTGACCCCCACTGGCCCCCACTCACCCTAGCCAGGCAAAGCTACCTAGCTTGGTCTTCCAGTGCAGAGGTTCCATCTCTGCTTTAACTCTGATGGCAGGCACAATGCTGCGTTCACTCAGAAACCATCTAGACTGCAGATCATGTGACCCCTTGTCCCCACTGCCCCTAGCCAGGCAAGTCTTGCCAGGTTGAGCTTCCAGTGCAGTGGCTCCACCCCTGCCTGAACCCTGTGGCTGGGCACACCCCTGTGTTCCTTCAGGAAATGCCTAACTGGCAGATCATGAGACTGCCTTTGCCCCTACTGCTCCCAGCCAAGCAAGACTTGCTGGCCTAGTGGTTCCTGAGTGAGAAAGTTGCCCCGAATCTCAGAAACCTGAGAGGACAGAGACACCATGGTTCATGGGCCGGTGTGGAAGTGGGACACGCCTCCCTCCATATGGGCAGTGAAGGAAGTGGATAGCCTATCCGCCAGCTGTGGTGTCTGCCTCAGGGAGCCCCATGGCAAGGAATACCAAACAAGGGAAATGCAGGCACAGCCCCACTGATTGGAGGGGGCTCTTCAAAGGCCCAGGAGTAAACCTGGTGAGGGGAGTCATCTCTCTCCCCAACTCCACCACAGAGCCCACTGTGAACATGTTGAAGTACAAAAGAGACACACATCTGATTAAGAGCCTATCTCCTGGCCATCACTCTTAAGTGCCATCTACTGGATCACAGCTCAAATTACAACACCGAAAATATTTTGCCAATATTTAGCACCTGTGAAACTGAAGGCAAGACTCCAGCAACAAATAAGGTTGTATACAAAGCCTTGGCCTAATGAAAGCACCCAGAAATGAAGCCAACTGACTATATTTAACTTATACTACAGAAAAAGGAACACCAGCCCTCTCAGAGGAATGCTAATCAGGGCAATAACTCTGGCAATTCAAAAAGCCAGAAGTCTCCTTACCTCCAAATGAGACACTAGTGCCCCAGCAATGGTTCTTAACCAGACAGTAATGACCTAAATGACAGACATCTAAAATTCAGAATCTGGATGGCAAGGAAGGGAGCTCATCGAGATTGAAGAGAAAGTTGAAACCCAATCCAAGGAATGCAAAGAGTCCAGTAAAATGATGCAAGAGCTGAAAGACAGAATAGCCATTTTAAAAAAGAATCAAATTAAACTCCTGTAGTTGAGAAATGTACTAGAATAATTTCCTAGTACAGTCAGAAGCATTATAAGCAGAATAGGCTAACCTGAGAGAAGAATCTCAAAGATTGAAAGCTGCTTCTTTGAATCAACTCAGTCAGATAAAAATAAAGAAAATATAACTTAAATAAATTAACAAAATGGCTGAGAAACATGAGATTATGTAAACAGACCAAATATATGACTCATTGGCATTCCTGAGAGAGGAGGAGAGAGTAAGCAACTTGGAAAGCATATTTGAGGATATAGTCCATGAAAAGCTCCCCAGTGTTGCTAGAAAGGTTGGCATGCAAATTCAAGAAATACAGAGAACCCTGTGAGATACTATACAAGACGACCATCCCCAAGGCTTGTAATTATCAGATGCATCAAGATGAACATGAAAGATTAAACCTGAAAAGCAACTAGAGAGAAAGGTCATTTACAAAGGGAACCCCATCAGGCTAGCAGTGAACCTCTCAGCAGAAACCACAAAAAACAAAACAGTTGGGGAACCTATTTTCAGGGTCTTCAAAGAAAAGAAATTCCAACCAAGAATTTCATATTCTGCGAAACTAAGCTTCATAGGTGAAGGAGATACAAAATCCTCCTCAGATAAGCAAACACTAAGGGAATTCATTATCACAGAACCAGCCTTACAAGCAGTTATTAAGTGAGTGCTAAACACGTAAACAAAAAAAAATGAGCCTGCTACCACAAAAACACACTTAACACAGAGCCCACAGACAATATAAAGCCTTTTGATAATCAGGTCATACAAAACAACCATGTTGTTACATGATGATAGGATCAAAAATCTCATATTACCACTACTAACACTGAATATAAATGGTCTAATCACCCCCACTTAAAAGGCAAAGAGTGTCAAGCTGGATAAAAAAACAAGACCTGGACCAGCAGTTTGGGAAGTCAAGATGGGCAGATCACCTGAGGTTAGGAGTTCCAGACCAGCCTGGCTAACATGGTGAAATCCTGTCTCTACTAAAAATACAGAAAATTAGCCAGGTGTGGTGGTGTGTGCCTGTAATCCCAGCCACTCGGGAGGCTGAGGCAGGAGAATTGCTTGAACCCAGGAGACGGAGGTTGCAGTGACCCGAGATTGCACCATTGCACTCCAGCTTGGGCAACAAGAGCGAAACTCTGTCTCAAAAAAAAAAAAGGAAAAGAAAGACAAGAGTTGATTATCTGCTGTCTTCAAAAGACCCATCTCACATTTAATGCCACACACAGGCTCCCAGTAAAGGTATGGAGAAAGATCTACTATGCAAATGAGAAAAAAAAGCTGGAATCCCTTTCATATATTAGATAAAACAGTCTTTAAACCAATGACCATAAAGAAAGATAAGGAAGATCATTACATAATGATAGAGTGTTCAATTCAACAAGAAGACTTAGCTATTCTAAATATATTTGCACCCAACATTGTAGCAACCAGATTCATAAAACAAGTTATTCCTGATCAATGAAGAGATTTAGACAGCCACACAATAATAGTGGGGGATTTCAACACCCCATTGACAGAATTAGACAGATCGTTCAGGCAAAAAACTAGCAAAGAAATTGTTAATTTAAACTTAACACTCAAACAATTGGATGTAATAGATATCTACAGAATACTTTGCCTAACAACCACAGAATATACATTCTTCTCATGCTTACATGTAACATATTCTAAAATCAACCACATGCTCCATCCTAAAGCAAGACTCAATAAATTCAATAAAATCAAAATCATACCAAGTACACTGTTGAACCACAGTGCAATAAAAATAGAAATCAATACTAAGAAGATTTCTCACAACTAGACAAAAACATGGAAATTAAACAACTTGCTCCTGAATAAGTCTACTACAAAGTTAGAAAGATCTCAAATTAACAATGTAATATTGCACCTAGAGGAACTAGAAATAACAAAGATCAAATCATCCCAAAGGTAGCAGAAGAAAAGAAATAACTAAAATCAGAGAATAACTGAAAGAAATTGAGATGCAAAAATTCATAAAAAGATCAATGAAACAAACAGTTGTTTTTTCAAAAGAATAAAAAAGATTATTAGACCATTAGCTATACCACTCTTCTAGATTAACAAAGAAAAAAAAACAGAGAAGATCCAAATAATTGTAATCAGAAATGACAATGACATTACAACCAACCCTACAGAAATACTGAAGATCTTTAGTGACTATTATAAACACCTCTACACAAACAAATTAGAAATTCTAGAGGAAATGAATAAATTACTGGAAACACACAAATTCCCAAGACTGAACCAGGAATAAAGTGAAAACCTGAAAAGACCAATATCAACTTCTGAAATTGAATCAGTAATAAAGAACCTGCCAACCTAAAAAAGACCTGGACAAGACAGATTCACAGCCAAATTTTACCAGACCTACAAAAAGAGCTAGCACTAATACTACTGAAAATGTCTCAAAAGATAGAGAAGGAGGGGTTCCTTTCTAACTCATTTTATGAAGCCAGCATCATCCCGATACCAAAATCTG
Organism: Pongo pygmaeus; assembly: GCF_028885625.2. NCBI lineage: Eukaryota > Metazoa > Chordata > Mammalia > Primates > Hominidae > Pongo > Pongo pygmaeus. The sequence continues at coordinate 85,661,402 of NC_072388.2, forward strand.
ATAGAGACACAATGAAAAAAAACTTGAGACCAGAGTCACTGATGAACACAGATGCAAAAATAGTCAAAAAAAAACTAGCAAACCAAATCCAGTAGCAATATCAGAAAGTTAATTCACTGTGATGAAATAGGCTTCGTTCCTGGGATGTAAGGTTGATTAAATATATGTAAATCAATAAATATGATTTATCATCTAAACAGAATCAAAAACAAAAATCATATGATCCCTTCAATAGATGCAGAAAAAGTCTTCAATAAAATTCAACATCCCTTCCTGATAAAAACCCTCAACAGACTAGACATCAAAAGAACATGTCAGGAAATAATGAGATCCATCTACAACAAACTCACAGCCAACATCATACACAATGGGCAAAAACTGGAAGCATTCCTCTTGAGAACGAGAACAAGACAAGGATTTCTGCTCTCATCACTCCTATTTAACACAGTACTGGAAGTCTTAACCAGAGCAATCAGGGAGGAGAAAGAAATAAAAGGCATTGAAATAGGAAAAGAAGTTAAATTATTTCCCTTTATTGGCTATATGATGTTATATCTAGAAAACCCTAAAGACTCTCCCAAATGGTCCTTAGAACAAATAAACAACTTCAGGAAAGTCTCAGGATGTAAAATCAATGTACAAAAATCAGTAGCATTTTTATACACAAGAAACATTCTAGCTGAGAGCCAAATCAGAAATACAATCCCATTTACAATAGGCACACAAAAATACAATACCTAGGAATATATCTATCTAAGGAGATGAAAGATATTTACAAGGAGAATGACAAAACACTTCTGAAAGAAATCAGAGATGACAAAAATACATGAAAAAATATTTTATGCTCTTGGAATGAGGGAATCAATGCTGTCAAAATGTCCATACTGCCCAGAGCATTTTACATATTCAACAATGTTCCTATCAAAGTACCAACATCGATTTTCACATAATTTGTAAAAACTGTTCTAAAACTCATATGGAAACAAAAAAGAACCTGAATAGCCAAAGTGATCCTAAGCAAAATGAACAAAGCCAGAGGTGTCACATTACTTGGCTTTAAACTATACTATAAGGATACAGTAAACAAAACAGATTGGTACTGGTACAAAACACATACATAGACCAAGGAAATAGAATAGAGAATCTAGAACAAAAGCTGCATACCTACAGTAATCTGATCTTCCATAAAGTTGACAAAAACAAGCAATAGGAAAAGGACTCCCTATTCAATAAATTGTGCTGGGATAACTGGCTAGACATATGAATAAGTATAAAACTGGACCCCTGTCTTTCACCATGTACAAATAATTAACTCAAGATGGATTTAAGATTTAAATGTAAAACATCAAACTATAAAATCCTAGAAGAAAAAATAGGAAATTCTCTTCTCAACATCAGCTTTGGGAAAGAATTTATGGGTAAGTCTGCAAAAGAAATTGCAATAAAAACAACAATTGAAAAGTGGAACCTAATTAAAGAGCTTCTGCATATCAAAAACTAATAATAATCAATAGAATAATAGAAAACCTGTAGAATGGGAGAAAATATATGCACCTTGCATCCAACAAAGGTCTAATATCCAGAATCTACAAAGAACTTAAAATCTACAAGTAAAAGCAAATAATCAAACTTAAAAATGGGCAAAGGACATGAACAGACACCTCTCAAAAGAGGACATACAAGTGGCCAACAAACATATGAAAAAATGCTTGTCATCACTAACATCAGAGAAATGCAAATCAAAACCACAGTGAGATACAATCTCACACCAATCAGAATGGTGATTATGAAAAATTTATAAAATAACAGATGCTGGTGAGGCCATGGAAAAGAGAATATTTCTACACTGTTGATGGAAATGCAAACTAGTTCAGTCCTTGTGAAAAGCACTTTGGAGATTTCTCAAATAACTTAAAAGAGAACTACCATACAACCCAGCAATCCCAGTATTGGGTATATATCCAAAGGAAAATAAATTGTTCTTCCAAAAAGACACTTGCCCTTGTACGTCCATTGGAGCAGTATTCACAAAAGCAAAGACATGCAATCAATCAAGAAGCCCATCATCAGTGGATTGTATATAAAAAAAGGTACATATGCACCATAAAATACTTTACAGCCATAAAAAATAATGAAATCATGTCATTTGCAGCAACACGGATGCAGCTGGAGGCCAATAACCTAAATGAATTAATGTAAGAACAGAAAATCAAATACCACATGTTCTAATTTACAGGTGAGAACTAAACATTGAGTATACATGGACACAAAGATTAAAGCAATAGATAGTGAGGACTACTAGTGAGGGGAAGGAGAGATATTGGTGAGGGCTGAAAAACTACCTATTGGGTAGTATTGGGTACCTATTGGGTACCTATTCACTCCCTGGGTGACAGGATCATCCATACCCCAAACCTCAGCATCACACAATATACCCACATAACAAACCTGCACATGTACCTTCTGAATCCAAAATAAAAGTAAAATATAAAATAAAAATGAAAAGTAAAATGAAAAGTAAAAAAAGCCAAACAAATGTTCATCATGATAATCAAGACTAAAATATCTTTCATTTTTCCCTATAGAGCAATGTCAAATGAAGAGTCATTGAAAGAAAATATAGCTAGATTGAAGGAAAAAAATTACAGAGAAGCAACCAGTAAGTTAATTCATATAAAGTGTGTCATTGTTAAAAATTATATGATATTTCTAGTATATGTCAACTTCTAAAAATTTGTATGAATAATTTATTGTGATTTTTCCCTATGTGAAAATAGCTATTTACTTATGGACATAATTTGGTGTTTTTTTTTGTAAACAGTCCTCCCTCTCAATTATATAAACCTAAGTCCCCACAAAAGCTGTAGGAACCCTTCAGCTTCTAATTGGTTTCTCTTGCTATATTCTCACTTCTTTCAATACATTCTCCATGAGTTCCATCTTTGGAAAATCTAATCCTCTTTAGCTAAATACATGTGATGCATATCGCAGGAATTCAGGAAATAGCTTTGGAATGAAAGAATACATGATTTAACTAAACTATGCATTATTCTCTAAATATTGGCTTTTCTCTCTTCCCCTGTTAGACTGGTTACCAGTTAGGAATTTTTGAAACAAAATATACCTTGGACATACTACACGTTTCATAAATATTTGATAGATTAGTCAATCAATTAATGGACTAATAAACCTATAAATCATGAAGTTATCTCTGAGTCCTCATTATTTCATTTGTGGATTTTTTCTCTCATGTAACAAATTTTTGGCTAGAATATATGCAGAGATTTTTTATTATTGTTATTGTTACTTTTACTGTAATAAAGTTAAAAATCTTATGTGACATCCCTAAAAAGTGACTTGCTCCTGATCAAACTAGATCTAAAAGCCAAAATTCAAAAAAAGGGGATAAATTATAATGATGTACTATTTCCCTTGCATTTTTTCTCTATAGCAAAAGGACAGTATATTCATCTCTCCTTCCTTTTTATTAGTGACAGTTTCTTTCACATACGAGAAATAATAAAATTATGTAAGGGCTAAAAGGCAGCTGTCTACCTGAGTAAAGAAAAGGAAAAATGAGCTCAAAACTACTGCTCAGGCTGGTCTTAGAAACAAGCGAATAAGACAAGGGACAGCAAGTCATGAGGAGACAGCCGATTCCGGGGTGCAGAAAGGTTCTGATAGCAGTAGGTGGATTTAATAGCTATTGTATAAGACAGAATAAAAAGAAACTGAATTCCATTTTTAGAAAATTTTCCTCCTCAGGAAGATTTATGTTCCACGAAATCACTAATAGTCACAGGATGGGACCTAAAGTTAAAGAAGGAAAAGAAAAATAGTAATAATAAAAATGAGAAACTCTATGCTCACATCTATATCTTTGGCCCCGGGTGGACCTTCTCTTCCCAATAATTTAACAAAGGATCAAAGTGACAAGAAGAATAAATAGAATAAAAGTTTTCTCATTTTAGATTTTCTTTTGTGCAGTCACATGGTTAAAACCAGCTATGTATGTCTCTTATAACAAATTTTTCTTATTAAATGTTTTACTAATTGGAGACCTGAATTAATGGCCTATAAGGTTTTGCTCCAGTGTAATAGAACTCCAACATGTGTTAATATACAACATGAGCACATTATACTGTCAGGTTGTTGATGTAATTAAAAGAGGGGAAGTGTTGGGAGCCCAGGAAAGAACATCTCAGAAAGAAAATTCCATTGGTGTTATCTAATAAACAAATCACAGTGAATTCTGGAAATAGAATGTCCATTTCTTTTTCTTGCATATCTAAATGAACAGCTCCCAGAAGTACTATTTTTGTCCTGTCCCTCCATCTTTCTCCCTCATCCTCCTTATTTCTCATACAACAGCCCTTTTCATCCTTCAAGAAATCTGGAGTCATTCCGGAAAAGTCCAGAGTCCACACCATTTTCACAGCCTACAAATATCAAGCTTCAAGGAGAGGCTGAATACTTCAGTTTTCAAAAGTGCTTCTGGTATTAGACAATACTCAACTAATTTTACAGAAAGAGCTGAAATTAAGAACTTCCAATATTATTACTCTTCTTTAATCAGTTCATTTTTAGGAAATACTTGTTATCTTTCAATGTTTCATAATTTAGACGATGTATGCAAAGATAAGCTAATTAAACTCTGAGGATATGCAAACATTAGTTATTATTACTGCCAACCAGTTTAATTCTGGCAAAAATAATTTGAGACAGCATTATCATTATGTCCATTTTGCCCATAAAAAGAAATTACTAGTTCACTCACACTAAGCTATTCCATTGTGAAACTGAAATTGAAATCCAAAGCTGCTTTCTAACATGCCAACCCAAATTAAAATATCAGTTAGCAACAATTTTTTTTAAAGAGATGTTTTCTATGATGGTGGTTATGAGAAATTATACAGAGCAGGAATAGGAAAACTTACTTCGCTTCCATTCTTCTATTCGCCATTGTTGCGGGGGTGACACACTTGAAACTTGCTCACTGGCGCCCCCTGGTGACAAACATTTCTTGCTGTTACAGGCCTCATTTTGTTGAGCAAAAATATTTTTCCCTAATCGGTTATATGCCCCTATATTAAATGACCAGGCTTCAAAGTTGGTGCAAATTTGAATAGCTTCTAAGTGGTAGAATGTCTTCCATTTTTACAATCCCTTGTTTTAATAATGTGGGGGTGATTAGTCTAAGTGCTGTTTTCAAAAGATTTGAGAAATTACTAGCAGAATCTGCCATCCTAATGAAGGTTCACAGGATCATCCCATTCAGGGCACATTCACCTCAAGGCCAATTCTCTACCCAGCACTCTCCAACACAGGTTGTAACTTCCTTTCTCCCTCTTTTGAAGTTTTATCCTCAGTGGCCTATTTCGGTTTAAATCTCTCCTCAGTGTGGTCCAAGGCGGTGGAAAACTTGAATCTAAGAGTTGTTGTCACCACTAAGAATGTCACAGAGATTTTATACTGACTTTACGGTCATCAGGTCACATTGTTTAGCATGTGATGACTACCTGCTATGACTGGAAACAATTCTAGGTGACAAAACTGACCTTTATTCGTTAATCCATATTCCATTCTAAAATTTCATAAAGTTATGTTTTTTGAAACACATGCAGAAATGGCCATTTTCTTTATTATTACTCATAGATGCAGTCCCACTCTACCAGAGAGCAAATGTCTAAAGTCAATGACAAGACAGTCATTATATATTGGTGAAATTAAACCTGGAAAATCCCTTAGAAAATCCTATTGGAGACTGACATACTATCTCTCAATGCAGTGAGTCCAATGGCAGTTTTTCCTTAGGCTGGGATTAGACCATTTTTTCCCTGGTTTAATGTCAGGTGGAGTAGCTGGATTAAGATTAAGGTATGTGCTATATAAAAAAATGTATTGTTAGGAGGATGGCATAGTGGCACATGCCTGTAGTCCTAGCTACTCAGGAAGCTGAGGCGGGAGGATCACTTGAACCCAGCAGTTCAAGACTGCAGTGTGCCATGATTGTTCTATTGCACTCCAGCCTGAGCTACAGAGTGAGACTCTGTCTCTCAAATAAATAAATAATGCATCCTTAAATACTAGACACCTCATTACCCAGTTAAGATTCTCACCCTATAAGAGTGATGATGAAATAGGGATGAATTAAAGAAAGGCAATTTGATTTGCTTAACTCAGCTTCACTCAGGGAGATAGAGAAACAGCAGGTAGAATGCCTTGACCAAATTTAATTTTAATTCATTTATTTCTGCCTCTCTTTCTAAGGCATATATAGTTGATTTTATGTAAGCTAAATGCACAGAGAATGGGATTTCATACAGATTAAACCGCCTACTTCAGAATCATTGCTATTTAGAGACAATCTTGAAACATACCAAATTCCTGTGGATGTAAATACCATTCCATATTGCAAGTCATCTTGAAATTGCATTCTGACCTACTGCAAAATTTCAGGAAATATGGTATATAAAGATCAAGAAAAACTTATATAACATTATATATATATTTAATGCACACACATATATTGCTTGCTATATTTAACCACAAGCACAATTGAATTGGAAAATGAGGATATAATAGCACTATGGAAGAAAAGTGCTATATAAATCAGAGGCTATAAATGTACTACATATAAAAGTCCTAGTGCAATTTTAAAATTTAATAACTTTGGCTGAACCTATGACAGAAGCAAACGGCAAGCATCATGTGAAAGCATATTTCATAGACTCTAATGCGAATATTTAATGCTCTTTTATTCAGTGCTTACTGGGCTCTCAGAAAGTAATGCATTATTGGCTTATTCATTTTCATAAAAGCAATGGTCAATATTAAACTTACATTCCTGTAGTCTTGTAGCATTGCATTTTTTTTTCTGATCTCTGATGATGGCAATTTTAGTAGTGCCTTCTTTCAGTATGATGCTACTTTTACTATTCTGCTTTGAATGCTTGACACTTGTAGGAAATTTCATTTCCAGATCAGTTTACACATTGGCTGACTTTTTGCTGTCTAATTCACCTATTCCCATGGGAGTGCATCTATCTGAGCCTTAGCAAAGTTTCACGTTGCTCATTAGACTGCACTGTTTAGCATGTGATAAATATCTACAATGACCATTCTACATAACAAAACTGACCTTTATTATTCATCCATATTCCATTCAAATTTTATGAGGTTTTGGTGTGTTTTTTGTAATGTAAGCAGCAATAGGTATTTTGCTCATTAACACTCATACATTTCTGGTAATTCATTTTGTTGGAATGTTTTGTTTGTTTTTCCACTATGATTTATTTTACGCTAATCAATCTAATTCCTGTGGCCACGATTAATCCCAATAGTACACTCCTTTTAGCCTAATATACAAGGGGTAAAGATTAAATGTATTAGCAAGAGGAAACAACGGGGTTATTTATTTTTTGTCTTTCTACAGAAAAAATCAGAAATATTAATAAAAGTATGGGCAGCATTAAAGTAACAAAAAAAGACAGTAGGGTACCAAAGAATTAACAACAGAGGGAAGGCATTACCACCTCAAGGCAGAAGAGACAATGTAAGGAGATAGAATTGCCAGAGTCTGGTAAGAATAGACTTTGGAAGCTGGAGTTTTCATCATATGATTTAGTTCTTGCCAGAGGTGTAATCTTGATGCAGGAAAGGAATAGAGAAGAAATAATCCTCTTCTGTCTCCCCTTACCCTCCTGTGTGCTTCTGGTGCTTTTCACTGGATGAACATACCTGGAAACAGCAGGCAAGGACATCAGGGAAAGGCAATCTGAAAAGATCCTATTCCTGGATACCGAACAGGGAAGAAAAGTGTGGAGAATGTTCTAGTAGGGAAAGAAGAGAATAACCAGCTGAGAGGCTTCCCTGGCAGTTTCAGGAATCCCATTGGTTATCTGCCTCACCTGGAGAATCTCATATAGGGCAGTAACTTTTATGCCATCTCCCTCCTGCTTTGCAATTTTTGAGTACTCACAGAACCTAAAAGACACTATGCCTTCTCAGACTGATCCCATCACAGGATGAGGGTCATAAAAGAAGCCTATTTGTTAGCTTTGTTCAAGTAAGAATATTCAACATACTTTGAATAAATGATACTTTGTCAAGGAATGCTCCATTCATTATCATTTTCAAAAATTATTTGTGAAGGAGCCCACTTCAGCCATTCCCATGGTGGGGTTCACCTTCCCTTGGATGACCTCTTGACCTCTTCATGGTCATTAATAATAGCTATGAGTTATTATCTTGGGTATCCTAATCTCTCCAGGTTTTACATTTCTTGTGCTTTGAAGATCTAGCTTTCATGATTAGTCAATGATCAGTCAGGTTGTTCTCTGAGCATGACTGGCTATGCCACCTCAAGAAAATTTCTCCCACCCTGAGGATAAGCCACTGGTCTCTGATCTCTTGGCTCATATCTAGAAGGCCATGATGTGTGCTGGATCAGATGAATAACTCCCTGTACCAGTGGCCAAGCCAACAAAAGTGTATAGCCCCACAATGCACGTGCAAGTTCATTGGCACAGCCTTTAACCAGCAGTAAAGCTCAGAGACAAGCATTCACAGGCATTCTAGATCACCACTGAAGTTCTGGGAGGCAGCTCACAGGGATCTAGCAGGGCCAGACATCTGACTCTAGTGAGTTTCTCCCCCACAGTGATTGGCATGTGTCAGAGCCTTGGTCTGCATCTCTATCGTATTACAATCCTGGCTGATAGAACACCAGTCCCTCTCAGCATGATCACAGGTCAGTTGCAACTATATTACATGGCAGATCCAGTTGACATGAGCTATCACTTCACACTTAAGATGAACTGAACTCAGATGTAGTCCATTTCCCAAGGAATTTTCCAGGGAGGCACCCTAAAAGGAGTTGGTTTTGGGGAACTTAACCCTTAATTCTCATTTATGTTCTGTTTTTTAATGTTTGTTTATTTGGATGATTATGTTTAAAACATTTAAGCTGACTTAAAAAAAAGCTTATAATATTCATGTTGAAATTGGTATTCATAGTTTATCAATGGTTGTGCATTATCAATATACAAAGATTATATGTGTTACATTATAAAAATATTAAATGCCATATAATACTTAATATATTAAAAATGTTAAATGCTATATAATATGTAAGTATTGTGATAAGTATTACATGGCATTTAACAAAGTATAATTGTTGTTTATGTGGCATTATGGTCATTACTATAATAATTATATGGGCCTATAATAGTCACATGAGCTTACTTAGGTATCCCAGAAAGATTTATGCCTAAAGGATGGACTTTAGCTCATCATTGAAGTCACACACAGCTATTAACTGGAAACCGCGATTTAGGTCAGTAAAGTCAATATTTTGTTTCCATTTACTCACGACCATAATTTTCTGTCAGTAAGTAATAATGTGGTTGAATCTCTCCACTGTGTATATTTTACAGTTATATTCAATACTTTTATAAATTTACTGCCAGTCATAAGGATAAGCATTTTTATAAAGTATCCTTTATAATAGAATTGTAGATAAGACTTGAGTGTATGGACCTAACAATAGTTGTTATACATTTAGAGATATTTCTAAATGACACTTTATGATGATTGTGGAAATGCCTGCACTTTTCCATTGTATGATTGGATGTGGTTATATCCTTTCTTCCAAATGATTGTGTCATCTAGAAAGCTAGAGATTCAATACCCTATAGGTTTAATAATTACTTAGAGTGCATACTTTCACCTCTGTTCTCATTCTGTCATTTAACGAATATTTATGGAGCTAGTGTGACCAACTGTGCCAGTTTTCCTGGACCTGAGAGGTTTCCTGGGACACAAAACTTTCAGTACTAAAACTAGACAAGTCTCAAGCAAACCTAGAAGAGTTGGTCATCCTAAGCACCTACTGTGTGCCAGTCATACAAAGAGCCTAATTCTTACACAGCCACATGCTAGTGGATTGTTGGATTGTGATAAATGCTAAGTAATAATATTATGTATATATATATATATATAAATGGGTTGTGATTTTGATTAGGGTGACTAGAAAAGATTCATTAAGAAGGGTGAATGTGAATAAAAGCATTAAGGAGATAACACATGTGCTGACATCTGGGGAAAAAGGCAAGAAGTCAAAGAAACAGAGTCACGGTCCCTGTGGTGAGACTGTTTCTGGTGTGTTCCAGGATCATCAAAGAGGGTAACTGGCACAACCCAAATGACTAAGGAGAAATCACTCAGAGATGAGATCAGAAAAGTAAGAAGGCCAGAAAATATTTGAGCAAATGGATCATCGTAAGGACTTTGGCTTTGGAACAATTTGAGGAGAGATATAATGTGCTTTCACCTACATTTAAGAATCATGATGCAGCCACGATAATGGCCCACACCTGTAATCCCAGCACTTTGGGAGGCCAAGGTGGGGGCTCATTTGAAGTCAGGAGTTTGAGACCAGCCTGGTCAACATGGTGAAACCCCGTCTCTACTAAAAATACAAAAATTAGCCAGGCATGGTGTTGCATGCCTGTAATCCCAGCTACTGGGGAGACTGAGGCAGCAGAATTGTTTGAACCTGGGAGGGAGAAGTTGCAGTGAGCCAAGATTGCACAACTGCATTCCAGCCTGGGCGATGGAGTGAGACTCCAACTCAGAACAAAAACAAAATCAAACAAACAAACAAAAAATCATGATGCTACTGTCTTAGGAATAGATGATGGGAAAGGGGCAAGAATTAAGACGAGAAACCTGCTAGAAGGCTACTGCAGTAAACCAAATGAAAGGCGATAGCTTGGGCCAGAGAAATAAATGTAGAGGTGATGAAGATGCATCAGAGCCTGAGCACTTTCTGAAGGTAGCCTGGAACAGATTTCCTAGTGGATTAGACATGATATACAGAGGAAATACAGGAATGAAAGATGGCACTAATATTTGACCTACTCAATGGAAATAATTAAGTTGCTTGTTATGAAGATGAGGAAAACTGAGAGGAATGGGGCTGCAAATGGCGGTGGAGATCAAAAGCTCAATTTTAGGCACATTTTTGAAATGTCTACTAGACTTCCACGTCCAGACATTGAGTAAGTAGGTGGCTATGCAAGCCTGGAGTTTAAGAGAAAGGAATGAGCCTGTTAGCATTGAAAGCCATGAGGTTAGGTAAGTACAGATATAAAAGAAAAGAGATACAAGATTTAAGCACTGGGTACTTCAAAATTCAGAAAAAAAAAAAAAAGGTCAAAGAGCAGCAGAGAAGTAGGAGGAAAACTAGGAGTGTATGCTCTCCTGGCAGCTAAGCAAGTATTTTGAGGAGAGAGTGATCAATTTTATCTCAGGGTGTGCTGCTGATAGGTGAGGCCAGGTAAGAACTAAAGATGATTTAACAACGTGGAGGTCGGCTTAGTGATGTGGAGGTCACTGGGGACTTTGAAAAAAAGCAGTTTCAGTGGAAAAGCTTGATTGAAGTGAGTTCAAGAGAAAATTGGGGTAATAAATTGGAGACAGTGTGTATATATAAAACTACTATGGGTTTTGCTGAGAAAGAAAAGAAATAACCAAGACAGTAGCTTGAATTGAAAGCATGATAAGATAGAGAGAGAACAATAGCATGTGTGTGTGCTGCTGGGAATGATTCAGATAAAAGAGGAGAAAAGTTGATGAAGAGACAGAGGGAAGGGAAAAAACTTCAAGTGAGGTTCTTAAGTAGGTGAGAGGGTACAAGTGTTTGGGCAGTATACCAGTCATGGCTTTTACAATAAAATAAAAAATCTACTCTAGTAGGATGGAAGGGATTTTCAAAGACATAAGGACACTCACAGAATTTCTAGGCTGGACAACAGAAACAACATCCAAATTATATTGCAGGACAGCCCCATTAGAAACCTCACTGTTGCACTGTTGCTGCACTGACCACTATATCAGGCCCGGGATCTGATGGATGGACCACTGGCCTCTCTAATGCACACTAAGCTGTCTACTTCTGCTTGTAAGAGGGGAAGCTGTGCATGCCTACTTCACTGTGCCTCTCCTTGCCCAAGAATGGTCTGATAGGGTGAGCGTATGTCACATGCAGGTACAAATAGCTGGAAGGAACATGAGAATGACATGTATATGACATTTACTTTGGAGAGGTGTGGACTTACATGAAAGAAGTTATACAAACATAGGAAGGATGCTCAAATATATTGAGTGGTCAAAAATGCATGAAAAATGTCTGCTACAGCGTGGCACTGATATTTCAAGGCTTAAAAATGTCCTGAATTTTTAGCAAAGCATAAAGATGTCAAAATGTGTTCTTGCAAACATACAGATTCATAAAAATAGGTTGGTCATTGCTAGAGATTTTCATTTTGTTAAGTCAATGATTTGTCTCTCCTTTCCCTCACTTTGCATGTATCCATATGTCAATATCAATCTCTATCACTCTATATACATACATGTATATATGCACAAGTACATATACATACACACAAAATTTTTCTGAAATTCACGGGCATAAAATGGAGTCTGTGCTTACACATGGATGAATAGCAAAGACCTTAGTAAATTTTATACTGTTCTTCTACATAACTGACGTAAGCAATTTCGTTTGATTTAAAGTAAACACAATAGGTTAAACCCATTTTCAGATGCAATGTTTCTGCTTGTTTGCTGACTTTATCTTTGAATGATAATTTCTATTTCTAGAGCAATTGGAAAAATCTGTAGTCATAGTAGATGATTTGCACAAACTAATATATATTAAAAGAAGATTCTTTTTAAACCAACATGTAATCTGAGCAACACCAAATAGCTCATTATTTCACTCAGCAATTGCGCAACGTGAAATCCTTATTTAAACTTTATCTATTTCTATTTAAAGTCTCCATACCAGCAACTGAATTAATATATTTGCATAATAGAATGTCTCTCTTTGGAATAATAAAACCTTATGTTTTATGTATTCAAAACTTTTAAGAAGTCGTCTCTTGCTTTTCCCTTCTACCTAAAATAAAACTCTAATTAGAATCAAAGTATACTTTTTGATAGAATATTTAGCATGACTTGAGCAGTGGATTTATCATATTCTCAAATAAAATATTGAAGAGTCAATAAATAATTCTGGGTTCTAACTTAAAAGTTAATGACTTTTCTTCTGTAGATAAATTCACTCTACAGCTTCAGTTAACTCACATACATCTATCCAGAAGCAATCAGACATTGTAGGATCAAAGAAGTGAAGTTCTGTAAACACCCAGACTTCATTCCATGTATACACTTCAGTGAGTGACTTAAGCAGGGTTCAGCTATTTGGATAGCCATTCTCTACTGAGGAAAGCTCTGTGTTCAAAGACAAACTGACGTCTATCCTCCCCGATGACTCCCAGAGACTTTAGAGATTATATATTAGCTATAGTTATATCCCAAAGCAGATTGTTACTCCAAACATTAACTACAGGAGGTGTAAGCCAAATCTTACCAGAACAAGCAACTAAGGTGAAAACTGGACTAGGCTGGATAAACAAGTATCAAAATACGTCAGCTGGAGAAGAATAGAAATTAGGAAAAGACTAGGAGGGCCAACATCCATTCAGAACTCTAAAAATTCCAAAATCTACAAAACTTTGAAAGTCTGTTTGCCACATCTCTATCTTTCATCCAAGTGATATGAAGACCTTTACTACATGAAAATGTTCCCAGTTCCAGCTTATATACACAAACACGCACACACACTTCACTCCATGAAATTTAGCCATTTATAGATATTAAACAAATGCCCTCCAAGAGATTTAAAAGACTCAGGAAACCATGGTTGGCTATTATGGCTTAAGTAGTAAATGATTCTTATCGGTTTGCTTTTGTTTGTTCATTTTTCCCATATTTATTTATAATGAAGTTCAAGTAACTGTTAGGAACTTTGAAGAATTTTAGGAATGGCCAGAAGAAAAAACTAAGGACTTTTAGACTCAGAAGACTCTAGGTATGAATCATGACTCCACCATCATTAATTAATCATGGCCTAATCTCTGTGTCTGAAATTCTGTGTCTGAAACATCGCAGATAATAATGCCTCACATAGAGAGTGGGCAGAAGATGAAATTGGGTCATGTATGTTAGTAAGGTAACTGGCATGTCATAGGTGCCAAATTAAAAGTTAATTGTTTTTCATTCAACCTGCCCTCTGGAAATGGAAACTTGGAGGAGGGTATAGGACATGTAAAGAAAACGTTCAATTACAGTATGACAGTTTCTAGTAGACAACAGTGATGTGGAGATTAAAGAGGCGCACAAAGGGTAGAACGGCCAATTCTCTTCAGGGAGAGCTTCTTGATTTGTTTTTTGAAATACAAACATGTTCATCAGGAGGACAATATTTAGTTGAGATCTTTCATACCTTAAAAATGGTAACATGTTTGTTTCAATGAGAGCTCTAAAATGAAGAAGGGAAAGATAGTGATACAAACATTTGTTTAAGTGCCCTGGAGGTCGGGTGGAGTTGAGGGAGGCATTCTATAAGCAGATATCAAGACTGAGAACACCTTAATTTACTCATTCAATACTTATTGGGCATCTCTCATGGCCAAGCACTTGCTAAGAATCCATTATTGAATGTAGAACACATTAATTATTTAGGAGCTAGATGCCGGGGTTCCAGGGGAGCAGAGACCATTAAGAACCCTGATTTTATTAGAACAAATTCTGTCTAATGGCCAAGCATCTGCCCTTAAAAGGTTGGAATGTTGCAGGTCAGCGTTATTTATGCATATGACTTATATACACACTGATATACCTGTCCCATCCCACGTATAGACACACTTTTTTTTTTTTTTTTGCCACCAGATTTCGCCCTGTCACTGAGGCTGGAGTGCAGTGGCACGATAATAGCTAACTACAGACTCAAATTCCTGGGCTCAAGTCATCCTCTTGCCTCAGCCTCCCAAGCAGCTGAGACCACAGGTACACACCACCATGCCTGCCTAATTTTTTATTTTATTTTTTGTAGAGATGGGGTCCCACTGTGATACCCAGGCTGGTCCTGAACTCCTGAGCTCAAGTGATCCTCCTGCCTGAGTCTACCAAAATACTGGGATTACAAGTGTGGACCAACATGCCCAGGACACATTTTTTTTTTTTTTTTATAACCAGGAAGGAGACCAAGGTATCAAGTATAGGCCGGGTGCCCAATGGTTCATGCCTATAATCCCAGTACTTTGGGAGGCTGAAGTAGAAGAATCGCTTGAGCACAGGAGTTCAAAACCAGCCTGGGCAACATAGCGAGACCCCATTCCTACAAAAAAAAAACAAAATTAACTGTGCATGGTGGTGTGTGCCTGTATGCCCAGCTACTTAGGAGGCTGAGGTGGGAGGACCCCTTAAGCCCAGGAGGTAGAGGCTTCAGTGAGCCATGACCATACCACTACACTCCAGACTGGGTGACAGAGTGAGATCCTGTCTGAAAAAAAATAGGTATTAAGTTTAGAGTTTTCATTACTTCATCCTGTACTCAGGTCTAAGAACAGAAGCTCAGGAGGTACCAACAGTTAAGAGTACTAGTAGCCCTTGAACAACACGGGTTTAAACTTCACGGGTACACTTACATGCATTTTTTTTCTGCCTCCTGAGAGAAGACCAATCCCTTCTCTTCCTCCTCCTCCTCAGCCTACTCAACATGAAGGTGATGAGAAACAAGATCTTCATGATAATCCAATTCCACTTAATGGGTAGTAAATATATTTTCTTTTTCTTATGATTTTCTTAATAACATTTTCTTTTCTTTAGTTTATTGGATGAATACGGTATAGAATACATATAACATATAACATGTGGCCACCAATTGTTATTTATTAGTAAGGCTTCCAGTCAACAGTAGGTTACTGGTAGTTACAGTTTTACCTTTTTAAGTCAAAAGTTATGTGTAGATTTTCAACTGTGTAGACCGTTGGTGCCCCTAACTCACATATTGTTCAAGGGTAGACTGTGTGTGTGTGTGTGTCTATATATAGACACACACACATATATAATGTGTGCATATATGTATATTAAATATGACATATAATATACACAAATATATAGTTACTGCTACCATTGTAGGGTGAGAAAAGGAACAGTGAAGCAATTAACAATTCTAAAACAGAAAAAATACTACTGAGAGTGCCAGTCCACGATGAGATATAAAGCAAGTGCCACAAGTGCTAAAAGTAAATCAAAACACTAATTTCTTTATTTCTATATCAAGAAAGTGTTGTTACTACAAATGTCAGGAAGGAAGAAAGGAAGGGAAGAAGGAAGGAAGGGAGGGAGGGAGGGAGGGAGGGAGGGAAGGAAGGAAGGAAGGAAGGAAGGAAGGAAGGAAGGAAGGAAGAAAAAAACAAAAAAGCTGAACTAAACAAAGTTCACTAACATTTTGGCACTAGCTCAGTCTTATCATGAACTGACAGTAAGGAGTTTGCAGACCAACCATCAATGCACTAACCCCATTTTGAGTAGCATAGCATTGGAGAATAAGAGAAGAGGAAGTTTTAAGGAGAGACGGATGGTTAGCCATGTAAAATACTGCATATTTCAGGCAAGATGAGGGCTAAGGAAATGTCATCCTAGATGGTAGATGAAGCCTGGAAACTTTTGAAATAACAGTTTGTGGAGAGAGGTAATGTAACAGGTTGGTTACTGAAAAGATAAAAACTTGTGTGACATTCAGCTCTATGTCTTCGGCTTCTTGCCATGATGCCTCGTGGCAGATAAACATTAATTATTCAGCAAGTATTTGTTGAGTGTAGTAGTAAAGAAATTAGCAGGTAGAAAATGGAGACCATAGCAAAATATAAGTTGCAATTTTGAGGAATATGACTGAGAACAGAAGGAGGCAATACTCCATATCTAGAATGATTTAAGTCCTCTTGATGCAAGCATTTTTAAGCATGGTGGGAACAGAGGAAGTGACCAAATATAAAATCTGAAGCTGAAAATGGAGTGGGGATGTGAAGATGAAATATGTGGAGGGATGAAGTGAAAGAGTTGGAAGAATGAAAGGAGATAATTGAGGCTGTTATTATTCTGTATTTGTTATTTGCTAAGCTACCCAAAAAATATTTAAGAAAATTGGCCAGCTGTGATTCTACATTCCCCAAATACTATAATATATCTTAGAAATATGACAATAGACTAATTATAATCATTATAACTATACTGGTCAGAGGAAAATTCATGACATCACCAACCCCACCATCCCTGCACACCTGCACATAAACCCATACTGGTGAGCTAGCATTGGTAATGGTCCAACAGGATGTGTTCAAAATACAACTTCAACCATGCAGGGCAAAGAGACAGGGCAGACTTTGAGCCACAAAGAGCTTGCTTATTCAACACAGAGTGAATATACAGGTAAATAGCTGAAATGCCTTATTAGCATCTGAGTAACTAATGTATCCTGCATTTAAGAATAGACCCCAGAACTGATTATAGGTAAATTTCCAGCTTACTGTTTTGACTTAAGTCAGAAAGCCCCCAAAAATTGGTCTTGAAATCACATCTGCGTGACAAATAAAATCTAACAGTTTAAGGACACAAAATAACTTGATTCTGGATCACAGCCTGCACCAAGAACTCACTTTACTAGCGATCAGAACTTATCATCTCTTTATGTATCTCACAGTGAGAAAATGGCAGTGTTATTTGCAGTAGTAGCATCTTCTTCCCTGTAATGGCATTCATGTAGAAGTACTATAGGACTATAGGGTACATAAGTGAATTTTTAAGTGGTAGAAAAATGTCTCCAGTAACAGAAACCATCCTAAAATTAAGATTAATGACTTAGCAAAAGAAGGTCAAGAGCTGCTTTAGAAAAAGTTAGTCTCATATTGTTAGACAGGAGTTTCCAGTCTTTTTTAGCATATGTATAAGCTAAAAGAACTTTGACATTCATATATATGTGTGTATACAGATATATATCTGTGTATCTATACATGTATATATACATGTGTGCATGTATGTGTGTGTGTGTGTGTGTGTATAGATATATATCAGACTGATCCTAATTATCATTGCTTCTGGAGATTAATAAAGAAGTATGAAAATAACTTAGTTTAGCAATTCCATGGTCACCTCTGAATGCTTTGGGATTATTTATTTATATGTCATTTATACCTACCTGAAATCCTTCTCGAAGATAGCATATTCCTTTTTTTCTTAAACCGCCTATTTGGTTCTCTGAAGATCTTGAAATATCTGGATTTTTCATTATGAGTTACTATTATTGCAGTTATGGAGTCTCTTCAACAACCTAACTTCATGTTATTGTTACAGACAGCAAAGAAGCTTGTACCATAATGCTGTGAGTAGAATTTACATGATTTTCCTTGCCTTTAATCTACATTAATTCAAGAATATGTATGTTAACTAAATTGATTGATTAAGGAGTATATTTTGAAAGGTTCTGAATTAGTCCTGTTTTCATGCTGCTGATAAAGACATACCCGAGACTGGGTAATTTATCAGGAAAAAGGGTTTATTGGACTTAAAGTTCCACGTGGCTGGGGAAGCCAAAGCCTCACAATCACGGCAGATGGCAACGAGGAGCAGCTCACATCTTACGTGGATGACAGCAGGCAAAGAGAGAGCTTGTGCAGGGAAATTCCGCCATATAAAGTCATCAGATCTCGTGAGACTTATTCAGTATCATGGGAACAGCACGAGAAAGACCTGCCCCCATAATTGAATCATCCACCACCAGGTCCCTCCCACAACATATGGGAATTCAAGATGAGATTTGGGTGGGAACACAGCCAAACCATATCAGGTGTCTTTTAAAATCAGATTAACACAGTCGTTGAAGTAGCAAGTGTTCTTTTCTCCCTCTCTCCCTCTTCCTTTTTCTTTTCCTTTTTTCTTTTACTTCCTTCCTTTCTCTGTTTCTCTCTCTCTCTGTCTCTCTCTCTCGCTCTTTCTTTCTTTTTCTTTACTTCCTGTTTATTGTATTCAGAAAGTAGCAGCCTGGGGAAGTACCAGTGGTGAGGCAAAAGACAGTCACAGAAGACATTGAATGCATCACATAGTTTTCAGCTTAGAAAAGCTATATTAAGCAACTTTATAAAAGGAAAACTCATTTGCCAAAAATCAAGAAAATTTCATGGCTTTTGTTCTGTGTTCTGCCATTTGAATAGAAATGAGATCAAGGAAAATATTCTTGCCTGTACTGGAAAACTTACAATCAAAGATAGTAACAGTCTAGTCTTGCATTGACATTTTGAGTAAGGGTTACAGGATAGGTAACCCTTCTGATCACAGAGCTTTCCCAAGAAGAGTACTGTGGGAAAGAGAAAACAGCCAAGATGTTCATGTGGCTCTTAAATATTAATTAGAATTTTGATGTTACTGAGACATGGTAATGTTTTGCAAATGAAAGGGGTAGACACAAGAAATATTAAGTAATTTGCTTCAAGCCTCAATACTGTTTTATCACTAGAACTAGAAGTACAATCTTTTTACTCATTAACTTAAAAATTATCTTTTCTGAAATTTGCATTTTATTGTTTTCAGAATCATTGTGAGTTCCTTTATCCTTTGAATTTTTCATTCTTGATTTTTAAATGCATACTTCAGTGAGCAGGAGAACAGTTTCCAATACTAGTCTTGAGAATCATATTTAGGGGGTATATTTTCTGAACATTTACATAATTTTCTTGTACCTTTTACTTGAGTAGCTCTGTACATATTTCTTTCAGCTTCTGTCTTCTCAAAATTCTGTAGATACCACTTCATAAATTTATGACCTTTAATCATTCTGACTATTATTTCTTTGTAGGCATTTTGTATTTACTAATTGAATGCTTGGAAGATTAATTATTTTTCTTTTTCCTTAAAATTCAAAAATGTATCTAGGTCATAGATTGACATTGTTACCATTGTGTTAATTTTTTATAGTGAGTTTTTAAATATTCACATGAAAGCTTTTCATCAGCTCCGAAAAAAATAAGTGTTTTTGAGTATATTTTTGAATGATACTTCTCATCCAGTTGTCCTAGTGATATATTGTTACATTTCTTCTTATTTATTCACTGTTTTTATTTACATTCTAGAGGAGTTTTCTTCCAAGTTTTTCTTTACTTCTTTGATACCTTTCTCTTTCCTCTTATGTCTTTTACTGTTGTGGATGGATAAACTTTATAAATCTGTTACTCTATACTAATCTCCGTTTCATTCTTTTTTAAAAATACTACCCAGATAGATTGTCTAATTTCAGCTTCTTGTTATCTCCTTATAATTTCTTGAATGTATTGTGATAACATTCAATTGCATCAATATTCAGTAAGTCAAGCATATATCTTCTCTAATTTTCATCAGTTTGTTTTAGCCAGTGAATCTCAGCTGCATGCTCTTCAGAGAGACATTCTTTGGTGGAAATATCTGGACAATATTTGTTATCTATTTTTGTTTACTATCATTTCAAAGGCCTAGCATAGGTCCATTTTCCATGTACATATGGCACAAGACCTGTTCAGCATTTGGCAATGTGCCAGCTGGTGGAGTACCTTTAGCTCTTCTTATTGTGTGTGTGAACATGGGAAGCTTCACCTCCTCAGCTCCATCTCCCATGGTAAGACTATTTATGCCTAATAGTCTTCCATTCATGTTAGCTACTTGGTGCATCTTCTCTAGCTTGAATTTTTCAGTTCTCTGACTTACCTTTGACAGATAGATATAGGTGTTCGCCATCCAGTGTAAATTGCTCCTGGTGTTCTTATCACCAGCTTTAATTATAATGCTTTCCTTAGCCCCTAAGCATCATAGGATAGGGTGCCTGCATTCATCCCTATCTACTTTTTAACCCATGTTGCCTGTTGACAGCTGTAATTAAAAAATCAAAAAAATCAGTCATTTACAATAGTATGATGTCAGTATATCCATTTTATATTTGGCTTATATGACAATGCCGTCCTAGTTATCTTGTTGCTTACATTGTCCTGACTTAGTCCATTGGAAGTTCTTTTAATTATTTGATTTTTAATTTTTGTGGGTACACAGTACATATATATATTTATGGAGTATATGAAATATTTGAGTATTCATCTCCTCAAGCATTTACCTTTTGTGTTACAAACAATCCAATTATACGCTTTAGTTATTTTTTAAAGCACCATTAAATTATTATTGACTATAATCTTCTCATTGTGCTATGAAGTACTAGGTCTCCTTCATTCTTTCTGTTTTTTGTTTGTTTGTTTTTTCTTTTTTCCCATTAACAATCCCCACCTCCCTCTTCACTGCCCCCGGCAACTACACTTCCCAGCCTCTGGTAACCATCCTTCTGCTCTCTATCTCTATGAGGTCAATTGTTTTGATTTTTAGATTCAACAAATAAGTGAAAGCACACTATGTTTGTCTTTCTGTGCCTGCTTATTTCACTAATGACCCCCAGTTCCATCTATGTTGTTGCCTCCTGCGTCCCTCTGATATATATACAGTCGTGTGTGTGTGTGTGTGTGTGTGTGTGTGTTTGTGTGTGTGTATGTTTTCTTTCTGAGGACTTTCCTACTCTGGCACTACCAGTTTCCTGAGGTTTGCCTTGTGTATTTTCTTCCCTAACCCTAGATTCAGCCATTTTTCCAAGAAGCTGTGGTTCCTTTTATTAGAGAAAAATATTTAAGATGCAAAATATGAATGCTGGAAATATCTTTCATTAAAAAAAATCATTCTAATGAACTGAACTGATGCTTACTTTCAGAATATCTGAAATTCAAGTTGATTCATGCTAATAATTTGTTTTGCTTTCCTGCTAAACTAATTAATACTGTGAATTCACAGAGCAAAAACAATGAGAGTTATGGCTTTTGGTTTAATATTTTCCAGCAGAATTTAATATTTTAGAATCCTGTCTAATTCAATTTTTAGCTTCTCCGATTGTGAGAAGTTATGTAAACAAAATTACAAATTTAAAATATTTACACAAACTGAAATTAAAGTCTACATTTTTACTTTAAAAACATAAACCAATGATGATGTATTTTTATTTATAAAATGTATATATCTAAAAACACTATCTTTCTTTGTTTTTGAGGTCAGAAACAGAAGCTTTGCACTGTTAGGAGAAAGGCTTTTTTGTTTGCTTATCTTCGTGTGTTTTTTGTTTTCTTGTTGTGTTTTGTTTTTGGGCTTTTTGGCATTTATAGTCTCACAATTCTATCATAAAAATTAAAAAATAACATACAGCATTATTGGTATTTCTTATAAAACCTGTAAAAAAAGATAATGGAATTAGATAATAAACCATAGGCTCTGGAAAGGGGAATTAAAGTGGAATTAGTACAGAGAAAAAAATTACTTTCACATGAATTTTAAAAATATATGTGGAGTGAAATTCTAAGGAAAACCATATTATTTGGAATTTAGATATATGAGTTCAATTCTGAATTCACAGGTGGTGTAACCTGGGGCCACTGACTTACCAGATCTGACTTACAGTTTCTTATTGAAAACTGAAGAGAATTTCCTACTCAGCTTACCTGCCAGGATTCTTGTGAGATCAAATAACATAATTAACGCACATGAGGGTTATTTTTAAATTGCAAAATGTTATGCAAATGTAAATGTAAGGCTTTTGTTAGGCTTAATGAATAAGCATCATGACATTGTTAATAGAACTGGAATTCTTAGACTGAAAGGAAAAATGTAGATAATGAAGTGATTTTAATGATATGTCCATGAAACTTACAGCTCTTTTTTTTAAACTCTAATGGCTAACACAGTACAGCATCAGTCCCAGTCAGTAAATGCTTGAATAAAAGCAAAAACATCAAAAATATTATTTTTTAAAAATTTCTGTTCCTACTGCCAGTGGCCTCATTCAGCATGGCCTACTTTGATGGCCTTTGAGCCAAACAACTTCTCTTTGTGTTCTCACCAATCCACCTCAGTAGTATTGTGTGTTATCTTTCTAAAGCCCCTTCATTGATCTGCAATACTCAATGTCTCCTCATTGCTATAGAAAAATTCTAAATTTTTCAACATATTAAAACATCCAACTTACCTTTCCATGTCTATTTCCACTACTCCATCATACAAGAGTTATGCCTCAGCTAAAATTGGTTACTACTTTTTAAATGAACATATACTGCTTTTTTTCTGCTTAAGAATGATAAGTAGCAGTTATTATGATAAAGCAGCAAGTGTGCATTTACCTCTTACAAAATAGCATTGCATTGGCAGCTCTACATAAAAGAAAATGAAAAAAGTTTGAGTACATATTTTCAAATTACTAACAATAGTGTTCAGTAGATGAGAGTTACCCAAGAAAAGACATTGGGCTATTATAGATAAATTACTGGTTTAGATTATTAGTTTATTGGGAATTTTAAAAATAAAGAATCCTGAGTATTGAAAGGCAATCCTCGAGAGTAAACAGAGCTTGAGTTAGATCTTGATTTATAACAGGGCATATCTGTGTATTGTCTGCATACAAGTGAACATTCTGATTCAGAACAAAAAAAAATGAAAAATATCTAATGGGCAAAATGATTGTGGTAATGAATGTCCCACAGTTTTTGATTTATGAATTCAACAAATATTTACCGATCACCATGTAACAGGTACTTTTCAACCCACTAGGCATAAAGCAGAAAAGAAAACAAGCCCTTGCTCTCAAAGAACTTCCATTTTTGTGGCAGCAGGCTGATCAAAACAGAGAAATGAAAAGACTTGATAGGTAGCAGACAATGCTAGGAAGAATAATAAAGCTGAGGATGGTGCTGGGAAGTGATGGAAGCAGGACGGTAGCTGTTTTATACAGGGAAGTCAGGGAAGGGCTCCCTGGTGAGTGCATGTCTGAGAGAGACCTGTGCACTTGGGGAGAGTGAGTCATGTGCCTACCTGGGAGAAGGCCAGTCTAGAGGATAGGAAATGCCAACACCCAGGAACAAAAGCATGCTTGAAATGTTCTGGAACAGTAACAGGGCCTTGCAGCTATACAGAGAGCATATGAGGGAAAAGAGTGTTAGGAGGTGTGTTTAGAGAGGTAGCAGTGAATATGATCATGGAGGGCCTTCAGGCCAGCAGATGGACTTTGGATGCTATTCTGGGAAAGACAGGATGTTGGAATTGGCTGTGAGCAGACAGGTAACATGATCTGACCTGGGTTTAAATTAATCACGCTCACTGTTGCTGAGAATAGACTTTGGGAGGCTCAAGGAGGAAAGAACAGTGAGGAGGAAAGAGTAACAATAATCAGGTGAGAGAAGCCGGGGCTGGCTTAGGGCCGAAGCGGCAGTGATAGTGAGATGGGCCCTTTACTGATGTCCTGCTGCATTTGCCATAAAGCAAAACTTCACTTGGCCCAAAGGCTTTTGCTGTGTGATCCCACCTGTGTCTCCAACCACATTTGGCTCCTCCTCTCTTGTTCCCGTTACTCTCCATGCTAATTTTTTCTGTGTAGTCTTTCAGCATAGGATCTTTGTAGGGGTTATTTCCTCTGCTATAAATATTCTTCCTGTCCTTATTCATCTAATTAAATCAGTGTCATCTTTTACATTTTAGTTTTCCATGGAAGCTCTCTCCAATTTACCCACTGTGTCAAATTCTCTGAATATAGCTTCTCATATGTTGTATTTATACTTCAGAGCAGTACCCAAGGTTGAAATTTTGCATGTATTTATAAGACTCTTTGCTTATTATTAGTCTATCCAGTCAGACTGTGAGAGTGATGAGGGAAGGAACAAAATGGTTTTCTCTGTTCACCATTAACTATCTCAATGCCTACTATAGTGCCTATATTTGTTGAGAAAGAAGGAATGAACATCCAGCAGGTAGTGGAACGGATCTCATGCATTCTACTTGTATTTAGCAGAAGGATACATGGATTGGTGTGTTTTTACATTGAAACTGAAGGGCTTTAGTTTCTTCATCTATAAAATTCAGAATTTTGGAATTGCTGGGGTAATAGAGTGTCAGTTTTCCTCATCCTCTAAAATTTCAGACCAAGAGTAACATTACAGACAACACTAATGTCACCTTTTGATTATGGTGTGATATTTATGTCATTACAATTACTTTTTGTTTTTAGATTAAGGAGAATGAGGAGTCGGAAAAATCTAAGTATGCAACTGGGTGAGGTGGCTCATGCCTGTAATCCCAGCTCTTTGGGAGGCCCAGCACTTGAGCCTAGGTTTTGAGCTCGGCCTGGAAAATGCTATGAAACCTCATCTCTACTAAAAATACGAAAAACCAAACGGGCATGGTGGTATGTGCCTGTAGTTCCAGCTACTCTGAAGGCTGAGATGCAAGGATCACTTGAGCCTGGGAGTTCGGGGCTGCAGTGAGCCAAGATTGCACCACTGCACTCAAGCCTGTGTGACAAAATGAGACCCTGTCTCAAAAACAAAACAGAATAAAATAAGTATGTACCACAGAAGTAGAGTAGATTACCAATGAAAATGGGCATGGATGATGTAGAGCTAATTATGATAAGAAAGCTTGAGAGGAAAGTTTCAGTGGCTCTGTGTAGGGGCAGAGGGGACTGGTGCCTCTATGTGGTGAAATAAGAGGTGTGTGCTCAGGAATCAGGATTCTGGGGCCTGAAAACAGTGGACAGAGCCTAGAGAATACTCATGAGTCAAACAGGCTTCTCAATTGTTATCCCAAATGAAAGATGAGACTAGCCCTTTATGGTTCATTTAGCACCCAGGAAAGTGGTCAGTTCAGAAGCTCAACACTGGCCTATTTCAAGAACCAAGGAAAATGTCCATCCAGTCACTGAGCACAAAGACATTAGCCTCAAAATATTTGAAGGAAAAAACCAGGACAGGAAAATGTACACGGCTGATGTTTATCCAATTAATAAGCTTGAATCTGCTTGTTGTGTTTAGGTATGTTTTGGAAGAATGGTGATAACACTGAAAATCGGAGCAAATCAGGATTAATTCTGAACATAATTTTCACAGGTGCCAGTGCAATGAGGGCAATAAAAAGAAAAGTGCTTGAGATTACACCTGCATTTCCTTTAGAAAATATAATTCTAAATCATTTAGAAAATATAATGTAATTACCATGGAATACTATGCAGCCATAAAAAAATGATGAGTTCATGTCCTTTGTAGGGACATGGATGAAATTGGAAACAATCATTCTCAGTAAACTATCTCAAGGACAAAAAAACCAAACACCGCATGTTCTCACTCATAGATGGGAATTGAACAATGAGAACACAGGGACACAGGAAGGGGAACATCACACTCTGGGGACTGTTGTGGGGTGGGGGGAGAGGGGAGGGATAGCATTAGAGGATATACCTAATGCTAAATGGTGAGTTAATGGGTGCAGCACACCAGCATGGCACATGTAGACATATGTAACTAACCTGCACATTGTGCACATGTACCCTAAAAGTATAATAATAATAATAAAAGAAAATATAATGTAATTATGCTCTGACATATTAAATCATGTTATGGACTGACTTGTGCCCCCTTAAAATTCACTGGTTGAAGCTCTAACCCTCAATGGGACTGTATTTGGAGATAGAGCCTTTAAGGAAATAATTGAAGTTAAATAAGGCCATCTGGATGAAGCCCTAATTCAATAGGACTGGTGCCCTTGTAAGAAGAGGAAGAGACACCAGGGATAGATGCATACAGAAGAAAGACCATGTGAGGACAGGGTGAGAAGCCGCCCAGGAAAGAGGCCTCACTGGATGTTTCTGACACCCTGATCTTGGATTTCTAGCCTCCAGAACTGTGAGAAAATAAATTTTTGTTGTTTAAGTCACATTATTTTGTTATGGAAGCCCAAGTTGACTAACACAGATAAAAACAAAATCTTTCTTCTCTCATATAGATTTATGGGATTCCCATCTCTTCAATATCCATTTCTCTCAATACCACCAGGAGAACTCATGGGAAACATCTT
Organism: Pongo pygmaeus; assembly: GCF_028885625.2. Classification (NCBI taxonomy): domain Eukaryota; kingdom Metazoa; phylum Chordata; class Mammalia; order Primates; family Hominidae; genus Pongo; species Pongo pygmaeus. The sequence goes on from NC_072388.2 coordinate 85,688,255, forward strand.
TAATTCAACAATGTGTTCTCTCACTTTGAGAAATAATGAATGAAAATGTGTAAGGAAAGACAGTCCAGGAAATGGGAGCACGATAATTAAGGACACAACCATGTGTCTCATGTGTCATGCTTGAGACATAAACTGTGCATAGATTATGGGGATATAATATACATGGATGCTGTGTTAAAAATGTAATAGTTTTGTGAGCCGCACCAGAGGTTGGCATGGGAATTGGAAAATATGAGTACTTCTGAATGGTAGCAAACAGTCTATTTAAATAAAAGCATACTAAACGAAACAAATAAACATTTATTGAGCTGATTGGATAACAGTTTTTGTGAATGAGATCATGGTCTCATCTCGATGCTGTGGTTAGTAGCACCAGGTTACAAATAAGCCCTTCCACGCACATTTGTTTGAATTGGAATTTGTTTCCTAATTTGCTCCAACACCTGGGCTTCCTAACTAGTCACTGTTGGAAATTCTGCAGCATAACCCTAGAAACAACATCAGTGAAATTATTTATATCCCAGAGAGAAAGAGTCTTTAAATAATGCACACACTCCTTTGACCTGCCCTCCATTTCCTTTTTTCTCTCTCTTTAAAACCATGAAATTATTTCAGCTCTACCAAATTTCCTGGGAAATGAAAAGTCAATGAAGTTTTTCATCTGACCGGATAACATTTTGAACCATTAGGCAACAAACTGAAGTTGGTTTCCAAGCATTTACTATTTCTTGTTGTCATTAATACTTTCCTATTGACAATAATAGCATTTGTCACATGAAACTTAATATTATTCAGTACAATAAGGCAGAATAAAGGAAGGAAATTACTTTAGCTAGGGGGCCAAAAGGGCTTCCTGTGTTTCTTTGTAACCCATAATAAACCACATGGAACCTATATTATTGAATCTAGAAAGAGGTGTTTTCTTTGATTATATACCTTGTATTATTTCAGAGCATCACTTGTCATGAGACTAAGATTTGGACACAGGACATTTTAGAATCTTAAAAGGCAGGAACTGATGAAGCAAAACCTATGAATTCAACTGGAGATTAACTAGTATAACAAACAGAAGATGAAAAAACAAAACAAACAAACAAAAAACACCTAGAAGGTAGTGGCCAAAGACACATGGATCAGATTAGCTTCAGTATATAAAGGGTCCATTATAACTGGGGAGTAGAATATGCAGAGCAGGGACTTCCTTTGAATTTAGTAACGTTCATCTTCAATAAAATCCCTCTGCTCTGCAACAGATAACAGGTAGGTTAAAAACTCTAGAGAGGAGAGATCTCTAAAGTTCTAGAAAGTAGTTCAGGTTCTAGCAAAAAGGCAGGTTCCTCTTCCAGCATGGAACTAAGGGGGTATTCAGGAGACACAGGCAGAAACTTAGTAGGAAGCATTAGACAAATACAGCTGAACTGACAAGAGTCTAGCATCCTGGTAGACCCATAGACTCCCAGGTCCTAAATTTAAGTCCGCAAGACACATTTTCAATATCTTCTGATGGTAAGCTTCAGTGTCTCTAAAATGTTGACAACCGTAAGAATCCCATTGAAAACTTGTTAATGTAAGAATTATCTTCCAGTAATTCTAGAATTAACCTGAGATTCTTCATTTCAAACAGGTTCCCAGGTGATGATGAGTCCGCAGAATACACCTTGAGAAGCCAGGTTTTAGAGGTTATTATGTTTTCAATCTTCTTACAAAACTTAAATTTATTGTATTTTTTTTTTTTTTACTAAATTGATCATCGGAAACATGTAAAGACTGCTCAAATGAAAATTTGCACACCTCAGCTCGGGTGAATCAAATTCAGTAGGTCTGAAGTGGAGCCTAAGGGTCTGGTTGGTTGGTGCTGAATTTTAAGTATTCCAAGGATTATGAAGTGCAGTTTAGCACTACTTTCCAGGGCACGAAATAAACCTGAGAAAGCAGGCTGAGAATTTTCTTCTTATTATCTGCCATCAGTCTCTGTGTATGGCTAGAGAATGAAGTGATTACAATGTTCACTTTTTAAAATAATGTTATTTTGTAAAAAGTGTATTGCTCTACTCTCAGCAATCAATAGAACTACTAGACATAAAATCGGCAGAAACTAGAACCAAAAAACACAATCAAGCAACAGATTCTCATTTACATATATAGAATATTCCACCCAACAATACAGATTCTCAACTTACCATGATGGGGTCACGTTCCAATATCTTAAATTTATGATGGGTTTATCAGGACACAACCCCATCATAAGTTGAGGAGTGTACTGGATGCATATTGTTTTCCAATCATCGTAAAGTCAAAAAAATTACAACTCAAAACAGGTCAGGACTGTCTGTGTGTGTGTGTGTGTATACACATACATATGTATTACTCTACCCAACTCTTTCCCCTATCCACATATATACATATACATATATATGAGTGTGTGTGTATATATATATATGTGTGTGTGTGAACACACATACATGCACACCAAAGGACAAAATTATAGCAAATATTTAAAGATATAAATGGGGTTTGTGATTCTAGAATCAGGCAACATTTTATTCCATAAAAGAGAATAAATATTCCAAAGAGCTGAGCAAGAGTTTGTTTTTATAGACAGAGAAGGGCTGAAGAAAGTAGAAATAAGGAACAAAAAGGAGATTGGTAACCTCAAAGTTGCTTTCAAGTGGAAATAGGGAAACTGAACAATACAGAAATAGCTGATTGGTTAACACCAGGTTATTTCAGATTACCTTTTTCTTTGTCAGGATTAAACCAGAGGGGACTTAATTGAGATCCCAATTGAAACTGGCCTGTTTGGGAAATAAGACTCTTATCTCTCTCTTCTGATTTCTCCAAAGGTCAGATAATAACTCAAATTCTGTTTGGAAGCTCGGCATGAATGATGCCATAAATATTTTATATATAAATTATCATAAATTATGTTACATTTTATAGAATATATAAAGTATTATTTTATATTTTATAAAATATATAGTAAAATAATTATTTACAAATTAAAATTTTTCAGTTATAAATTATTATTTTATATAGTTGATATAATATATAATATATAAACTAAAAATAATATATAATAGTTAATATATATTATTAATGTATATAGTTTATATAAATTACAATATATAATTATTTATAATATAATACATAATATATAATAATTTTATATAACAATGTATACATTTTAATAATTTCTATCTAATGATATACTTATATAGTGCCCATGAGAAAATTCACCAAGGTAGCTGTATTAGTCTGTTCTCACGCTGCTAATGAAGACATACCTAAGACTGGATAATTTATAAAGGAAAAACGTTTAATTCACTCACAATTCAGCATGGCTGGGGAGGCCTCAGGAAACTTAACAATCATGGCAGAAGACGGACAAACACGTCCTTCTTCACATAGTGGCTGCAAGAAGAAGTGCCAAGCAAAGGGAGGAAAAGCCACTTATAAAACCACTGGATCTCGTGAGAACTCACTCACTATCAGGAGAACAGCATGAGCATGAGAGTAACAACGCCCATGATTTAATTACCTCCCACCTGGTCCCTCTCACAACACATGGTGATTATGGGAACTACAATACAAGATAAAATTCGGGTGGGGACACAGCAAAACCATATCAGTAGCTCATATAATGGGCCATAAAAGAAACCTCAATCAGTTTTGTAAAATTGAAATCATAGATCGTATTTTATCTGACTCTAATACAATAAAACTAGAGACCAATAGTAGAAAGACAACAGAACTATCTCTGGAAATTTGAAAATTATACAGTATACTTCTAAATTATTTATAAGTCAATAGTAAATCTAAAGAAAGTTTAAAAAATATGTTTTACTAAATGAAAATGTAATATAGATAAATAAGTAGAAACAGCTAAAGCACTGTTGAGATAGAAATTTATGATACTAAATGCTGACATTAGGAAAAAGGAAATGTTTTGAATCAATTATTTGAGTTTGTATCTCAAATAGCAAAATATATCCAACACAAGCAGAAGAAAGGACACTGTAGAGAAACACAGGATTCAATGAAACTGAAGACAGAAAAACAATAGAGAAAAAGCAATTGAGAAAAATCAATGTAGCAAAAAACTCATTCTGCATAATCAACAAAATTGATCAAAAGCCCAGCAAGGCTGACAAAGATAAAAAGATGGAAAAAGTCACCAATATCAGAAATGAAACAAGAGATATTACTAATAAACCTGAAGCCATTACAAGATAATAAGGGAATACAATAAGAAACTCTATGCTCATAAATTTGATAATTTGGAAGAAATGGATCAATTCCTGAAAAACCACAAACAAACAATATTCAAACAAAATGAAAGAGACAAGCTGAATACTCCTATAATTACTAAATAAATTAAATTTATAATTTAAAATCTCCTGAATATAAGTTCCAGGCCCAGAGTGTTTTATTGAGGGAAACTATCAAATAATTAAAGAAGAACTATGACCAACTTTACACAATCTCTTCCATAAAACAGAACAGGAAGAAACACTTACCAACTCATTTCAAAAAAAAGAAGCAAAATAAAAAAGGAAAAAAGGAAAAAAGAAGATAGAAAAAGTGAAAAAGTACAGACAAATATATTTCATTAACTTAGACATAATAATCCTCATCAAAATATTGGTGATTAAATCCAGAAATGAATAAAAATAACCGTTCATAAAAACCAAGTGGAATTTGTTCCAGGTATACAATGTTGTTTCAATATTCTAAAATCAGCTAGTACAGTCTACCATATTAGCAGGCTAAAGATGAAAAATTATATGACTTTATCAAATACTGCAGAAAAAAGCATGTTAAAAAATACAATATGTATCTGATATGGTTTGGCTGTGTCCCCACCCAAATCTCATCTTCAATTGTGGTTCCCATAATTTCTACGTGTTCTACCAGTGGGAGGTAATTGAATCCTCAGGGTGGATGTTTCCCACGCTGTTCTTGGGGTAGTGAATAAGTCTTATGAGATCTGATAATTTTATAAATGGCAGTTCCCCTGCAGATGCTCCCTTCCTGCTGCCATGTAAGATGTGTCTTGCTTCCCCTTTGCCTTCCACCATGATTGTGAGGCCTCCCCAGCCATGTGGAACTGTGAGCCCATTAAACCTCTTTCTTTTATAAGTTACCCCATCTTGGGTATGTCTTTATTAGAAGCATGAGAACAGACTAATACAGTATCAATTATAAAACTCTCAGAAAACTAAAAATTGATGACAACTTTCCCAACTATATAAACAGCATCTACAAAAGAAAACCTATAGATTATGTTATACTTAACAGAGAATAACTGAATGTTTCTGATGTAACATTGGAAATAAAGGAAGGGTATTAGTTTTCTACCACTGCTAAAGTGAAGTGCCACAAATTTTGTGGCTTAGAACAATTTATATTTATTATCTTACTGTTTTAGTGTTCCAAAGTATGACATCAGTTTCGCTGAGCTAAAATCAAGGCATTAGCAGCAGTAACTCATTCTGCAAACTCCAGAAAACAATCTGTTCCATGCTTCTTCCAACTTCTAGAGGTCACAGGAATCTCTTTTCCTACATCTTCATAGCCAGCAATGCTTAGCTGAGTCTTTCTCACACTGGATCACCCTGACATTCATTTTCTATGGTAAAATCTCTTTCTGTCTCTCTGTTATAAAGACATTTATGATTACCTTAGGCATGCAGAATAATCTAGAATAATCTCTCCATCTCAACATCCTCAAATTAATCACATGTGAAAATGTCTTTGTACCATGTAAGGTGACATATTCACAGGTTCCAGTATTTAGATGTTGTTATCTTCAGGAGGGTGGGAGGGAGCATTATTCAGCCTACTACAGCAAAGATATGGTAGCCTCTTACAACTCTTATTTAATACAATACAGAAGAGTTCAGACAAATATGGTAAGAAAATGAATTAAACTATACATAGTGGAAAGGAGCAAATAAAACCATTTCTTTGTGGAGCTGACATGATTGTTCAGGTAGAATGATCCAGGAAATCAAAAAAAGTTTTCTAAAATTAATAATGAGCTCAGCAAGATCACAGATGCAAGATCAACAAACAAAAATTAATTGCATTTTTATATACGAACAGGTGGGTGCTGAAATTAAAAATACAATATCATTTACAATCACTCCAAAGCAAACGAATTCCTTAAGTGTCAATTTAACACACATGCAGAATCCAGATGCTGAAAATTACAAAATACGGATGAATTAAAGCAAAGAAGATCCACACAAATAGAAAGACATTCTATGCTCATGAATTGAAAGACTTAAAGATATTAATTACTCCCATATTCATCTGTAGTTTTAATGCAATTTATATATAATTCTGGCAAAGATTTTAAAGATATAGACAAATTCATTTTAAATCTGTATGGAAAGGCACATACTCTCAAACAGCTAAAATTATCTTGAAAAAATAAAATAACAAGAATCACTATCTGATTTGAGAGATTATGGTATCCAAGATACTGTGGTATTGGTAGAAGAGAAGAAACACAACCCAGTGGAACAGAATATAGAACACAGAAAAAGACCCAAATAAATATGCAGAACATTTTTTTTTGGACAATGATACAAAAGTAATCCAATGGGGAGAAGAATAGCCTTTCAACAAATAGTACTGGAGAAATTAGGTATCCATAGGCAAAAGAAAAAAAGAGAGAGAGAGAGAGAGAACTCTGACCTAAATCTGTACAAAATCTATATAAAAATTATCTCAAAAAATCTCACAATCTTTAATATAAAATATAAAACTATAAAGCTTGATATGGTTTGGCTTGTCCCTTGTCTGTGTCCCCACCCAAATCTCATCTTGAATTGTAACTCCCACAATTCCTACATGTCGTGGGAGGAACCTGGTGGGAGGTAATTGAATAATGGAAGCAGGTCTTTCCCATACTGTTCTCATGATAGTGAATAAGTCTCATGAGATCTGATGGTTTTAAAAACGGGCGTTTCCCTGCACAAGCTCTCATCTCTTTTCTGCTTCCATATGAGACATGCCTTTCACTTTCCATCATGATTGTGAGGCTTTTCCAGCCACATGGAACTGTAGATCCATCAAACCTCTTTTTTATTTGTAAATTGTCCAGTCTCTGGTATGTCTTTATCAGCAGCATGAAAACTAATACAGAACTTTTATTTAGAAAACATATGAGAAAATTTTTGTGAGTTAGTCAGAGTTCTAAAACTTGACACCAAAGCAAAAATAACTTAAAAATTAATAAAGTTTACCTAATCAAAGTTAAAAATTTTTGATTGGTGAAAGATTCTGTTGTAAAGAGGATGGAAAACCAAACTTCAAACTGAGAGAAAGTATCTGCAAAATACAAAACTGCCAAAAGACTAATAACTAGTATATATAAAAACCTTTTAAAACTTGACAGTTAAAAAAAACAAACCAATTAGAAAATTGGCAAAATATGTAAACATGTGTCACCAAAAAACAATACACAGATGGCAAGTAAGCACATAAAAAGGTGCTCCAACATGACTAACAGTCAGAGAAATGCAAATTAAAACCACATGATATATTACTACCCATCTGTCAGAATGGCTTTTTAAAAATAGGGACAACAATAAATGCTGGTGAGGATGTTGAGGAACTGGATCTCACACACTGCTGAAGGATATGGAAAATGGTATAGCCACTTTGGAACTCCAAACATGCAACTATCTTACAACCCAGCAATTGCCCTTGTGGGCATTCATAATAATGTATGTGAAAGCTCAAGCGTACCATGGAATATGACTTAACAATAAAGAAGAATGAACTATTGATAATATGCAACATCTTGGATGTATCTCCAGGAAAATACAAGTGAAAAAGAAAGCCAATCCCAAAAGATTCCATAATAAATAATATCTTAAGATAAATAAATTATAGAAATGGAGAATGGTGCCCTTGGGGATGAAGAATTAAAGATGGGTGTGGCTTTAAAGGGGCAACAGGAGGGATCCTTATGATGATGAAATTGTTCTGTATTGTTATGGTATCAGTGTTTGGAATTTTTACTGTATCATTTGTATCTTGATTGTGATATTATACTATAGTTATACCTGATGTTTCCATTGGGGAACTGGGCAAGTGGTACACAGGACCTCTGTATTATTTCTAATAAGTACATGTGAATCTATAAATTTATTTTTTAATGCTTAGTTAAAATATTTATTGTTAAATATTTATTGTGTTTAATCCTGTATTTTCTCTCCATGTACTTTTTTTCTAAGAATTCAGATGTATATAATCAGTGTGGTAATTAAGAGTATTGGCAACAAAGCAACAATCATGTTTATGTTTTGTACATCCTTAGATTTATTTCTGATTTTGTTGCTAATTTCAATGGGATTTTTCCCATTAAATTTATTAATTGGTTATCGTTACTGTATAACATTACAATTGGATTGTTCCTTCCCTCTCTTCCTGTCTCTTTTCCTATCTCCTTCTCTCTTCTTCTTTTTATTCTTCCTTTCATTCCTTATTAACTGTATAAACAAAGCTGTGAGTTAATGCTATCCTTAGTTCAGGACACTTTAATAATTTTGTTCCATACAAGGCATCATCTTTTTTTATTTACATGCATATTTATTTATTCTCTTTCATCAGAAGCTCTCATTTCTCTGCCTCTATATATAGGAAACCACTTTAATAAGTTTAAAGTAGACTTTGATAGTTCTATTATTTTATTACAAGATAAATTTCCTTCAATGTGTATGTGTGTATTTTTAATTTACAGGAATGTTATTAACTCATTGATTGTATTATTCTATCTTCTCTTTCCTCCAAGTACTTGTTTTGAAAGATCTATTCATGTTTCTATGTATTTAACTGCTCAACTACTTTTAATTGCTGTGACGTAGTCAGTGGTGTGCATCCACCTTTTAATAATCAACTAATAGTCACGGGAACCCAGATTGCCTCCAACTCCCCAGCACTACATAAAATGCAACAATGGGCACCCTCATAAATGTCTTCTTATGGACTAGGTAATAATTTCTTTGGGATGTATACCTAGGAACAGAATGGCCAGTTAGTAGAATATGTGCACACTAATGTAACTAAGTACTGACAGATTGTTCACGGGAATAACTCCTCTAGTTCACATCCTATCCATACTTGGGTGAAGCTCTTACCTCTTTGCTAAGTATAAAATCAGACTTATTGATGTTTTAATATGCATTTTTCTGATTACCAACGATTTTTTGTTTAATTTTAATTTTTAGAAACAGAGTATCACTCTGTTACCCAGGCTGGAGTCCAGGGGCACAATCATAGCTCACTGCTGCCTGGAACTCCTAGGCTCAAGTGACCCTCCCACCTCATCCTCCTGAGCAACTGGCATTATAAGCTCCAGCCACTGCACCCTGCTGATTTTAAACTTTTGGTCATTCTCTTGTTAACTTATTGAGAGAGGGTTTCTTGTATGTAAATATCCTTTTCATACCCTTGGCACATTTGTCCATTATTAATGTATTTTTCTTGTTGATTTCATAAGTTCCTTATATCTTTGAATCTTTTTAAAGTTTAGACATTGCAAATAGTTTTTTAATAAATTTTGTCTACTATTAATTTTTCCATAGTATTTTTTGATTGATAGGAGTTCTTATTTTGATGAGTCAAAATTTTCGATTTATTTCTTTATGGCCTGTGCTTTTAAAAGTTGATTAAAGTCATTTCTCATCCCTGAAACAGAAAGATATTCTCATAATAGCATTAAAATTACATATATATTTAAACCACTTGAGTTCATCATTGTCCATAATCCAGTGTTTGTCCATATGGTAAACCAATGTTTTCATCATTTCCTGATTTATTTCTGGTGCCCCTACTTTTATATATTAATCTAAGTTCCATCAGTTCAACTATCTGTTCTTCTACCAACTCCACCTTGTTTTCATCCCTAAGCCTTTGTAATGTGTACTATACAGAGAAAGGCAACTTCCTCTTTTTATTCTTTTAAGTTGAACTTATTAATTATTCATGGTCCTTGATTTCTCCTCATAAATATGTAAGTAAACTTATCGAGGAGTTCTGAAAACATATCCAAAGGGAATATTCATTGAATTTTCAATTAATTTATACATTGACTTGGGGATAATTATTATCTTTAGGTTAAGAGGACTGTTGTTTCACTTTATAGTAAGGGTCGGCAGATTTTAGTCCATGGACCAAATCTGGCCTGCTGCTTATTTTTATATGGCTCACAATCTAATACTTTGAAAAATATTTTTAAATGGTTGAAAAATATTTTAAGACATGTGAAAATACATAGATTTTTAATTTCAGTGTCCATAAGTCAAATTTTATCTGAGTACAGCCACACCTAAGTTTGTTTACATACTGTCTACGGTCGCTTTCCTATTACTTTCCTTCAAAGTTAAATAGTTGCAATAGAGATCAGACACACAAAGAGAGTTGCAAAAAAGATCCATAAAGCCTAAAAAATTTCCTATCTGGTCCTATATGGCTTATCCGGCCATAAAGAAAAAGTTTACTGATATTTGTCCTGGAGCATAAATGGCTGTAGATTGAGATACCTTCTTTTGTTACAATTTTTACCATAGAGTTAACTATTTAAATCTAAACAGATCTTATAGGCTTGTTGCCATAGCTAATAGTATCCTATTTTTATTAATTTTTAGTTAGCCTATTGCTGTTTTCAAGAATTTCTATTTGTTTAAGGTGATGTGACATCTATCAGAATTGTTGAACTATTTAGTTCAATTTTTGATTCAGTAATTTGTTCAACCTGGATGATTGTACTATGTGCAAATAATAAAAAGATTTTTTTCTTCTTTACAATTCTTAAATTCTAATCCCCTTTTCTTTTTCTTAAAGCATTGTTCAAAACCTTCCAATACTATATTTACAAGTTTCGATGTTGGTAGTCATTCTTTTATTATTGAACTTAAGGGGTTATATCTAAAGTTTATCTTCAAAATCAGCTCTAAGATTTGGGAATGCAAACACTATCAATTTTAAAATGTTTTATTCTAATCTCATATTGTTATATGTATTATAAGTAATTGCTAAAGTGAATGAAATACTGTTTCTTCATATATTATAATGATGATTATATAATTCTATTAAATGTAAAAACCATTGTTAAATTTTCTGATGTCAAAAACTCCCTAACTCCTCAGATAAATTCTACTTAAAAATGACAATATATTTAAATATATGAATTGCTTTCAGAGAGCTAATATGATATTTAGGGTTTCTGTAACTATGTACATATATAAAGTTAGATTTCAAATTCCTTTCATGTATTTTTCTTATATAGTTTTAAAACCAATAATTTATTAGCCTTATAAACTAAGCACTACAGTTGTTTATTTTTTCCTACTCTCTAGAATAAGCTATATAAATTGAAATTCATTCTTCTTGGAAATTATCATAACTCACCAATAAAAGCATATAGACCTCAGTTTTGGTGGGAAAGAAGATCATCCTCTACCATTTTATTTTCTAAATAGTAATTGTTCTATTCATGTATACTATTTCATTTTCAATTTTGATAAGTTTTCAAGTGTTTTTATTTTTCATTTTTCTGGATTTTCTCCTTTTTCTTTTGAAAATTTAGCCAAATAATTGTTAGTTAATGTTTTTAGAAACAGTTTAATTTTGCTCATCTGCCCCATAGTTTTTGTTTTATTGACTTTTTATAGCTTTATTATTTCCTCCTGCTTTTAGTTTATGCTGTTCTTTTTTAACTATTTGATTTATATGTGTAATCCATTTATTTCTTTTTTGTTTGTTTTTGGGACAGAGTCTCTTTCTGTCACCCAGGCTGAAGTGCAGCAGCCCAATTATGGCTCACTGTAGCCTTGGCCTCTCTGGCTCAATCCATTCTCCTGCTTCAGCTTCCCAAGTAGCTAGGTCTACACATATGTGCTAACATGCCTAGCTGATTTTTGAATTATTATTTTCTTTCTTTGTAGAGATGAGATTTTGCCATGTTGCCCAAGCTGGTCTTGAACTCCTGGGCTCAAGCAATCTGCCTGTCTCAGCCTCCCAAAGTTCTAGGTATTTCTTTAATACACTATTTTTTTAGGTTGAGTGGGGAGTTCCCATATACACACCTACACACACACACGCACACAAGCACGCATGCACACACACACAGACACACATCTAGCTTCCCTCACTGTCAACATCTCACACTGATAAGGACACAAGGCAGGAGGGCAGGGTCCCTGACAAGGGCTCCACCCTTAAGAAGCCTAGATGGCCTTCGGCCTTCAATGAAAACAGGCATTCCTGTTTTCAGGCCCAAATGTTGCCTTTTCCAAGACCACTCTGGCCTGCTCTGCCCCCAGTTCTGTGCCCATAGGAACCTCAAACCCCAGGCTCCAGAAGAGCAGCAGTGGCATTACAGAGAAGGAGAGAAGAGAAGAAACGTCTGAACCTCGAGAAGAGTTCAGCTGGGGATGGTAGGCCGTTCCCGGGGGAAATTATCTTCCCACTCCAGGGGAAGATGATCTTCCCACTCCAGGGGAAGATGATCTTCCCACTCCAGGGGAAGATGATCTTCCCATTCCATCTTCTTTCCAGCTCCCCTTCCACTGAGAGCCACTTTCACTGCTTAATAAAACATCTGCATTCCCATCCTTCAAGTCCGTGTGACCTGATTTTTTCTGGACGCCGGACAAGAACCCGGGTACCAAGAGGGCAGGATGTAAAAGACTGTCACCCTGACTCCCTGCTGAGCTGGTTAACACATCCTTCCGTGGACGGCGAGGCTAAAAGAGCATTGTAGTACACATGAGCTCTGCCACGGGGCAGGTACAAGGCCTGCTCCTGCTGGAAAGAAGTAACAGGCGGTTCCAGCTCACTTTTTTCTTGAGTTATTTTTTGTTTGTTTGTTTTTCTATAAGGTTCCCATCAACCATGGGTTGTAGAAGTATTCCTACATGATAGTTTTTGTGCATTTTTACTGATTGTGTTATTTTTACATTAGTTTCTTCAGTTGTAATTTCCATTCATTAGAAAGTATATCTAGAATTGACACTATGTGCGAACTTACATTTATTTTTTCATGAGTTTTTTAAAATTTTCCATTCAAAACTCCAAAGCAAAGACAGAAATTCTTGTAGGTTCAATGGCTAAATAACATAGATTTACTCATACTGTTTAATGTCAGGAATAATAATTCCAAAATCCTAGTCAAGGTGGAATCTTGTGTAATTTTGAGGGTCGAAACACATAATTCATGTTTCTGATTGAGTTTTTACATTCAAGTACAAAAGACCCCTCATTCATCAAATAATCATCTTTTGAACTTATAGCTCTGTATTATGTCCCTTTGTCTATTATGTTTTCTTTGCATTCTCTTTCTTTCTCTTCTAGCTGGCCATATTCTTTGTTACTATTTTATTTTGTCATGCATATCTGCATACATCTGTGTTTGTTTACCTCACATGATGTAGAAATGAAAACTTCAACCAGAATTTCATCTTGGGAAAGTCACTTAATTCCATTAGGCCTCATTTTTCTTATTTTTACAATGAAAATTTTGGAACTAAATGTAGTTTGGATTCTCTTTGCAAAAATCTATGAACTTATAATTATCAGATATGATAAATAATTACTGGAATGAGAAATATATGCCAGAATAAAAGTAAAATTACAAACTATATTTAGCAATTAGGAGTAGACTTTAATGTCTCTTACCCTTGGAATATCATATGAGGGTTTTTAAATAGACATATTTACCTACTTTTAACAGGTAGTTCTGATTGGAAGAAGTTATCTAAAGAAAGGCTAGAAGCAGAGAAAAACATTTGCAGGAGATGTAAATTGATTGATGTATTGGTGCTGCAGACTGAAAGTTTGTGTCCCCCCAAAATGCATATGTTAAAATCCTCGCCCTCCAGGTGATGGTAATGGAAGGGGGGCTTTTTGGAGATGATTAGGTTATGATGACAGTGCCCTGTGAATAGGATTGGTGCCCTTATAAGAGACCCCAGAGAGCTCCCTAGCTGTTCTTCCTCTATGTGAGGACACAGTGAGATGATGGCTGTCTATGAATCAGGAAGAAGGCTCTCATCAGACACTGAATCACCTCCCAGCACCTTGACCTTGATCTTCACAGCCTCAAGAACCATGAGAAATAAATCTCTGTTATCTAAAATCCACCCTGTCTGTGTCTATAGTATTCTATTAGGGCAACCTGAACTCAGACATTGGAAAATCTGCTGCATGGATCTTTCTCCTCCCAATCCTCACTTTCCCCAATAGAGCCTTGTAAGTGCTTTTACTTTTCAGTGAAAGTAGATGAAATTAATACCTGGTGAGTTTCCTCAGTTGTTAAATAAGTTACTTGAATGCTGCTTCCAAGAATTTGACTGGGAACACAATCAGGGAGAAGATTATGTAACCCACATTATTACCCCATTAAATATTTTCCATGATTTCTTGATTTTCTGTGGTTCCACAAAAATGAGCAAAAACATAATCCTGCACCATCTTAAATAATATTAGAGAGTTTTGACTGCATGTCGAATCTCTGACAGCCAATCATAGCAATACAATAAACAAAATACCCACGATCCCTGACCTTCTGCAACAGTGTTGTACTATGGAGGTTAAAACTCTATGCATTGGAGCCCTTTATCAAACAAACAATGTTTAGCTCTCTTTGGTTCTTTAAGGATTCTCATTTGTAGCGAATAGCTAGAAATACCAGTGCAGTATTTGGCATTGCATTTAATGAAATACAAAGATACTGAAATCTTTTGATTGGCTTCTGTGTTTTTTTTCAGGTCATTTTCATCACATTGGACATAAATGACCCAACTTGTATTCTGGCCTGGAAAGAGGAGGCAACTCTCAGTTTGGCAGACGTTAAGTTTATAATTTAAAGATTATTAAATTTATACAAAATAGAAATAAGCAATGAAGCTGGTAAGTTAGGTTTAACATTTGTGGCAGGTTAAACATTACTGCTAAGGAGTCAAAAGTTCATTCAACAGACAGTGAAAAACCATTGAAGATCAGTTGTACAAATGAGCAACCTGAGTTCTGCTCCGGAAAAATCAATTTAATGCCAAATATAGTAGGTATGACAGGAGATGTCAGTTCCAAATTGTCTATATTGACATAAAACTAAATCTATCAATAAAAATTTATTAGTTCAGTTTATAAAAGCCATCCTATTAATGTAGCCTAAAGGACTCAGATACTTGAGTTCATGGTAAGTCTAGTTCTTTTGAGTATGTAGGTATAATAATCCAGATTTGATTTTAGATGTAAACCTTTTGCTATTTTTGTTTCTGTTCCAAGTGTAGAATTCTAATTTTTTAGCTGTTCTGTTTGTTTTGAAACTTGGTTAGTATTCTTATCATATATAATTGAAGTGTAAATGTCACAGTATTCCTTTAAAAACAAATGCCAATTAAAGTGAGAGATGTTGGCAACAGGAACGTGCTCACTTCATTTATTACAACATGTTTTGACCTTTTCATTATTTTGGTGGTAATTATTCTATTTTTTGCAAGCAACACAAACTCAGATGGATTATTTGATACAGTTCTTTTATTTGACTTAGAGGTCATACTTTCCTTTTACTTGGATAGATCATTGATGCATTTCTTACCTCTATTTCTAAGCCTTCTTTTATTAATAGCTAATTTATAGGTTTGTTCATTGGAATTTCAGAAGAAAATCAACAAATGTAATAGCTTAAATTCTCTGTCTGGATTATTAATTTACTTCCATTAATACCAGTTTTAATATTTATATTGTTGCATTGCTATTGGGGGTTCACTTTTCTTTCCTCTAACAGAAGACTGACAACTCATTAAGAATAAAAATAGTATCTTACTCATCCTTCTATTTTCAGTATTAAGTACATCCACTGAGACAGATACTATTTTTAAATGAAAGAAACTGTGCTTATATCTGAAAACATCCATTTAACTACCCTTATTATTTTATTACAGGTTTCTAGAGAATAGTAAAGGGTTTTCATAGTCTTTATATTACCTACAGCCTTAATAAAGTATTTGCTTAAAAATTTAATTAAAGAAGTTATTTAAAATATTTTTTATTTTCCGCTTGTTTGTAGCTTGCCAATGAATTGTTATTTTATGTTAATGTACACATACCTTTGAGGATAACTAGCCAGTATATTGCATTTTTAAAAAAGCAAACAAAAAACCAACATGAAACAACTCCTAACACAAAAACAAACAATACTGTTGTTTCTGCGTGTAATAAGGAATTGCTTCAGTTTGGTTTGCTGATTTAATAAGTATTGTTTATCTATAAGGAGCTTTAGAAATGGGGTCAAACTGATCTAGAAAAATAAAGAAAATTAGATGAGTAGAGAATTAGTACTAATTAGTAACTTCTTTATATACTATTAAAAAAAGATGGCATAGAGATACTCATCTCTACCTAAGCCAAATAGAAAGCCAGTATTACCAGAAGAATGCAATACATTCTAATGAATAACAAAGTCCTCAAGGAAAATTAAATCCAGATAGATGGGATCAGAGATTGCATCAGTCGATATAACTGGTAATATAGACATATGTGTGTGTATATTTTATATACACATAGGTGTATGTATATGTGTGTATCTACAAATAAGAACCAGATATGAATGATTAAAGGATACACCAAACAAGTAACATAGCAGAAGCTGTGAGCAATGAATCGTTAAATGCTTGCCTATGGACAGTTGGTGAAGGAAATAATTTATCTAGCCATAGAAAAAACAAATGGACTGAGAAGTTGGAACCAAGGAGGAAACAGAAATATGGCACATGTGTGAAAAATGCAACTCTGATCAGAGCGTAGGAGGGGAAAAAAATACAGGTGTTGACAGCAAATGACAAATTTCTAAGTTATGTGGGGAAAAAAATGGATTACTATATTCAAAGCTGTGATTAGAAGCCCAGATGTGACCTAAGAATATCCAGGGCGCTATTTAAGGCTGTGAACCATCTGCAACAGACAACCAATCTTCAGGATTGGACCTGAGTGGGCTCGGGGTTTTGTTTGGTCTGCGCAGTTCATTTTCTTAGCTGTACATGGGGAAACACCTTGATGTCAGTTAGAGACCCATAAGCATGAGAATAAAGGGGTTTTGTTGATTCATTATTCTTTCAATCTGACTGGGGCAACCCTTACAATTCATCAAAAGAAATGAGGATACACAGATATTTCAGTTGAGCATTTAAATCCAGACACTGAATTTTGGTTTTGTCAGCTTCATATCAACCCACTCAGAAAATATGAATGTGAAGAAAAAGGTTTCAGTGATTGAAATTGGTTGCCATATTGTGGATCAGTTCATGAGCATTTGGACATGAGTCATTTCATGTTGAACAAACTATGCTTTCCTCTTTAAGCGTAGGCTTAAAATAAAATTAATTCTCATAGGGTTCATTTCATTATTCTAGGCTGTAATAGGCAATACCTTTGCTGGAGTAAGCAATGCAATAATGCCAATTATTTGCATGATTTAGTTATTATCTACCTATATTACTATATACTGCTAATTTTTGAGAAATAATTTCTAAATCATTTGATATATGTAAGAAAACACGTATCTTAAATCAGGAATTGGCAAACTTTTTCTATAAAGAGATAAGCAGTAAACATGTTTGGCTTTGAGGCAATATTATCTCTGTGACAACTACTCAACTTTGTTCTTTTAGTGTTTCAGTAGCTATGAGTAACATGCAAATAAATCAGAGGGGCTGTGTCCTGATAAAACTTTACAAAAGCAGGGAGTAGGCTGGATTTGGCCTATGGGCCACAGTATGCTAACTCTTGTCCTAAATAGTAACCAGACTAAACTATTTCCACTCACAGTCATGAAATCTTTTGTATTTCTAGGTTACCTTCCACAACAGCATTTTTTCTAAGGCCATGACTACTTGTAGGTCAATACTCATTCTCCTAGTACCAGGGGCAGCTTAAGGGTGATGAATTAGGCTGTCAACTCCAGGCCATGTATGTCTCCACAATTTTCCAATTAGAAGTAGGAAATAGGGAGGAAAGGGGCATTAGGATAATAGCGTATGTTTCTACTTTAATGAAGCCACCTAAATTAAGTGGAGAATGTTGTATTCACTATTCCTAAATACTAGCATCCTTTGCTATTAAATTTTCCATCTCCCGTTTATTTTTTTAATCTATGCTGTAACATAGATATATCACATAAACAATGCATGTATAATATATCATTTTATCGTAAATAGATTAGTATATCATTAAAAAATGAGAAGTTCTGGCCAGGGCAATCAGGCAGAAGAAAGAAATAAAGGGTATTCAATTAGGAAAAGAGGAAGTCAAATTGTCCCTGTTTGCAGATGACATGATTGTACATCTAGAAAACCCCATCATCTCAGCCCAAAATCTCCTCAAGCTGATAAGCAACTTCAGCAAAGTCTCAGGATACAAAATCAATGTGCAAAAATCACAAGCATTCTTATACACCAATAACAGACAAATAGAGAGCCAAATCATGAGTGAACTCCCATTCACAATTGCTTCAAAGACAATAAAATACCTAGGAATCCAACTTACAAGGCATGTGAAGGACCTCTTCAAGGAGAACTACAAACCACTGCTCAACGAAATAAAAGAGGATACAAACAAATGGAAGAACATTCCATGCTCATGGGTAGAAAGAATGAATATCGTGAAAATGGCCATACTGCGCAAGGTAATTTATAGATTCAATGGCATCCAAATCAAGCTACCAGTGACTTTCTTCACAGAATTAGAAAAAACTACTTTAAAGTTCATATGGAACCAAAAACAGCCTGCATCGCTAAGTCAATCCTAAGCCAAAAGAACAAAGCTGGAGGCATCACACTACCTGAGTTCAAACTATACTACAAGGCTACAGTAACCAAAACAGCATGGTGCTGGTACCAAAACAGAGATATAGACCAATGGAACAGAACAGAGCCCTCAGAAATAATGCCACATATCTACAACTATCTGATCTTTGACAAACCTGACAAAAACAAGCAATGGGGAAAGGATTCCCTATTTAATAAATGGTGCTGGGAAAACTGGCTAGCCATATGCAGAAAGCTGAAAATGGATCCCTTCCTTACACCTCATACAAAAATTAATTCAAGATGGATTAAAGACTTACATATTAGAACTAAAACCATAAAAACCCTAGAAGAAATCCTAGGCAATATCATCCAGGACATAGGCATGGGCAAGGACTTCATGTCTAAAACACCAAAAGCAATGGCAACAAAAGCCAAAATTGACAAATGGGATCTAATTAAACTAAAGAGCTTCTGCACAGCAAAAGAAACTGCCATCAGAGTGAACAGGCAATCTACAGAATGGGAGAAAATTTTTGCAATCTACTCATCTGACAAAGGGCTAATATCCAGAATCTACAAAGAACTCAAACAAATTTACAAGAAAAAAAACAAACAACCCCATCAAAAAGTGGGTGAAGGATATGAACAGATACTTCTCAAAAGAAGACATTTATGCAGCCAAAAAACACATGAAAAAATGCTCATCATCACTGGCCATCAGAGAAATGCAAATCAAAACTGCAATGAGATACCATCTCACACCAGTTAGAATGGCGATCATTAAAAAGTCAGGAAACAACAGGTGCTGGAGAGGATGTGGAGAAATAGGAACAGTTTTACACTGTTGCTGGGACTGTAAACTAGTTCAACCATTGTGGAAGTCAGTGTGGTGATTCCTCAGGGACCTAGAACTAGAAATACTATTTGACCCAGCCATCCCATTACTGGGTGTATACCCAAAGGATTATAAATCATGCTGCTATAAAGACACATGAACATGTATGTTTATAGCGGCACTATTCACAACAGCAGAGACTTGGAACCAACCTAAATGTCCAACAACGATAGACTGGATTAAGAAAATGTGACACATATACACCATGGAATACTATGCAGCCATAAAAAATGATGAGTTCATGTCCTTTGTAGGGACATGGATGAAACTGGAAACCATCATTCTCAGCAAACTATCACAAGGACAAAAAACCAAACACCACATGTTCTCACTCATAGGTGGGAATTGAACAATGAGAACACATGGACACAGGAAGGGGAACATCCCACACGGGGGACTGTTTTGGGGTGGGGGGAGTGGGGAGGGATAGCATTAGGAGATATACCTAATGCTAAATGACAAGTTAATGGGTGCAGCACACCAACGTGGCACATGTATACATATGTAACAAACCTGCACGTTGTGCACATGTACCCTAAAACTTAAAGCATAATAATAATAAAATTTAAAAAAAACGAGATCAATGGGAAAATGCTGTTGGTATAAAACCAGAGTTGGTAAAACATCTTGGATGTCCCATTTGTCCATGTTCATTAACAGTTGCATACTTAAGATGTAGAATTGTTTAGCATTCAGACAGTACACTGCTAAGTGCTAAGTCATATAAGAGTTTGAACCACATGAAATTGCTGTTTTTAAGTCAAAAGGCAATAGAATATTAGGAATTTCATAAATCTAAAAAAAGTATTGAAGAAGATTGGCATTGACTCTTTCCCCAGGGAGTTAATAGTCTGTCTTTGCAAGCATAATAAATATTACCCATAGAAAAATAGAAGATGCATGAAGAGCATATAATGACAGAACTTAACAAGTGTAGGAGATTAGAGAAAGCACCTTGAGTATGGGGCATTTAGGTGGAGACCAACAAGATAAATAGAATTTAGAAAAACAGAGAGAGAAAGAGAAAGGGCAGCAAGGGCTATAGAGAATGTCATAAGTTTTGGGAGCCACATATCTGCAGGCTCAGGGGCAGGAGAGGACATAGATGTATCTGGTAATGGATAACATGGTCACAATGAATTATATTTCCCATATACACATTTAAAGATTATATATATATATATATACACACACACACACACACACACACACTCTATTATATACTAATAGTATATGATTATTTTACAGTACATATTATATATCTTTAAATTAACTTATATAAATAAATTTCTCCCCCCAAAAAAATCTTAGTGTAACGGGGTCATGTCCAAAAGATTGTGTTAATCCTCTACAGCTCTGAGAAGTGTTATTCTAAAGCAAGAACTCATAGCTTAGTTTGTTTAGTCTGAAAACTGCTAACAACATGGAAATTCATAGATAAATCTTCAAGTGAATTCAACTTCAAGTTACCCTTCAAAACCCGGGCTTCTTGTCAAGCCCTCCATCTCCTCTGCCTTAATCTCTTCTTCCTTTCATTACAGTATAATTAGAACTTTCTTCTCTGACATTCTACCAACACTATTTTCATAATGCCACCAATGTACACTTTTGCATCTCCCTGCTTTGTAAGTGCATATGAGGATTAAGGTACATTCAGGACCTGCCCTTCTGTAGAACATATTTGCTATGAGTCCTTGCTTCCTCTTTGTGAAGATCTAATGACAACTGACACACTGAACACTGTGTTATTTCTCTCCAGGTGCAGGAACTTTCTTGAGCCTCTAGAACTGCTCTTGTAAACGGTTTTAATGGTAGGCCTTTGCTACTAACGTTCACGTAATAAATGCCTACATGTGTAATAGAAGAGTTATGTGTAAAAGAAGACATTCACCATAATCTGGTAGTGGAGTTTGGGGGATGTCATTAACCCTCTCTCCCACAAAACTTTTGGTAACTACAATTTACCAAAAGTAATCTAAGAGATGTGTACAAGCAAATTGAGTTAAGCCAGCTGACAACACTTTGAAATCTATAATTACAGTATTCTGTAGACCAAAGGGCACATATATTTTATTTTGGGAAACTGAAGTGAAGTATGGGCAAAGAAACGTCCTGCCTCTGTAAATGAAGCGTTGTAAAATACTTTAAAAATCCTCTTCACTTTGGAGCAATGAACGATAGTTGCTAACTTTTGATTTTCCCATTTACAGCTTCCTAAAGCCCTTTAATACACATTCTTCCATTAGATCCTTGCAGTAAAGATGTGACATTGACATAATTTCTGGATAGGCAAGAGGAACAGGCAGGCACAGAGGCAGTCATTTGCTACTTACCCCACCCCTTTCCTTGACTTCTACTCCTCTCCATTTCCCAAAACCCTTCTTGGGAATAAGGGTTTGAATTGTTAGATGCCTCACTCATAGCAACAATATCTATTGGCATTGTGTTGCTTTTTGTTTAAAAAAAATTCCAGAGGAGACAAGACAGGGAATCTGCCCATACCTTGCTCATTGATGAAGGGAAATTGTATCTGCTCTAAGGTTAAATCAAGGGCAGCAAATGTCGATTTGTTTTCGAGAAGTTCAGGCATTGAGGGAGTTGTTAACATCCTATTCTATTTGAATCAAACACCTGCGTTTACTTGTGTTGGATAATGAGGAAAATGGGGTCTCTTAAATATATTCCTTTGCCATAAATAGACAATCTATTTTAAATTTAATTGTTATCATTGCCAAAGCATAACCTCAGAGAGGCAGACTGATGTCACCAAAATGCTCCTTAACTGAGTGGTAGGCACCCGGTTCTAATCGCTGCTCTGGTACTCATTAAGTATGTGGCCCAGGTGGATTAATTTCACATTTTCAGGACTCTCCGTTCTCTAGAGTGTCCATTTTCTCTACTTATTGGTTTCTAGGGTGTCTTCCTTTTCCATTCTTAGCGAGGTTGCCTGTACTCAGGACCTTCTTGGAGGATTCTAAGAAGCTCCTATCTGGTTGACATTTTTCCCATCTCACCTTATCACAAATATACTTTTCATATTGCTGCCAGCAGCTTCTCATTAAAATGTACATCTTATCACATCATTCTCTCAATTAAAGTCTTTCAAGGATTTCTTATATTTCAACATGAAGGTCTAACTCTTTAGCTTATATAAAGGAAGCTGCAGAAACTAGGCCTGCCTGTTCATTGCCCTTTCTAGGGAAGTTTCCTACAGTCCAGTCATTCCAAAATTATTACATTTTCCTGAATATATCCAATCTATTCCACTGTAGATTTTTAAATACTGTATATTATCCTCTTGTCCTCCTTCTACAGAATCACTTGGCTCACCCCTTCTTGACATTCTCTAAGAGGCTCAGACATTACCTCCTTCCGGAAGCCTCCCCCAATATCTCCCATCTGGATCTGGGCCCATCTCTTTGCAGATGTTGCACCTTGAAAGCCCACTCAGCATAAAGCTTTGCAGCAGGCATTGTTGGTGACTATTTCCCTTTTTCCCTCCAGCTACCTCGAATTAAATCTGAATTTTTTCAGGGGAAGGGCTGTGCTTTCATCTCTACTTTTTCTGAAATGTGCTTGATAAATGGCTGTTGTGGAAAACATAAATACACGATGACTAGATAAGAGCATTGGACTCTATTATTCCATTCATTTATGAATACATAGTTATTCAAAATCATTTTGCCTACTAGAAAGGCACTGGTATGGAGTTTAATCTTTCTTTTGATCCAAAAAACAGAAGCATAGATTAAATGTCTTTGCAGAATAAAAATAATGCTAAATCCTAAATTTGCACCTTAAAATTGCACCACACTCTCCACTGCGAACCCCAATGTCAGTTATACTCAACATCTGGACGAGTCCAGTTGCACGGGGATGTAGGTTAATAAGATGCCAATTGTAATTCAGGGAAGATAAAAAGTAAAATAATGAGCTTTAGAGCAAAGAGGAAAATTAGAAACTGACAAACAGAAAGTACTTTGAGTTGACTATAAATTGAATTCATGAACTACTCATAAATGGGTTTTCTCAAATCTGATATCGATACATAGAGAAAAAAATTATTTTGAAACGAGAAAGCATAAAAGAAGGTCCCACATTCAATACAACATTTAACAAACAAAGAATACTATGATATAACCTGTGATAAGATGTCAGCTATAGAGCAATGCAGAGGAGAGAGTGTTTTGGAAGTTAAGCAATGTGGATTTTCTTCCTAGATAACTAACTATGCGTAACTGCTATGTGGCTTTAAGTTGATTTCTCAATGTCTCTGAAATTTAATTTTTTCCCCTGCCTATGGAATTAGGAAGTTTATTCACATAATTCTTATTTCCTGCCAATTTATCATTCTATGAACCTGTAAACACTGTGCAGCAGTAAACAATGAATCTAGGCACATACACAGAGATGGTTTACTGTCTCCTGCAAGAAAAAATGGAGATTCAGGGGATACCCAGTTACCCTAAGGGATGTTTGGGGAAGAACAAGAAACTCCAGTTATTTGGGAATCTAAACAAAATGTTTATGAAGGAAATGTAGTCAGCTTCTAGACTGAACGGGCTGGGTATATTCAAAGGAAGGATTGGTGTTGAACTGTATCCCCTTTCTAGTCCACCAGAAGTCACAGGTTTTTCTAGGAGTCATGGATTTTCTCCTTGCCACAAATTCCTATGATTGTGTAGCTGATTGAGACCTTGAATCATCTAGTGCCCTCCCCCATTCCATTCATCTGAGGCCAAGAAAGTAAGTAAGTGATTGGCAAAAGCTAGTGAGCAGGTCGGGTCTATTTCCCAATGGACCCTTTTCTTCTGCCCTCTGTTGCTCCTTTTGCCTAAAGGATGTTTTACAGCTATTTCTCTACCCCATACCCTGCCACACACCTGTACCTTTCCAGCTCTTCCTTGAAAGAGAACAAAATGAGGACTCTGCTAATTTAGATGACAAATTTAAAATCAATTTCATTGAAATTGCTTTGATATCCTCTCACACCTAAGGAAAATAGTCAAATTATACAGCACAGGCCAGGCACGATGGCTCAGGCCTGTAACCCCAGCACTTTGTGAGGGCAAGGCTGGTGGATTGCCTGAGGTCAGGAGTTCGAGACCAGCCTGGCCAACATGATGAAATTCCATCTCTACTAAAAATGTAAAAATTAGCCGAGCATGGTGGGGCATGCCTGTAATCCCAGGTACTCAGGAAGCTGAGGCACCAGAATTGCTTGCACCCAGGAGGCAGGGATTGCAGTGAGCCAAAATCACGCCACTGCTCTCTGGCCTGGGTGACAACGAGAGACTCTGTCTCAAAACAAAAGCAAAAACAAACGAAACAAAAAAATTATAGTCTTCCTCATCCAGCATCAACAAGAAATGAATATTTTGCAGAATTAAATTTCTCAGCCCTTTTAGAGACACCATTTTATGAAAACCTTTTTATGTATTTATTTTTAAAGAAAGCAATTGATGGTTTGGTTTGAACATGACAAAAGGTTGATCTTTTTATTTTCCATGACCATAGTTACGCAATTATCATATTAAGATTTAAATATAATCATGGAAAACTATTGGCATAGATAAGACAGTCTCATTTGGCTCTTCACAAAATTGCTCCATTTTGTGCTATATTTTCTCTTAAATGCTTTTTTAGTCTACTTTCTTGCAAGCTTTTCACCATCAGTAGTTTGCGCTTCCCTTTACTCAAGCACTCCCTCTGGCTTCCTGCTTTAGAGTATTGAATGCTGCAAAAGCACAAAAATAAATCAACAATGAGTGAGATGCACAAGCTTTTGTATGATAAGACTTTTACCACTAAGAGACCTGTTTTTATCTTGCTCCCCACTTTTTAATAAAAATTAAAATAAATATAAATAAATAACCCCTGTTTACTAAATTGTTATCATTTTCTAAGCACCTACTTGGAAGAAACAGAGTTGGTGATATGGTCGTATTTGCCTTAGAATCACAAGTAATTTGAAGATAATTGTCCCAAATTGGAGTCAAAGATGCAGCAAAAAAATAAAATGAAGATCAAAAAGGTTAAGAATATAACAAGCCAGAAGAAAGGACATAAATGGGATAAAATACCTAATTTGGTCTTACTAGATTGTTCTTACTTTTGAATTGGCCTCATTCTGTATGTTCTCCCTCACCTGCAACTTGCCTGAGTCAATAATTTTTAATTATGTTTTTCACAAGTGCAAGGAAAAGTAAGTTGCTTTATTTCTGTAGCTTCTATATTTGATTCCATCTGTTTGCAGCTCTGTAACACCCTATTTAGTTAATAGTTATACCACCCATAATGCTAGAAGAAATAATTTGTAATTAAAGACTTAAATATTTTAACACTCTACCCCAAAATGCTTCTTAGCAAGTGTTATTGCAGCGGGATAGTCATGTAGAGAACTTTTCATCTTTCATTTGTTAAATAAATTAACCTATATTACTTTATGTTATATTGTTAAAGAAGACATTATAACTCTTGGAATTAGATGCTGCAATCTTGGTTTGGTTTAAGTGTTATTTTTAAATTAACTTCATTGCATATTTTTACTAGAACTTTGACAGAATTCACTTTTAGCTGATTCTGAATTATTTTAATAATAAAAATCCTATTTAATTGCAAAGCACAAGTTACTTTAAACTTTTCTCTGGAGGAAAGAAAACTTGGCTGTTAAATTAATATTGCTATAACAGAATTTGCTGAGAAAGACAATAATGTTCGATTTTCACAATGTCTATGACGATCAAGAAATTTCATTCTCTGGACATTACTACTAAAAACCATCAGACAGTTTATGTTGGGCCTGCAAGAAATTCATCCTTTCATGCTATTGGGGTTGCTAAACTAATTAATGGCATGATGATGTTGCAAGGGACTCATTAGAACTAAGTTAAGGGGTTACTGTCAAGGAGTGTAACTAACACGTAATGAGCAGTTCCAAATCCTGGTTACCAGCCCTACCTTTTAATGAGATCACACAATTGGTTGTTTCTTGTTCATTTTGGTATGCAATTGGAAGCAACAATACTGAATAAATACTTTATGCTATAGATCTTTATGCTGTAGATTTTCTTGAGAATTTTTGTGAAAGAATGCAGAAATTCTCAAGTTTAAATCTTGGTTTTGCCATTTTCAAGTTGTGTAACCCTTGGCAAATTATTTGACATCTCTGAGCCTCAGTTATCGTCTGTAAAATGAAGCCCAAGACAGCTATTTTGCAGTACTTGAGCATTAGAGTTAATAATTTTAAACAACCTAGAACCGTGATTGACAAGTAGCAGATATATAAGTCTTGTTTGTTTTTACTATAATTCCTATTTTTTCTTTCCCAATTGCCTCTAAATTATCTTGATGTGCATGCATCATATTTTTGAACTAAATTGTGTCATCAGGGGAGAGCATTTAATTTACATTTTTTGCTGTTATTCAGTTTACTAAGCATTTTTACAAATGTTTGTGTATAGAACGTTATACAAGATCACTTATATCTTATTATGATAAGGCAACTTCTATATCAAAGAACATAAAAGAGTCTGAGGGCTTTTTAATTTTACCAAACTTAAGGCAAAGTTGTTATACATGTAATTTGTAATTTTATTGGAAAAACAGAACTTTCATTGGATGAAAATATACATTTTTTTAAGATAGCAAAGCTTTTACTTAGCCCTTGAAATAAATCTATTCCCTAGGGCAGCCATTCTCTAATTTTAAATTTAAGGTCTAGTACATAGTTCAGTATTCAGGGTCTCCTATACCACAGAAATTAAATCATTTTAAGAAAACAATTTTAAAATTAATCTATGTGTTGTTATTGATGATAATTATTACATAGGTACAAAACTTCTGTAGATTTTTATGTCAATATTTTCCAAATAGTTTTCATTTTTAAATTTGTGAAGACTTTTGTGTTGATGGGAAAAACAGGAAATTTAATTTTGTGCTCTTCTGTTTAAGTGGTTTGTTTTTTGTTTGAGTTAGTGTATTCACCAAAGTCTCCAACTGATTTTAATCCCATCCATTGTACAGAGAAACATTCAAACATATCTTTCTTCACACAGCGACTACCAACTCCACCATCAAGTGCATTTCAAACCATAATGAAGGGACTGTAGACAGTCATACATTTCCCAAGATGAAAAACACTTAACATGGAACCACTTTAAATCAGCCTCTGTCTTCTTCAAATGCGAATACTCTTTATCGCTCCAACCTGGATGCCTTGGCTCTGACATTTAGAGCAGAGATGACTTTTCATTGGCTTTCAAGGTGTTGCTCCTAACTACCTGCATCAGAGTAACTCATCATGCTTATAAGAAATTCAGATTTCTTCATTTCATTGCTGTAACCTGAATCAGAATCTCTGCATTATTTTGAATTTGCATATTTGATGACGTTATTTGTTTTCGTTCTGCACACTAACATTTGGGAAGCACTGAGATGAGGGGATATACTTGGTAGAAAAGTTTTATATCAACTACCACAAAAGGGAAACTCCCTACCCTCCTTACTGGTTCCATGATCAAAATAGCAGAAACCAGAATCATGTAAACATCCATCACAAGCATATACAATTCTGCACTTCTGGGAAAACTGCAAAGAGACAAAGCTTAATTTCTGAACTAAAAAATTACATTTTAATTAAGTTTATTTGCTTGTTAAAAATATTTGTGCACTTTTGGATGCATTAAACAAATCTTATATAATCTACTATTTTAATGAGTGTTCAACATTTCATTATAATCGCTTACATATATTTTCTGTATTTTTCATTAATGTTATTAAAGATTAGTATTTATTGAGCACTTGCCACATACAGACACTCTTCTTGGCATTTTACATCACTTATCACACTTGATTCTCCCAATAAACTTATCGCAGCTTAACAGATGGAAAAAAGCTCAGGCTTGGTAAGATCCAGTACATCATAGATAGTGATATGGTTTGGCTGTGTCCCCACCAATCTCATCTTGAATTCCCATGTGTTGTGAGAGGGACCTGGTGGGAGGTAATTGAATGATGGGGGCACGTCTTTCCTATGCTGTTCTCATGATAGTGAATAAGTCTCACAATATCTGATGGTTTTAAAAAGGGGAGTTCCCCTGCACAAGTTCTCTCTTGTCTGCCACCATGAAAGATGTGCCTTTCACCTTCTGCCATGATTACAAGGCCTCCCCAGCCACATGGAACTGTAAGTCCAACAAACCTCTTGCTTTTGTAAATTGCTTAATCTCAGGTATGTCTTTATCAGCAGTGTGAACATGGACTAATACTGATAGTGAATGGCAGAGTTAAGAATTTTACCAAAATCTGTATGATTTCATGTGCCATGGTTCAAATGCTTGCCCTCTCTGAAACTCATTGAAATGTAATGGCCCTTGGGACAGTATTAAGAACTGGGACCTTTAAGAAATGTTTAGATCATAAGAGATCTACCCTCTTGAATGGTCTAATACAGTTACAGTTACTGTGGGAGTAGATTTCCCCTTGTTTCTCTCAGACCTTCTGCCATGTGATGTGTTGTGTCATGTGACACAGCAAGAACCCTCTTTCAAAATGCCAGTCCCCTGATCTTGGACTCTCTAGCCTCCTGATGTGTGAGCCAAGTCAAGCTGAGAACTGCTTAGAGCAAACCTTCCTCCCATTCTATTCAAAGTCACCCCTTTGCTCACTGAGAACAGTGCATATCTGATTGCCTTCTTTGGAGAGGCTAATCAGGAACTCAAAAGAATGCAACCATTTTTCTCTTATCTACCTATGACCTGGAAGCCCCTTCCCGTCTTCGAGTTGTCCCGCCTTTGCTTTGAATTGTCCTGTCTTTCCAGACTGAACCAGTGTTCATCTTACATACGTTGATTGATGTTTCACGTCTCCCTAAAATGTATAAAACCAAACTGTGCTCTGACCACCTGGCGCACCTGTCATCAGGACTTCCTGAGGCTGTGTCACAAGCACATGTCCTCAATGTTGGCAAAATAAACTTTCTAAGTTAACTGAGACCTGTCTCAGATATTCAGGGTCCACAAAATAAATTTCTGTTTATTATGAATTACCCAGTCTGTGATATTGTTATAGCACCATGAAACAAACTAAGACACCACATGCCATTTTTCATGCTTTTATGCATTAGATTATCATTTCCTCTCCACATAGTAAGTTTCTAAGAGCAGGGGCTATGTCTTCCATAACTTTGTATACCCTTCAAATTTATCAACATTAGCATCACAAATGCTATGCAACAATGAAGTCAAGAGGACAAATATTTACCAACTTGATTCCCCCAAATTCTACCACACAGATGTGATCAGTTGACAGTTTCATGCATTAAGGGTTTGGGTCTATAAATTTACTCTGTGTCACTGCTGATTGCCAATCTCATCTATTTTTTTCTGTATAAATATCCCGCAATGATAGTGACAGTAGATGAAGGCAGATATACTCAATTCACAAGCTAAGAGTCCTGGTTAGATAAAATGTCAAGATAAATGCTCATAATAAAGTGAAACCTAAGTCAGTGGATTCAATATTATATAATTATTTGTGTAGTTAATACTCAAAATCCCATATGCTTTCTCTCATTTAATTTCTATGTTAATAATGTTACATCTAGAACTGCCATTATTTCAAATCATAATTTATTAAAGTCATTAAGTGATTAGAAACATAGAACTAGGGAATAAGAAGCAAACACGAGTGAGTTAAATCCACCTCAACTGTAACTTTTGCACATTTGAAAAACTTTGGGGCTGGATGTGGTGGCTCACGCCTGTAATCCCAGCACTTTGGAAGGCCGAGATGGGCGGATCACAAGGTCAAGAGATCAAGACCATTCTGGCAAACATGATGAAACCCCCTCTCTACTAAAAATACAAAAAATTAGCTGGGCATGGTGGCACGTGCCTATAGTCCCAGCTACTTGGGAGGCTGAAGCAGGAGGATTGCTTGAACCCAGGAGGCGGAGGTTGCAATCAGCCAAGATCGTGCCACTGCACTCCAGCCTGGTGACACAGCGAGACTCCATCTCAAAAAACGAACAAACAAAAAAATGGGCTAAAAGCAGAACTTTGCTTCATTGATTCAAAGTTGGAAAAGAAGTCTAGAACTCAAAAGACATCCAAGTCACCATCCAAGACATTTATAGTCCCAGTGTTAAAGTTGGTCACTTTATTTGTTTAACAAAAAAAGCCACTAGAAAATAGTCATGCTTATCTAAAAGTGCCTCTGGGCTTAAGATTTCTTTTTATTGACTTGCTCCCTTCTTTCCCCTTCCAGATAGTATCTAAACTACACCAACTTGTGATATGACTCAATATATTCAACCTGCTCCTGCTCAAGCTGGTTATATGTGCAGCAATAAGAAGAAAATGATGTTGCCAACAGGCATTAAATTGCTTATAAATACCATCAAGATTCAGTTAATAGAATACACAATTTTATTAATGTCATATATCTGTGATCTTCCAATAAATTATAAGTCAGCTACCTGACATTGTATGGTATGATGCACACATGGATTACCCTAGTATGGCCTTTCTGTAACCACAGCTGTTGCCCTGTAATTTTGTAGTCCCCTCTCACTTTGACTCAACCATATGACTTGCTTTGGCCAATAGGATGTTAGCTGACTTGACAACCAACAGAGGCTTGAAAAATCTCTTGCACATTTATACTTCTATTTCTTGCTTCTCTGCAACCACTATTAGAAAAAGTT
Organism: Pongo pygmaeus; assembly: GCF_028885625.2. NCBI lineage: Eukaryota > Metazoa > Chordata > Mammalia > Primates > Hominidae > Pongo > Pongo pygmaeus. The sequence goes on from NC_072388.2 coordinate 85,719,681, forward strand.
TAAGCTAAGCTGAGGATAAGACTGAGCTAGCCTGCTGGATGATGAAAAAACATATGGAACACAGACAAATTTTCTCAGCCAAAGACTCAGATGTGTATCAAAACACAGCCAAAATCAGTAACACTGTTTAGTGAATCACATAGCTGATTGTAGAAAACAGGTCAGCTGAGCTGGTCCCTAAGATGATGAGAAATAATAAAGACCTGTTCATTTAAGCCACTAGTGTTTTTGGAGAGTTAGTAGTAATAGCTAAATGATATACATGGAAGGTTATTTTATTAAGAGCACTTAAAGTATACCAGGCCTGGTGTGGTGGATCATGCCTGTAATCCCAGAACTTTGGGAGGCCTAAGGGGTTGGATCACCTGAGGTCAGGAGTTCAAAACCAGTCTGGCCAGCATGGCAAAACCCCATCTCTACTAAAAATACAAATATTAGCCTGATGTGGTGGCGGGTGCCTATGAGCCCAGCTACTTGGGAAGCTGAGGCATGAGAATCCCTTGAACCTGGGAGGTGGAGGTTGCAGTGAGCCAAATAATGCCACTGCACTCCTCCAGCCTGGGTAACAGAGCAAAACTCTGTCTCAAGAAAAAAAAAAAAAAAAAAAAAGTATACCAATTACACAGTCTTTCTGTTTTTTTGTGTGTATGCAGATATGGAGGAGGCTATCAAACTGCATATATTTTGGTATAAAACTTAAAAATGCCAGTGTATCTAAAGGTTTGTGAGGAGTTGTAAAGTATTAAAAAACAGACTGATTAAATTGTAGCAATCAAAAAAGTACATATGGATTGGATTTACAAGTCAGCAAATAATAATTTCATTATTATATCTCTTCTTGTGAAATAACAGCATCAGAATAGATTTTATATTCAATTAGCAATACAAAAATAATTTATGTTCACTCTCTGCAGATACATGATTTTGCATAATTATTTCAACCTTCATAATAGAAATTATAAAACCTTGACTGTTCTCTTTTAAAATCTCGTTAGCTCCTGCCCTCTACTAAAAACAGTTATTGGCATTTTCTCTTTCTGGTTTTAACCCAAGTTGAAAATAAATATTTAATTATTCTTCTACAGATTCTATGTCCTGTGGCCAAATGCAAATATGGCATCAGATTTCTCATAAAAGATTTTAGCCACACCTGGCAAAACTCTGTTTAGCCTAAGTTACTTCCTGATTATACATTTACAGAGAGGACAAAGTACAGAACCTGACTTCAAGCCTTGATGAAGTCAAGACCTAGCTGCATGACCTTGCACAATTAACTTCTTTCTGCTTGACTCTGTTTACTCATCGGTGAGATGAGAGTGCAAAAACGATCTTTCATCTCTGTGACTTTAGAAAGCAGAATGCAAACTTAAGAGCATAGGACTTAGAGACAGGCAGGCTCTATCCAAGCTCAGCCATTTACCATGTGGCCTTGAACTCTTTAATCCATGAGCTTCCACTTTCTCATTTGTAAAAGAAAATCAACACATTTTAAAGGGCTTTGGAATGGATTACATGGATTAAAATACTCTTCTCTGTTGTAAACCTTGGGTCTTCAAGAAGGACCTCAATGAATAGCAACTCTCTTCTCTACCAGGTTCTGAATGTTTTAAGCAATAAGGCAAAAAGTAGATAAGGAAGCCAAAATATCCTTAACATCAATGGAGAAAAAGGTACCTTTAAGCACGAGCCAATGGGTCTCCTAAGGAAAGGCAAATTTTATCCACCAATCAGGCAGAGCAGGAGCAAAATGGCAGTTAGCAAATGAGAGCCCAGGTAATATTTGGCACAAGGGATAATAGATGGAAACTCACAATTTTGAGGAGTAAACTTGCTCCCAAAAGAAATCAAGGGCAGAACTGGGCCAAACAACTGGACTTTGCAAATCACCAATTAGAGGTCACTTTACCTTTCTTTGGGCAGAATGAGGGCAACAGTAGAGGCCGATGATAATAATGATTGAGTTCTCTTTCCAGAAAGAAAACTTTAGAATGGAGAAGAAGTAAGGCCAGCTAATAATAAGCCCTTAATATCCAGTAGTTATTGTGATTATTTTTCAAAATATTACATTCGCTTTTTTAGATCACTAGAATTTGTTTGGATCTCTTTGATCTGCAGTAACTTTCACTTACATTCAGAGAGGTCAGTTGAGATTTGCACAATTAATGCCTATCGTGCTGAATTGTTTTCCTGAACATACTTTTATCCAGAACACTAGGTAAAATTCTACCCAAGGTCCTAACAGTTACCTAATGTTATTCTTATATTTTTAAATTCTAATTAGAAAAGCATTAATGATGAGCATATCGTGATAGGGATTGTATATTAACGTATCTCAAACATCTGTAATAAAGATAGAATGAAAGGCCAAGATTTGGGAATAATAGTGAAATGTGGCTAAGATTGATGGAACTATACAGATTAAAATTTTACCAAAATTTAATGTGTGTTATTCTTGTATATGTTACCAAGCCTTCCACAGATTTTACATTTTCTGAGATGTGTAAAAACTCACAAAAATTAATTCTTTTTTTTTTTTTCTTTTTGAGAAGGAGTCTCGCTCTGTTGCCCAGGCTGGAGTGCAGTGGTACGGGATCTTGGCTCACTGCAACCATCTCCTCTAGGGTTCAAGCAATTCTCCTGCCTCAGCCTCCTGAGTAGCTGAGATTACAGGTGCATGCCACCACACCCAGCTAATTTTTGTATTTTTAGTAGAGACGGGATTTCATCATGTTGGTCAGACTGGTCTTGACCCACCTCGACCTCCCAAAGTGCTGGGATTACAGGCGTGAGCCACTGCGCCCAGCCAAAAAATAAATTCTTACATTCACAAAAACAGAACATTTGGGATTAGCATCAGTCAGAGTACAAAAGTAAAATCAATTTGTCTAAGAAACATGCTGAATTTTCTGCATATTTCCTATACATAAAATCCCACCTAAAGGCTTGTATTGATAGCTATTGTAATGATTGTAGAGTATATCTCACATTTGACCCCAACTCTTACTCTCTTAGTTTCATATTCTGTGAAGTTAAGTAACATCTTGCCTTCCTAACACAACATGTTATCAGATTACAATAAGAGTAAAGAAGTGCTTTCAAATAATGTCAATACTAACACATTCTAAGTCACTTTTAGGTAGGTTTTTAATCTTTCTCTGAACTTCAGTCTCAAGTTTCCTGTATTCTTCACTGACTTTTCTACTTTATCACTACTTAGGTGGGTGATGTAAAGACAGCCTTACAAATTCACACAGAATATCATAGGAAAACTATATAATGTGAATATTGATGGAGAATCCACATGGAACCAATTAGGAAGAAAGGAGCATATTAAAAAACAGTGTTACCTTATTCACTGGGCATGCTTATGTTGAGAGGTTGATGGAGTGGGGAGAAGAGTTTCTGATTCGATTCCCTTAACATTGACAATGTAAATATTGCCAACTCTACTGATACTGGTAGAGAGAGGTTAAGTTTACCAGCCTTTAATACCCAGGTGAGTTTCCTTCTAGTGAGCCCCTCTTAAGAATAAAGACAATCTGGCTGCCCTGTTTGTGTATTCAATTAACCTGTCAAATCTTACAATCCTATTCTAAGAAGAAAGTGAGTAATTCAAGTTAAAAGAGAATTGATTCTACCTATAAGTGATATCACACAGTATTTGTCGTTCTGTGTCTGGTTTATTTCTCTTAACATAATACACTTCAAGTTCATCCATGTTGTTGCAAATGGCAGGATTTCCTTCCTTTTAAAGATTGAAATAATATTTTGTTGTATATATTTACCACCTGTTCTTTATCCATGTAACCATACATGGAAATTAGTTGTTTCCATTATGTGTGTTCTTATCACAAAAAGAAAACACACACACAACAACAACAAACTCCAAAAATAAGTTTCTAGGAGGAAGCTTTTGGAGGTGATGAATAAATTTATGGCATTAATAGGGATGATGATCTGACAGTTTCACAGGTGTATAAATATATCCAAACACAGCAAGTTGTACACATAAAATATCTACAGGTTCTTAATGCCTATCATACCTTAATAATGTGACTTTTTAAACTTTTTTTAAGAGGAAGAATTTAATTGTCACAAGAATTATTTTAGCAGGAATAAGATGGGCCTTCTACTCCCACGAACAACATCATCCCTGGCACAGAAAGTAGGGGGCAGGAAAAACAAAGATCTTCCTTCTCCACTCTACATTAAAGCTACAAAGATGCTTTCTGATAGGAGGACATGCTGTTATTTTGTTTTAATGTCTTCTGTAGAATGGTGCTATTTAGTTCAGCTTTTAATGTGGCCTTAAATTGCTATTTTATTACCCTTGTTGACATTCTGGAAGCATGAAATTAGCAAATCACATTAAAGAAGAAAACAAAACAAGCAAGAAACCTCAGCCTAGTTAAACGATGCCAGCATAAGCCACATACTTGAATAATATTCTTACCTTAAAACACCGAGCATATATTTGGACTTTTTCATTTTTCATAACCGATAAATGCATTTTAGGAATAATTGCATATTCCATTACATTGCAAATGCATGCACCCGTGGTGACCTTGAACAATGCTTTGCAGCTGTATTGCCTAGGAGAAAGAAGATCGTTTTGTAATACTTCTGCTTCCCTTTGAGAAATAAGATTCCTCTTGACTCCACTTGATGAAAGAAAGCATCCTGTTCTTAACACAACACTTGTCAATATCTTTGCTGCTTCATCTAGTACAGCACTTCCTTCTGTTATGTTACAACAGTGATAATTTTATTTCAGATAAAAGTAATTTCATGGTTACAAAGTGAAAAGTATTTCAGTCAAGATATCTTTATTCTGTGTGATAACTCAAAATGTACATAATTATGTATTTTTGAAATCAAACTAAAAGTAGTTATGTAAAATAAATTAGTGTGTTTACCTTCTCTTATTAAATAAGGAAGACAATCTCAAATATTCATTTCAGTGAAGTGTGATGAAGGGCAGACTTTTTATAGCATGCCTTTTTATTTTTGGCTTTCTGACATCCATTTCCCCTTTCTAGCAGTGCCCTAATTTCAAAATAAGAAATTAGCTCCTCTTCCTTGGTATTGGGCTGGTGGATTGTAATCGGAAGTTCTTTCTCCACAAACGCAAATTGGGCTAATCTGATGATCCTGTCATTCACTTTGAATGTTGAACAAAAGATCAAAAGGACTGAAAATTCTTGGAGTTTCTGTTACAACAAGTGGCATTGGTGTTCTACATAATGCAAGAATGAGCTTGCTGGGCTTGACTCTGTTCGCCACATGGGACAGGCTGCTTCATCATTCTGCCTTAGTTTCCTCATTTATAAATGGAGAAAACAATAACAGATAACTCATAGTGATGATTTTAAAAAACTAACAGATGCAAAACAATTAGTAGTTGCTCGGTGTTGGCTATTAATTTTGCACATTCCAGCAGTTGTAACCTACCATGTTGCTTTCCTATGGCACAATTTTTTTACAGCTGCAACTTCCAGTCTTCAGCTCTGCCTTGGTATCTCTCCTCATTTCCAAGTTGACCTTCTGTTTTCAGTTGATTCTGTGAACCTCCTTTGATATTCTAATAAATTATACGTTGTCTGACTTTTTCAGAGTCATTTTCTGATGCCTATAACCAAGGAACTTTTTCTGATATATGCACCTATTGATATGGTGTACTTTTTGGACAACTCTAGAATACAAGATAAAGTTCTTAAGAAAAAAAAATCAAACTGTAGAAATTCACCGACAAAGAGAGTAAACTTTAACCACTAACAATGAGACAAAAATGACCTCCAAATATTAAAAGTTTGAAAATGTTTCTTTGGCTTTAAGTTCTCTGCAAAATGACTCAATTAATTATCAACTGAGGCCAGCAATGTAGTGTGTTTCTTCTTCAACAAGTAAATCTAGGTCCTGAGAGATATAATATTACTAGGAACTCTCCTGGGAATAGTAATGCAATTAAGGTCATAATTAAAGCATTCTTTCATCTTTTGGGTCCAATGCGTAAAGCAGGAAACAAAGACTTTAATGAGAACCCAGAGGAAAAGAGCAAATTATTAAAAGAATGAGGGAATAGTTACATAAGAAAAGACTAGGAGAATTAAAAATTTTCAGAGCAGCGAAGTAAGGTCCTGTTAAATCCTGGTTTTAAATGCATATTCAAGAATCTTTTATGAAAGGTGTTACATTTCTCTTCCAGATCTATACTAAGTAATTTTACTTGTGAAATATAGGTTAGACAGTAGGAATATGTTATCAACTTGAGTTTTATGGGAAACAGAAGCATAGAATCAAAGCTAGTTTGAAAACGGATTTAATGTCATTTTAGTGCTTCCAGAATTTCTTGTGGCGATGAAGATGTGACATAGCTTGGCCCAGAGTAACCTGAGGCTCATAGCTATCTTACTCATTCATAGGAGTGGAAGAATAGATTAAGGTCTTCCTTTGTCCACATCAAATCATTATTATTCAAGTGCCTCTACCAGAAGCTTCAAGGAATCTTTTCTCACCAGTGCCAAGCTCAGGCTTGACAAGAGAAACTTGAGAGGATTTCAGGTGCTTGTTAGCCTTGTCGTGGTTTGGCCCAGAGAGTGGGCAGAAGAGCTTTTCAACTGAAAGCCCACTTAACTAGCAGTTTGAACCAAAATAACATTTGGTGACATTTTAAACAAAAACACACAGGGCCACAGATTTCAATTCTCATAATCACCCTAAGCAACAACAGTTTTAGGGCAGATGACAGTTTTTAGCTTGTTTTAATCTAGAATCATTCTATCTTCTCATTCCATTGGTAACTTTTCATTCCATAACAAAATTGTTCATTTCTTTTTCTAAAGGAGATATAGCATTTTGACAGATTTGTACTGATGGTAAAAGCTGATAAGAATAGAAGAGTGTGGGTTCTAATCCACATCTTACTATACTACACAGTTCTTATGAATTTAGGAATGATCTGAGATGTTGGTTTCAGCCACATCCTCTGAAACATGGGGGTTGTAATGAGGGCTTCCTCTTTGATCTTGATTACAGTTACTGGGAGTTACCAGGATACAGAGGTTACCAGATTGTCTAGACTGTCCTCTACAGCACCCAAAATATCACAGTTATGATAAGTAGGATTTGCTGATAAAGATATGATCCTTATTTTTGCTAATTAAATAAAAATATAGAATGATAGAATTATAAAGTCCATAATAAAGACACAAATTTTAAGCAAATATTTATACAGGACTAGTCTATGCTAGCCATTCTTCCAGTCACCTTAAATGTTTAAACTAGTTTAATCAACATAAGTATCTACAGGGCAGGTACTCACATTATTACATACTTTTTACAAATAAGAACACTGAGGCCCAGAATGATTAACTAAGTTGCATAACCAGTATGAGATAGAGTCAAATTTGGACCAAAGAATTCTGGCTACAGAGTCTGTATTCATAATCACTGTAACTTCTGCTTAACTGGAACATTCCCACAGGTAGTAAAACTAGCAAACATGGGAAGTTAATTCAGTAAAGGTTGTGAAGCTCTGACCTAATACACACATTTTCTAGACAACTTCTTAAAATTTATTCCAGACCATGATTTTGTGATGCTCTATACTGATGAAAAAAGATGCTAAAATGCTAGGATGGGTGGCCGATATGAGCAAAAATCATGTCCATTAAGTCCTTGAGGGCTTTTCCATCCAGTTCCAGGTGTTCACAGTGCTGCTTATACTTTCATTTCCTGGGAAAATAACAAAGTCAAGATGGTCTGATACTGATAGTTGAGTATTCAAATTCTCAAGCTGCAAATGACAAAACTTTTTCGGGGAGTCTGTTGCAGCTATTGACATCCAAACCAAAATTCTAGGTTGCCCACCAAATCTTATTTCAAGGCAAACCATTGTATAGTGGGATGCAGAAAGCAACCAAAGAAAATAAAGAAAAAGGAAGAGAAGTCTAGTGGAATATGTCTATTTCTAATTCCAGAGTGTAGTCAATGACAGTGAGGGAAAATAATAGGATTGCATAAAATCCAACTGTAGGTGTAAATCGCAACGCATTCTTGAGGTGTCTTTCCAATTCTTAACTGCTAATACCTTGAAAAACAAAAAACGAATACCAAGTCCCATTTTGTAAAGTCATTCTGTGATACCTTGCTAAGAAAGGCCAAGAAAGGACAAACTAGGCTATAAATATTGGCTTCTGAAAAGTTCCTGTATTTCAGAAGAATGAATAGCATTACTTAACCAATAGGGTTGTTCCTACAAACATATTTAGATCACCTTACGAGCCAGGTATTATATACCCCAGTGAACTTCACTCAGAAATTTAGGGGAGCAAGTGTTTGAGATGTATGGTCTCAGTCACACTTTGGATATAGAGGACGAGTCAGGACATGTGGTCATCCATTTGTTTTTACTTTCAACAAATATTGATGAAATATCAATTCCATGTTAAGCACTGTGCTAAAAGAAGAAATTTATCAGAAAGCACAAAACAACTCAGTCTTAAGTGGAGGAGATGGGTATTTTAAACAATAAAATTTAATTAAAACTTTTTTAAAAATATTATAAAGTGCTGTTCTACTTTGAAAGTAATTGGTAAGAGTGCTGTTCTATGTTGAAAGTAAGGGTGATAGAAAACAGGGAAGATTTTTATGAGCAAACAACTGCTTTCTATTTTTGAATATTTTCTGGCTCAGAGATATCTCAACCTGCCAAGTAAATAAGCAATGCAATTTCATGGAAAGAATACTAGCATTAAAATTAGACAAGAGTTAAAATAAACTTTCAATTGGTCAAGTTCTTTCACCTTCTTGATCTTCAGTTCTCTTGTCAGTAAAATGCAATTGACACTGTCTCAAAGGGTTGTTTACAGAAGTACAATAATGTCAAGTGTGTGTCACATAGTAAGAACTCAATGAATTATAGAATTATATCAGGTATTATGTTTATTTCTGCCAATGGTAGCCATAAATAGTAGTTTGTTGAGTCTTAGTCTATGTGACTCTTTAAGAATGTAAAAATAAAAATATTTCAGCTAATATATAAATTTATACTGGAGCTTATAAATTTGTATAATATACAAATTTATATTCCCTGCTAAATTAGAGGATATACAAATATGGAAGCTATCGTTGGTGTATTTTGTTCCCTGTCAGATATAAAATAAAGTCAAGAAGACTAGCAGTTACACTGGGAAGTAAGAAGAAGACAAAGTAAGTAACTCTGATTTCAATGCTTTGGAAATTAGAGGTCCTCTGTTAATTGTCTATGAAAGTGTGGACATGAAAGATAATGTGGCTTTCCATAAAAAAGGATGAGTTCGTATCCTTTGCAGGGACAGGGATGAAGCCTGAAACCATAATTCTCAGCAAACTAACACAGGAACAGAAAACCAAACACCGCATGTGGGAGATGAACAATGAGAACACATGGACACAGGGAGGGGAACATCACACATTAGGGCCTGTTGGGGGCTGGGGAGTAGGAGAGGGATAGCATTAGGAAAAATACCTAAAAATACCCAATGTAGATGACGAGGTGATGGGTTCAGCAAACCACCATTGCACGTGTATACCTATGTAACAAACCTGCAGGTTCTGCACATGTATCCCAGAGCTTAAAGTATTAAAAAAAAAAAATTAAAGCAATCACACGCCTATCCAGATATATACCATTCTATGACTTTCTGAAAAGGAAAAAAAATACACTTAAAAATTACATATTTCATCCTTTAATTTTATAAATGAAGCCATAATAATGACGTCTCATACAGATGCTACCCTAATCCGTCTTGGAAAAAGGTATCTGTGATTATTAATAATATAATGGACTTCTCAAAAAAAAAAGATAATGTGGCTGTCATCATACGAGTCTGCATGTGATTTCTTGAACAATTTCATCTAAATACAACATTTCAATCAAGTCTCATGCATTGATCTGTGCATAATAGAATCCAATACAGCTATTTTCTTCTTGAAAACTTCCATCAGAGAAAGAAATTTAGGAAACTTCTCTGGCTGAGCATCATTCAAAGATGAAAATTAGTGTTGTTTTGTTTTGTTTAAAAAAGGATTCAGTATTTTTAAGAAAGAATTGGTAAGGTGCTCCAATCAATTTTTTACTCTTAGAGTTTAGAAATAAACTAGATGGAATAAAAGCATAATTTCAATAATTTTGAATTAGACAGAAATAGGAGCTTCTTCCTGTCTGTTTCCCCTTCCTGTACAGGGACAGAAACCCAGGAACCTGGGTGTAAGTGATCTGGCCACTTGGGCTGGGCCATGAAGCTAAAGTTACTCTGGGGCCAATATTGCTGTTGTTGTTTTATTTATTTATTTTTTAAAAGGAATCTTGGAGCAAGTATTAAAGACTGAGTTCTGAAAATTCCTACTTCTCACAGGAAGTCTAAAGGGAATTTGTTAAATTGTGATCCACGTTAGCCTGCTTCAAAATTGCCCACAGAGCTTTGTAAAAATTACCAATTGTCACTGAAGAACTGTGGAATTAGATTATCTGTGGATTGGTCTTCAGAGATCTGCTTTTCTAACAAGTTCCCAGCTCATTTGTAGGCTGCAAAAGTATGGGTAGCACTAGATAATCTGGGCCTGGATTACTATACCCATCCTGTACAATAAAACATGGCACAGGGGTCATGGAGAGCATGTGTACCTGGAGGTTTGAAGCAGATTTTAGAAAGGAGAGATTGGGTAGATTTTCCTGAATGCAAAAGCAAGCAGCCTCTTTAGAAATTGATATTGTTCTACTGTCATGGTCACACCTGGCAATGACACCAGTAATCTATGAAATGTTATTCAACTAAGATGTATTTCTCTATCTTGCATGTTAAATTTTTTTCCAAGCAGGATGCTGATGGGGTAAGTTATTTCAGTGATTTTTCCATACGAAAATGTATTTGTTTTAAAAGTCTGGTTTAGAAATAAATATACTTGTAATTAAATTTTATATGTGGCATATTTACTAACCTAAATAATTTTTCTATCACAAATATAAAAGAAAAAAGGATATTTGTTTAGAATGCCAAGGAAGACATCAACAAGACTATTAAAATAAGGGTATGGCTATTGCAATAGGGGGGAGATTGAGTTCAACTCCACGGGGGAAAAAAAAAAGTAGGATTTTCTTTTAATGCTGGTGTGTGTTAATGGAAAACTACCACGTGACCTTGGGTGGTGAGTTGGTCAATGTAATTGGACCACCTGGGTTTACTAGTTGTTTCTTATCAAAGTTAAGCTCCCACTCTCCCAGAGAGAATAGGAGACAAGGGCCTGTCTTTCTTGACGATTATATGTAAAAGGGATAGCACCCATCTCTTTTTTCTTGAGAAAGACATTTCTGAATTGTAGGAGATTTACATCTCAAAAGCACAGAAACAGACTTTACCATTGCAAAGTTTCTAAAGTAAATGCTTTTAAGAAAAGGGACATCAGGGGCTTATTATCAGAAAGAAGTCTGTCTAAAGTTAAGTCAAGCTGAAGAGAAAGTTAAGGATATCTTGGTCGCAAAATATAGAGAAGATGCGTTTCCTTAAAGGCACATGGAAGATTTTGTTGTTGTTTTGCTTTTTCAAATTTTGAGATGATTAATATATTTTCCAATAATATAAGCCATTTTCCTATTGTGCGTTCTTATGAGAACAGGGGCCTTGATTCTGCGATCACCACTGTATATGAGTGACATATAGAAATATTTTACTTACAATTACTTTCTCTGTTCAGGTCCAAAATTGTTAGAGATCAAACCTGAAATATTAACTATCTTGGTGTTCAAATAAAATATATATTTAGCTTTGTATAGAGTAGGGATTGAGGCTTTTCATCTTCCTCTGGTTTTCATCTTCCTCTGGAAATTTGGTAGGATATGTGCACAACAGACCTTTTCTGTGAATTTACAAACAAGGGAGTGTTAAAGTAGATTCTCAGTATTTGATTATGTTTGCATATTTTAGTCTCTAACATGCTTTGGGTGTCACTTTTGCTTTAGAAGAATCTAGCATGGAGTATAGGCATGGTATTTGCACTAAGAATTAATCAAAGGTATACCATAAATCAAAGCTAATCATATATTATCAACATTGAAACCACGAGTCCCAACTGCATATTTTCTCTTTCCTCATTTTCTCCGGTAGTCCATTTCTCACCCACACCACTCATGAATGCTTTGTTCTACTCTGCTCTTTTTCCAGTGTTTGCATGTAACAACATCCTTGCCACTTAGTGTGAAGTGCTGTCAGTCTTACAAGGTGCTCTGTGCCTGTTCCCAGTTTCCACAACATCCTGCAGAAATCAATACAAAGCCGCCAGTTTGCTAATAAATCTGCAATTAAAATGTAATGAATTTTGAATGAGAAATGATTTTTTAAAGCATGACTGAGGACTATGCATTAATAGTGAAATGAGAGAAGGACAGCAGAAACCAGACTTCAGTATTTAGCTCTTGACTTCGCCTTATATTTTCCATGATCTTGGAATTTACAACTATGAATTACATACATTTCTCTCTACCTCAGGTTCATCTAGGCAAGAAATACATGGTGGATTAAACAGAGAATGAATTTGAGGAAACTTTTAAAGGTCAAAAGGTAAATTAAGTTATTAAAAATGTCTTGAGATAATTTATAAATCTGAGGGCTGGAGCGGTTCCATTCTAAATAAGTCTTAATTAAGGTAATTTTATTCTGTATTCCTATAGTAATTTTTCTAGGGGCAAAAATCCCAGTTCAGTCTTTAATTAAGGCATCAAATGTTACTGATTATTTTCACAGTTTAGTGAGTAGTGCTTAACATTTATATCCTTCTATAAAGAAGATGAGAGAGAATTTTCACATCTCTAGAGTAAGACATCCTTTTATGAGTCCAAGAATAACAGCTGTCCTCCTTTGCCCCAGAAGAGCTACAGTGCCTCCCATTCCAAGGACCATGGCAAGTATTCCCGATCTCCCTCAGCACACCAGCCATTAAGTAATTCACTTCTATAATCCCGACACTTCTAGCTACCATGTCCTCTACTCCCTCAGCTTCTCCCCTTATTTCATGAAGTCTAGAATACTACCACAATCTCCTCATAAATGTTTTCCCCTTCTGTTCCACCCAATTTCCAACAAACCATGTCATCATCTTTCTAGAATACATTTTCTTTCATTCTCCTCTGTAAAACATTCAGGAGCTTCTCCTAATCCAATAGATAAAGCTCTGTTCGACATTCAAAATCTCCATAATCTGGTTTTGGCCTATTATCCTGGTAGTTTTTTTTCTGCATTTGCCTTCAGTTAAACCATTAACTAAAGAGCTGTTCACTGTGATTTCCTCCCCTGGCATCCTCCAGAGCACTATCTTTTTGTGCAGGTCTAAATCACAGCTTTCTTTTAAGTTATCGATCAAAGCAATAGCCTGGACCCCTTCCTGATGCTACCAACATACCAGATCAGGCCCAGCCAGAATTCACCTTCCCCTTCTTTCAACCTCTGTAGAATTTTAGCTCTCATTTCCTTGATAACACTAGCATTTTGTTTTGCTGTTAGCAATATTTTATTTCTCTTTAAAAACTATAAACTCCTTGAAGAAAGGGCCATGCCAGACTCATTTTTCTTTCTTGCACTCAGCAAAGTGCTGGGCACAGTATCTTGGGCATAGGATGTCTTCAAGAAATCTAACCAATTCTTTGATCGAGTACTAATAAACAATACAATTAATAAAATAAATGTTGATTTTTTTTGTCAATAAGCTAAACTTCTTATAATTGTTCATTTTACTTACGTTAACTCTGGCTTATTTATTTTTGTGTGCATTTTCTTTATATTTTATATTAAAGTTTATATCAGTATTAAATAAATCAAGTTACAGTTTAAATCCTTAATGCATTAAGGATTTAATCAAGTTACAATTAAATCCTTAATGCATTAAGGATTATTTTTATTTTCATCACTCTCAAACCCCAAACTCTTAGTTTTCTGAGGAATCTTTAAACTTAGATTAAATTTACAGTGTAAACCAATGGAACAACATCGCACTTCAAGAATAGTAATATTTAGGCCAGATGTGGTGGCTCATGCCTGTAATCCTAGCACTTTGGGAGGCTGAGGTGGCAGATCGCTTCAGGTCAGGGGTTTATGACCAGCCTGGCCAACATGGTGAAACCCTGTCTCTACTAAAAATACAAAGATCAGCCAGACGTGGTGGCACACACCTGTAATCCCAGCTACCCGGGAGGCTGAGGCAGGAGAATCACTTGAACCTGGGAGGCGGAGGTTGCAGTGAGCCAAGATCACGCCACTGCACTCCAGCCTGGATGACAGAGCATGACTCCATCTCAAAAAAAAGAAAAAAAAAAGGTAATATTTAATTCCAAAGCAGTGATATTCAGTATTGACCTAGACCCAATTATATTTATTTGTGAGAACAATGGGAAGACTTTTTCATTTCCAGAATGGATATCTGCTTATATAACTCAGAGCATCAATCTCTGTTGTTCAAAATGATTTTTAATGTGCAAATAATGAAAGTTTCATTCACATAGGAAAAAAACATGTTTTGTAAGGATGCTTAAGTTCCCAGTCATTCAAAAAAAAAAAAAAAAAGTCAGTTTCCTATGGCTGAAATAGAATCTGGAAATATGAAGTACATGATTTATACTGCCGATTGTACAACCATATTGAATCATTTCTAAAATATAACAAACTGTAGTTAAGTGCAAACCTGCAGTTGCTGACCTCTTTATTACCTGATTCATTGTGCTACACACACTTTGGAGAGAAAATGAGTTCATCAGTCAGATGATAATGTTTACTAGTGCATAGCTTTCTTCTGAGCTGATGACTTCTTGTAGCAAAAGGACATGAATAGCTTTGTAAGCATCACTTGAATAAAGATTTTTTGCCATTTCTATGTGATTCACAGGCTACTGGTCTTTGGTTCTAAACACATAACCTTTCTGCTAGTCCAGTCTGACAAATCACAAATGCAGAGGAACTTGAAAAATTCAAGGTCTGCAAAGTTATTTGAAGTCAAAAGCTCTTGTTGAGGAATTCACCTTGATCTGTCTGTGGAACATGCTGCACTGAGCTATATAATAACTTCCTTTAGAGGAGTGGTTCTTTTGTATTAAAGTTAGTTACATGCCTTGGATTTGGAATATCACCATATTGCTATATCTGAAAAGTGTTCCTTATGTAAAGAAAAGCCCTGAAAATATGTCCAAGTGTTGGTTGCCCTCAATTCAGAAAAGGTCTCCATTAGAATATAAGTGTCCAGTAAAATCTGTTTCCGGCCTTCCCAGACTTCTCCCTAATTCCTCTTGCCTTTCAATGCTTGTGCACGAAAACAAACAGCTCCTAAATTATTAATTCTATTGCATTATTTTTAGTGTCACTCCTTCATTTTTTCATTCTTGCGCAAAAACCATGAATAATTTCCTCTTCTTTAAAAAGTAAGGTCCATATTACCTAGCTTGGCATTTTAGAACCTGTTCATACCTGGTAGAATCTTATATTCAACACCTGTTCTACACCTGAGCTTGTTTCCAAATTAGTTTTCCAAAGTAATATGCATAAATTTCCACCTATCACCTTTTTTCCAAACAGGCACTAAACCTTTCTTTCATTCTTGTTATGCCTGCTTTCTCTCTGTGTGTATGGCCTGACTCATCACTGACACTGTAAGCCAAGACTTACACCCACTGGAACCTCAGCTCTGGGCTGAAGGAGGCTCTCAATGAATATTCAAGATCATGATACCAGCGTTTTAAGGTCAATTGTTCTATCAGATAATGTAAGACAAAGTAGTCATCTGAAGCACTGTTTAATTTCAGAGCCTAATGTGGTGGGGGAGAGGGAGAGGGGAAGGCAGTGGGAGGATAGGCAGGATGTATTAGCTTCCAATCCGTGGGGCTCTTTTGAAGGTAGAAAATAGATAAATCATTTGTTTAGCATAGGGCCTAGAACTTTGTAAGAATTCAATATGTAATGCATCAAAAATATAAGGTTGTCACGGTTCCTTTCTTGTAGACATCTAATATAGCCGAAAACATAAAACATTCACTTTTCCATCCCATACAATTGTGGAAAAGTATTCTGAGGCTGTCTGCAAAACTTAGCTTTCTTGATAAAAGGGATAAACATGGATAATCCTTTGCTATCTTCTTTCTTCCTGCCTTGAACACAGAGGAGACAGAACTGAGAAAGCCATCCTGTGATCTTATTTAGGCAGGCCAAGAGAATCACAGAGAATGGCATCAATACACTATTGTTAGTGGTATTTTTCTTTCACTGGCAGTCAAAAGAATATCTATCTGATAAAAATGCAGCTATTAGTTTTTTCGGAACTTTTACTGCCTGTACCCATAACTAATGAGCTATGTACAGAGCAAAGAAGAATAGTTAATCAATTGCTGCTTCATAAACACATTAGCCACATGATATCCTGTATTAAATATATATCCATTGTAAATAAAAATTGCCTGAACTTCACAAAATTGTTTGAATACCAAAAAAGTAAAGTCTCCAAATAGTTTTATGTGGGACAATGAATGATCAAATGGTGGACATTATTTTGTAAGGATTTAGCCTATGAAGATCAATTGCTTACATTACTTAGCATTAAATTTGTGCTAAGAAAGCACTGAGCCAAGCACTTTTGAATACCACCACATTTAATCCTTTCAACTCAACTATATAGTCAAGATTGCAAACTTGGATTCGAAGGAAAAATGCTTCAAAGTGGTAAACAACTTGCTCAAGGTCAAACAGCTAGATAGTTGCAGAGGTGGGAATCAAACTTGAGTTTGTTCAATTCTAAGTTTGTGATATTAAATATTTTATATATTCTATTACAGCCTAGCCTAATCCAGATAACTGAAAATATACAAAATCACTTTGTAATTTGGAAGCTTTTTTGTCTTGTATTGTTAACTAGAAAACAATATATTTCAAAGGTATTTTTCATTCATTTAACCAATATTTATTTAATGAATACTCTGTGTAAATGTTGTATTACTCTGTGTGTATGGTATACCTGAGAATATAATATTGGACAAAATAGACAGGGTTTCTGCTCTAAGCAAATACAATTTACTAGAAAAGGAAAGTGGTAAATGACTCTAAAATAAACAATGATTATCAACATAGTTCTTATAAGAGAAATTGAAGATCACTTAAATCCATTTTGTGGCATTAGAGATTCTTCAGAGAATCATCTAAACTGAGATTTGAAGGATAGATAAGAACAAGGAAACCTAAGGGGAAAAGGAAAAATTATTCTTAGTAAAGAGAATAGCTTGTGACATTTAACTGAAAGGGTAGATGTAGGTAAGACGTAGGAGACAAATTATAGTAAGACATGAGAACCTTAATAAAGAATTGTTTATTTATGTGCCTTTCAAACTAAAAGAAATAGAAGTTATTGAAATAAGCTTTAAGTGTCAGAACAACAAGATCAGATTTGCATTTTAGAAAGGTCACTTTGGCTTGTGCAGTGGCAGATAAATTAGAGGCATTTGCTTGAAAGCAAGGAATTTGCAATATCTTATGTAAAAAATGGTTGCAAAGTCTGGAACTTAAGTGTGAACATTGGTGTCTGGAAATGCAAGGGGCGATGAATATCTTCTGTGACTCCCAGACCTCGGGCAGCTAGGGTGCAGAGGATGAAGCAATCATACCTCTGTTCACCACAGTGAAAGTGATGCTTTTAGGGGAGTTTCCATGCAAAGAGGTGAGGAAGTCTGGGTGCTTTTTTAATGAAAGAATGTGAGTTTAGTTGTGTAAAGTGCAAGGGTAAGGGGAGCAAAAGAAGGAAAAGGGAGAGGCTTGGTAGAGGATGGGTCAGATTTAAACAAACAAACTGCATGGTGTTTGGGGGTGGATAGGAATATGAAAGGGTATTGACAACTAAATAAATGTAGGGTTTTGGCTATGACCTTGAAAATTATGGGTGAAATTCCCAATGAATGGATTTATTTAAAAAATCAAGATTTGAAGAAAATATCCTCAATAATTCCTTCTTGAATGAAAGGAACTTAGGACCCCAAAGTGGCAGCTGTGTGAAGCCTTGGCATCCTCATGCTGGGTTGGTTAACTCTTGCAATGCTGAGCAAGACTGACAGGCACATGGAAGAATGACTAAGCCCAACATAGTTCTTGCCTTCAGGGAGTTTACCATGCAACTGGAGAAATGGAGAATGCTTTTTTCCCAAATAATTTACTTGTCAATTTTAAAGCCATTATGACACATTTCTTCCCTCTTGTCTCACATTGCTTATTAGCTGCTTTTTCTTTCTTGTTTTTATGTCATACATGACCTGGGAGCAAATATATAATGTTTCAAACCAGGTCTAAAGCCTTTCTCTGTCTTAGGGGCAGCAGAGGATAAGTTGTCTTGATCGCTAATTTGATAGAACACGTAACAGCTTTGCAGATGAAAATTAGGAACGGGGTTTGGGAATCAAAAGAATAAATCACAAAAGCAAAATATCACAACTTAAAGACATGCATATCTGTCGCATGTGAAACATTGTTTAAAGCATTGATATCAGCACTGTTCAATAGAAATGTTATGTAAGTCACAAATGCAAACCACATATGTCATTTTACATTTTCTAGTAGCTACGTTTTAAAAAGTAAAAATAGCATGTGAAATTAATTATAACAATGCATTTATTTAATCCAACATATTCAAAATACTATCATTTTAATGAGTAGTCAATACAATTAAGGATACATTTACATTATATTTTATTTCATACCAAGTAGTTGGAATCCAGTGGGTAGTTTATACTTATAGCTCATCTCAATTTAGACAAGTCACGTTTCAAGTTTCCAATGACTACATGTGACTGGGGTCCAAGATATTGAAGACCGTGGCTCTAGATACCTTGTTTAGTATGGATTATCCAAATGCTAAACTCAGGAAATAATATTTCTTTATTTTCAAGTTTTTAAAAAAGGTTTACAAACATACATTTGTAATTTCATTAATAAGAGTTATAATATATTAGTTTCCTCCTAGGTTTAGTCATGTAGATGAATTCATTAAGTCCTATAGTCAGTCAATAATCCAATTGCCAGGACTTGAGCTTGGATGTCCTAAAGTATTTTACAGTCTAGTAAGGGAAATAGAACACAAAGCATGATAAGCCAGATCATGTTACTTACTTCTTTCCCAGAACCTAAAATCCAAAGTTCTTAAAGTGGCCTTGTCTACTGCAACTCTGTGACTCCATCTCCTCCCACCCACTCTTGAACTTACTCTGATTTGTCACACTGGTTCCTCACTTGGACTTGATTATGCCAAACATGTTTTCACCACAGTTTTAGCATGTGCCTATCCTCCTGCCTTGAATATCATCCACCTAGAGGACCCAATGGCTTCTTCCTTCAAGTCTCTGCTCAAAGGTTATCTTACTAGAGAGGCTACCCTGCCCACCCAACTTAAAATAGCACCAGCCAACAGGCTTTGTTTTTACCCTGTTGTGTTTTTCTCTACAGCACTTCACACCACTGTGATGCTTCATTTTATCTATCAGTTTGGCTGGGCCACAGTGCTCTGATATTTGGCCAAACATAATTCTAGATGTTTCCATGAAGATTTGCGGTGAGATAAATATTTAAATTAGTAGACTTTAAGTAAAGCAGATTTCCCACCACGGTGGGGGTGGGCTTCCTCCAGTCAGTTGAAGGCCTTAATTGGATAAAGACTGACTTTCTCCCATGTAAGGGGAAATTCTTCCAGCAGATGGTATTTGGACTTGGACTGCAACTCCTTTCTCTGTGTCTAAAACCTGCCATATCTGGTGCATATTCTGAACTTGCACCTGAATTGCCATGACTGTGTAAGCCAATTCCTTAAAATAAAACTTTCTTTGTCTCTATCTCTCTGTCTATCTATCCACATCCTGTTGGTTCTGTTTCTCTGGAAAATACTGACTACACAAACTAATAGACTTTTTAAAAATTTTTGTTTGCTGTATGTTTCCTCAATTAGAATGTAAAGTTAATGAGGGTAGGACATCATCTGCATTGTTCACTACTATATTCCAAGCATAAAGGACCTGAACAAGCTCAATAATAACTTTATTGAGTTATTGAATATATGAAACCACAAATTCTGCTCATGTTGACTGCTTTGAGTGGAATAATTTTGCTTTTGTTTAGACAGCACTGGACAGTATCAGCTACCTTACAATAACAGATACTATTTGGTATCTTCCTTTATTTAAGACTCATAAAAGAAATTTCTTTAAATGTGGTCATTTTACCTAATAACAAAATCTGTTAAATGTATACTAATATGTGCCATGTTCCAAAGAAGATTCTAAAAACACGTGTTCACCCTTGGATGATCATATCTCTCTGAAATGTCAACTAGATTATATTAATTCAGCATATGTTCAATAAACTGAAGCAACAAGCCTATAAACTGCTAGGCTAAGCAAGAGAGACTAGGTATCAGATCTTCAAATGACTCCGATACCAAAATGTATTTGCTGATATAATCCCAAAGAAAAAAAGAAGAAATTGACTAATGAGATGTTTGTGTGTATGGTACCCATATGAAAGGTTCAAAAAAGAATACACAGGGTTATAGCAGGTGCCCATTCCTCTCCCTGGAACATCATCTGCCTAGATGTCTCAATGGCTTCTTTCTTCAGAAGCCCTCAGGAAGGGACAAGATATTCATGAAGATTCATTTAGTGGTTAATGTTATTTATTTATTTTCTTCCTGTCACTGAATCCTGGTTATTACATCACATTAGACGTCTACTTCAGAAGCTAATGGCCTCATAAACTTTTCTCTCCAATACAGGTTGTACTTACAGAAACAAGAAAAAGCAGAAAAACACATACACACATGGCAAAAATCTAAAAGATTACTCACATGGTTTTATAGATGAGTTATTTTACAATTATTTGCATGTGGTATCAGGAGGTATTAAACACACATACACCCCAACTGTTAATATTCTCATTTCAGTTCTCTAGTCAGAATAAAGAGGCTATGGCATGTTAAAAGGAACAGAACATTTGTATCAGGGATGGAGACTGAAGCCCTGACACTGTCACTGATTAGAACCCAGCCTGAGGGTCATGTTAACGACTCTGGTCCTCAGCTTTCTCAAACTATAAATGAAAGGATGCCTTTCAGCTCAAAATACTCTTTATTTTTCTGAAATAAATTATCCAAATATGCTGAATCAAGGAACTGATACTTTTTTTTTTAAGAGATGAGGTCTGTCTCTGGGGTCTCACTGCTGTGAATAGTAGTGGCTACTCACAGTGCAATCATAATTTACTACAGTCTCAAACTCATATAGGCAATTGCCACAGACCTCCACTGGAACTGATACTTTTTGAAGAACATTCTGGATGTCAGAGACTTGCAGGGACTTAGGAATAGTAATGAGGACATCAATTCTGGTGAGAGCACGGTCCCTAGGCGAGACTGATCACATGGAGAGTGATGGATTAAAGAAATAATATGTATTAAGAATAATTAAAGCCAGATTTCTTTTGGAGATAAGATTTGCAAATATGGAAAGGGAGAAAGAACTCTGTGATGACAGGTTGAAATTAAAAATAATTGTAGAGGCCAGGCGCGGTGGCTCACGCCTGTAATCCCAGCACTTTGGGAGGCTGAGGTGGGTGGATCACGAGGTCAAGAGATTGAGACCATCCTGGCCAACATGGTGAAACCCCATATCTACTAAAAATACAAAAAAAAAAAAGCCAAGTGTGGTGGTGGGTGCCTGTAGTCCCAGCTACTCGGGAGGCTGAGGCAGGAGAATCACCAACCCGGGAGGCGGAGGTTGCAGTGAGCCAACATTGCACCACTGCACTCCAGCCTGGGCAATAGAGCAAGACTCTGTCTCAAAAAAAAAAAATTGTAGAATTAGTAGTTTATAAATATCTAGATGAATATAGAACAAAAGTAATTGTAAGTGCATCTGTTTACATACTATATGTGTTACAGACTGAACATATGTGTCTCTCCAAAATTTATACGATGAAGCCCTAATATCCAGTATGGCTGTATTTGTAGTAAGAAAGTTACTAAGGTTAAATAGGGTCATAAAGTGGGGCCCAAACCCAATAAAATTAATGTTCTGATAAAAAGTGATGCCAGAAATCTTGTTCCCTCTCTCTCTGCCATATGAGGATACAGTAGAAAATCAGCCATCTGCAAGCCAGAGAGACCTAACCAGGAATGAAATGGGCCTGTACCTTGATCTTAGACTTCCAGGCTTCAGTACTGTGAGAAAACAAATTTCTATTTTGTAAGCCACACAATCTATCGCATTTTATTAGGACAACCTGAGCAAATTAGGACCATATATATATATATATATATATATATACACACACACACACAGTTGTGTCCACAAAGAAGGTCTGTGGGCAGCAACACATCAATAGCCATGAGCAAACCTGGTACCTAGATCTTGGTATCTAAATACCATTTTTCATTAAAAAGAACCAGGGCTTCTTGGAAAAGTGACTGATTACAGAACTGAAGCAGAAAAAGTATAAAATGTTCCCAAAGCGTCTTCAAATGCCAGAGAGAAAAGAATGATCAAAGAACGATGAGTAAAACTCAAAAGGGCACATAAAGCAGAATAAAGAAGCCCATTGGCCACATGGAAGAAAACTGGGGGCATTGACAGAAACAGTTCAGTAATGTGTTATAACCATTGCATCAAACATGAAACCATAAGTCCATATTGATATACATAAGTTAATGTATAAATAAAAATGTGATAAGAAATGGATATTTGTATAGTTTCAAACACCTTCCCACAAGACTCTTATTAATTACAAAGAGTAAAATTGTAATTTTACAGTGGAGAAGGTAGAAAAGACAATCTTAGTTGAAACACATCACCTGCATACATCATTAGTAGAATTACAAACAGATCACCTCCTGATAGAAGAGGAATGCAGCCCCACTTCTAAATATTATTACCCAATTTGCATAATCTGAAGCTAATTAGAAAAAAAGACAACACTTTACAAAATTCCTGGCTTATAGCTTCAAAAATATCAAAATTATAAAAATCAAAACCTCAGGAAGGATTCCAGAGTGAAAGAAACTAGAAATCCTGATCACAAAATGCAAAGTGTGATCCTGAATTGGATCTAAAAGAAATTATAATTTCACATAGTACAACTTTAACAAGTTGTGAGGATTAACAATGGTAATGTACCAGTGTTAATCTTCTGATTTAGACTCATGTACCATAGCTATGTTAGAAAATGCCCTTTGTAGGAAATATACACTCAACTATTAGGGATGATCATCAGCTAAGCAACTTATGCACAAGTGGTGAGAAATACAGATAGTTATTTGTTCTCTAGTTGCTACTTTTATGGAAGTTTTAAGTATTCATTTTTTTTCCATTTTAGAAAAGTCATAAATTAAATGTTAAGTGCTATTGTAACAAGTGCCAGCTTTCTATCCTTCAGGCTACTAAAACCATGCAACTCTCTGCATGTCTATCAAACTCCAGGACCTCACATCCAGGGAGA
Organism: Pongo pygmaeus; assembly: GCF_028885625.2. Taxonomy (NCBI): domain Eukaryota; kingdom Metazoa; phylum Chordata; class Mammalia; order Primates; family Hominidae; genus Pongo; species Pongo pygmaeus. The sequence goes on from NC_072388.2 coordinate 85,743,206, forward strand.
TGTTCTCCAAGCTCCAAAATTACCTGAACCATCTTCTTGTTACACTAACAAAGCTATCATTTCCTCTGGCCACTGGAAGATTTAGTGAGTTTTTGGAAGAATAATATCTTATTGCTTTGAGTCAGCATATTTTAAATGATCCGGTAGCACCATACTATATACCCCTCTCTCTGCGTTGTTTTAAAATAAAACTCATTTGCTCCGAAGAATGAATATCAAGTGAAATCCATCTTGAGTGAAGGTGGTTTTGGCAAACATTCAAATACAGTGGTAATTCTAGACACAACACCAAGTTCTAAAACAGAGTCTCTGTCAGGCCTCTGAGCCCAAGCTAAGCCATCATATCCCCTGTGACCTGCCGGTACACATCCAGATGGCCGGTTCCTGCCTTAACTGATGACATTCCACCACAAAAGAAGTGAAAATGGCCTGTTCCTGCCTTAACTGATGACATTATCTTGTGAAATTCCTTCTCCTGGCTCATCCTGGCTCAAAAGCTCCCCTACTGAGCACCTTGTGACCCCCACTCCTGCCCACCAGAGAACAACCCTCCTTTGACCAGAATTTTCCTTTACCTATCCAAATCTTATAAAATGGCCCCACCCTTATCTCCCTTTGCTGACTCTTTTCTGATTCAGCCCACCTGCACCCAGGTGATTAAAAGCTTTATTGCTCACACAAAGCCTGTTTGGTGGTCTCTTCACAGGGACACGCATGAAATTTGGTGCAGTGACTCGGATTGGGGGACCTCCCTTGGGAGATCAATCCCCTGTCCTCCTACTCTTTGCTCCATGAAAAAGATCCACCTATGACCTCGGAACCTCAGACCCACCAGCCCAAGGAACATCTCACCAATTTTAAATCCGCTAAGTGGCCTCTTCTTACTCTCTTCTCCAACCTCTCTCACTATCCCTCAACCACTTTCTCCTTTCAATCTTGGTGCCACCCTATAATCTCTCCTTCTCTTAATTTCAATTCCTTTCATTTTCTGGTAGACACAAAGGAGACATGTTTTATCCGTGGACACAAAACTCCGGCGCCAGTCACAGACTTGGGAAGGCAGCCTTCCCTTGGTGTTTAATCATTGCGGGGACGCCTGATTATTCACCCACATTCCATTGGTGTCTGATCTCTGTGGGAATGCCTGCCTCGATCATTCACCCACATTCCCTTGGTGGCAAGTCAATTGCGGGAACACCTGCTTTGGCTGCCCCCCACCCGCTTCTCCATGTCTCTACCCTTTTCTTTAAACTTGCCTCCTTCACTATAGGCAAACTTCCACCCTCCATTCCTCCTCCTCCTCCCTTAGCCTGTGTTCTTAAAGACTTAAAACCTCTTCAACTCTCACCTGACCTAAAATTTAAGTGTCTTATTTTCTTCTGCAACACGGCTTAGCCCCAATACAAACTTGACAATGGCTCTAAATAGCCAGAAAATGGCACTTTCGATTTTTCCATCCTACCAGATCTAGATAATTCTTGTCGTAAAATAGGCAAACGGTCTGAGATGCCTGACATCCAGGCATTCTTTTACATATCTGTCCCTCCGTAGTCTCTGTTCCCAATGCAACTCGTCCCAAATCTTCCTTCTTTCCCTCCCACCTGTCCCCTCAGTCCCAACCCCAAGCGTTACTAAGTCTTTCTAATCTTCCTTTTCTATAGACCCATCTGACCTCTCCCCTCCTTGCCAGGCTGAGCTAGGTCCCAATTCTTCCTCAGCTTCCGCTCCTCCACCCTATAATCCTTTTATCACCTCCCCGCCTCACACCTGATCCGGCTTACAGTTTCGTTCCGCGACTAGCCCTCCCCCACCTGCCCAGCAATTTCCTCTTAAAAAGGTGGCTGGAGCTAAAGGCATAGTCAAAGTTAATGCTCCTTTTTCTTTATCCGACCTCTCGGAAATCAGTTAGTGTTTAGACTCTTTTTCATCAAATATAAAAAACCCAGCCCAGTTCATGGACCCTTTAGCAGCAACCTTGAGATGCTTTACAGCCCTAGACCCTAAAATGTCAAAAGGCCGTCTTATTCTCAATATACATTTTATTACCCAATCTGCTCCCAACATTAAATAAATCTCCAAAAATTAAATTCCAGCTGTCAAACCCCAGTTGTCAAACCCCAGCTGTCAAACAAAAATTAACCTCATCTTCAAGGTGTACAATAATAGAGTAAAGGCAGCCAAGTAGCAACATATTTTTGAGTTGCAATTCCTTGCCTCCACTGTGAGACAAACCCCAGCCACATCTCCAGCACACAAGAACTTCCAAATGCCTGAACTGCAGCTGCAAGGGGTTCCTCCAGAACCTCCTCCCCCAAGAGCTTGCAACAAGTGCCGGAAATCTGGCCACTGGGCCAAGGAATGCCCACAGCCCAGGATTCCTCCTAAGCCGTGTCCCATCTGCGCAGGATCCCACTGAAAATCAGATTGTTCAACTCACCTGGCGGCCACTCCCAGATCCCCTGGAACTCTGGCTCAAGGCTCTCTGACTGACTCCTTCCCAGATCTTCTTAGCTTAGCAGCTGAAGACTGAGACTGCCCGATTGCCTCAGAAGCCTACAGGACCATCACAGACGCTCTGGGTAACTCTCACAGTGGAAGGTAAGTCCATCCCCTTCTTAATCAATACGGAGGAAACCCACTCCACATTACCTTCTTTTCAAAGGCCTGTTTCCCTTGCCTCCATAACTGTTGTAGGTACTGATGGCCAGGCTTCTAAATCTCTTAAAACTCCCCAACTCTGGTGCCAGCTTAGACAATACTCTTTCAAGCACTCCTTTTTAGTTATCCCCACCTGCCCAGTTCCCTTATTAGCCCGAGACACTTTAACTAAATTATCTGCTTCCCTGACTATTCCTGGGCTACATGCCGCCTTTTCCCCCAGTTCAAAGCCTCCTTCACATCCTCCCCTTGTATCTCCCCACCTTAGTCCACAAGTATAAGATACCTCTACTCCCCCCTTGGCGACTGATCATACACCCCTTACCATCTCATTAAAACCTAATCACCCTTACCTCACTCAAGGCCAATATCCCATCCCACAGCATGCTTTAAAAGGATTAAAGCCTGTTATCACTCTCCTGCTACAGCATGACCTTTTAAAACCTATAAACTCTCCTTAACAATGCCCGCATTTCACCTGTCCTAAAACCAGACAAGGCTTACAGGTTAGTTCAGTATCTGCGCCTTATCAACCAAATTGCTTTGCCTATCCACCGCATGGTGCCAAACCCTTATACTCTCCTATCCTCAATACCTCCACAATCCATTATTCTGTTCTGGATCTCAAACATGCTTTCTTTACTATTCCTTTGCACCCTTCTTCCCAGCCTCTCTTCGCTTTCACTTGGACTGACCCTGACACCCATCATGCTCAGCAAATTACCTGGGCTGTACTGCCACAGAGCTTCACAGACAGCCCCCATTACATCAGTCAAGCCCAAATTTCTTCCTCATCTGTTACCTATCTCGGCAAAATTCTCATAAAACCACACGTGCTCTCCCTGCTGATCCTGTCCTACTGGTCTCTCAAACCCCAGCACCTTCTGCAAAACAACAACTCCTTTCCTTCCTAGGCATGGTTAGATACTTTTGACTTTAGATACCTGGTTTTGCCATCCTAACAAAACCATTATATAAACTCACAAAAAGAAACCTAGCTGACCCCATAGATCCTAAATCCTTTCCCCACTCCTCTTTCCATTCCTTGAAGACAGCTTTAAAGACTGCCCCCACCCTAGCTCACCCTGACTCATCTCAACCCTTTTCATTACCCACAGCTGAAGTGCAGGGCTGTGCCGTCAGAATTCTTACACAAGGACCAGGATCACGTCCTGTAGCCTTTTTGTCCAAACAACTTGACCTTACTGTTTTAGGCTGGCCATCAAGTCTCTGTGCAGCGGCTGCTGCCACCCTAATAGTTTTAGAGGCCCTCAAAATCACAAACTATGCTCAACTCACTCTCTACAGCTCTCATAACTTCCAAAATCTATTTTCTTCCTCACACCTGAGGCATATACTTTCTGCTTCCCGGCTCCTTCAGCTGTACTCACTCTTTGTTGAGTCTCCCACAATTACTTTTGTTCCTGGCCCAGACTTCAATCCGGCCTCCCACATTATTCTGGATACCACACCTGACCCTCATGACTGCATCTGTCTGATCCACCTGACATTCACCCCATTTCCCCATATTTGCTTCTTCCCTGTTCCTCATCCTGATCACATTAGTTTATTGATGGCAGTTCCACCTTTCCTACACATCAAGCTCAAGGATTTGCCCCTGCCCAGGACTGACAAATTGACTTTACTCACATGCCCTGAGTCAGAAAACAAAAATACCTCTTAGTGTAGGCAGACACTTTCACTGGATGGGTAGAGGCCTTTCCTACAGGGTCTGAGAAGGCCACCACAGTCATTTCTTCCCTTCTGTCACACATAATTCCTTGGTTTAGCCTTCCTACCTCTATACAGTCTGATAACACACCAGCCTTTACTAGTCAAATCACCCAAGTAGTTTCTCAGGCTCTTAGTATTCAGTAGAAGCTTCATATCCCTTACCGTCCTCAATCTTCAGGAAAGGTAGAACGGACTAATAGTCTTTAAAGATAAATCTCACCAAGCTCAGCCTCCAACTTAAAAAAGATTAGACAGTACTTTTACCTCTTGCCCTTCTCAGAATTCAGGCCTGTCCTTGGAATGCTACAAGGTACAGCCCATTTAAGCTCCTGTATAGATGCTCCATTTATTAGGCCCCAGTCTCATCCCAGACACCAGACCAACTTAGACTGTGCCCCAAAACACTTGTCATCCCTACTATTTTCTGTCTAGTCATACTCCTATTCACCGTTCTCAACTACTCATACATGCCCTGCTCTTGTTTACACTGCTGGTTTACACTGTTTCTCCAAGCCATCACAGCTGATATCTCCTGGTGCTATCCCCAAACCGCCACTCTTAACTCTTAAAGTAAATAAATAATCTTTGCTGGCAAGGCTATGCTGAACCTCCTTAGGCACTCTCTAATTAGACGTCCTAGGTCCTCCCAATTCCTAGTCCTTTAATACCTGTTTTTCTCCTCATATTCCGTTTAGTTTTTCAATTCATACAAAACCGTATCCAGGCCATCACCAATAATTCTACATGACAAATGTTTCTTCTAACAATCCCACAATATCACCCCTTACCACAAAAGCTTCCTTCAGCTTAATCTCTCCCACTCTAGGTTCCCACACCGCCCCAATCCTGCTTGAAGCAGCCCTGAGAAACATCACCCACTATCTTTCCATACCACCCCCAAAAATTTTCCCAACACTTTACCACTATTTCATTTTATTTTTCTTATTAATATAAGAAGACAGGAATGTCAGGCCTCTGAGCCCAAGCTAAGCCATCATATCCCCTGTGACCTGCACGTACACATCCAGATGGCCGGTTCCTGCCTTAACTGATGACATTTCACCACAAAAGAAGTGAAAATGGCCTGTTCCTGCCTTAACTGATGACATTATCTTAAGAAACTCCTTCTCCTGGCTCATCCTGGCTCAAAGGCTCCCCTACTGAGCACCTTGTGACTCCCACTCCTGCCCGCCAGAGAACAACCCCACTTTGACTGTAATTTTCCTTTGCCTACCCAAATCTTGTAAAATGGCCCCACCCCTATCTCCCTTTGTGGACTCTCTTTTCGGACTCAGCCCGCCTGCACCCAGGTGATTAAAAGCTTTATTGCTCACGCAAAGCCTGTTTGGTGGATTCTTCACACAGACACGCATGAAAGTCTCTACTTAGAACTCACAGCATCAGACAGAAAACACAAGCAAACTGGCTAATAGATCAGTTGAGATGCAAGAGAAAAGTGAAATATCTAGAAGAGAATACAACTATCTCTCCATATCTGTGGAAAACTGGTTCTGGGACCCCTTCAAGATACCAAACTCCCAAAATTCTCAGGTCCCTGATATAAAATAGCATGATATTTGCTTATAATCTATGCATACCCTTTCATATACTTTCAATCAGGAGTCCCCAAACCCCAGTCTGTGGCCTATTAGGAATCTGTCCACACAGCAGGGAGTGACCAGTGGGCAAGCGAGCGTTACTGCTTGAGCTCTGCCTCCTGTCAGATCAGCCATGGCATTAGATTTTCATAAGAGAGCAAACCTATTGTAAACTCTATATACAAGGAATCTAGGTTGTGCACTCTTTAAGAGAATCTAATGAATGCCTGGTGATCTGAGGTAGAACAGTTTGATTCGGAACCCCCGCACAGCACCGCCGACCCCATCCATGGATAAACTGTCTTCCATGAAACCAGTCCCTGGTGCCAAAAAGATTGGGAACTGCTGCTTTAAATCATCTCTATATCATTTATAATGCCTAAGATAATGTAAGTACTATGTAAATAGTTGTTATATTGTATTGCTTCAGGAAAAATGACAAGGAAAAAGTCTGTACATACATAATACAGATGCAATTTAAAAAAATAGCTTCAATCACAGTTGCTTGAATCCAGAGATACAGAACCCATTGACATGAAGAGCCAACGGTGTAGCAAAGTGTGCTACCATCTCCAGGAATGCAGATTCAGAAAACGTCCCCATACAGAGGGCTCCTCTTTCACCCCCTTACTCCATCTTTCCTTCCTCCTCCTCTTTCAGGTTGTTTGTGTATTGTTTATGCCAAAGTATTAAGTCAACATTTATTCATTGAACCTCTGTCACTAGCTAGTCATATCCTTACCTTGGGTTTCTATGGATGAGTACAGTTTGTATTCTTCTCTAATAATGATAAACTTTGCTTCTTAAAATTAAAAAGAGATTTTAATAAATCAAAAAAAAAATTTCTAACTTTAGGAATGCCAATCCTCATTTACTCTTTTGGCACAAATTACACTGAATTTGAGAGACTAGTTTTTAATAAATTCAAGAATCATATTACTTTGCCAATGCTGACCTTTACCAGAGTCCTGTGACCCTGAAAACAGCAAGAGATAAAGAAATCCAGATACTTTTTTGCAACCAGGAAATGGCTTATGGCAAAGAACCACCCTTCCCTTATGACTTAAATAAGACTCAGGGAAGTCCTATGACAAGGCCAGACATAGATCCTGTTGACAAAAAAAGCCAAATTCTGTAAAATATTTGAAGAAGTTTACTCTGAGTCATGTATGAGTGACCACGGCCCAACCCACAGTATCAAGAGGTCCCAAGAACAGGTGCACAAGGTGGTTGGGTTACAGCTCGCTTTTATATGTTTTATGGAAATATAAGATATCAATCGATAATGTGAAGTATACATTGGTTCAGTTGGAAAGGCAGGAAAACTTGAAGAAGGGAGGTTTATGGGTCATAGGTGGATTCAAAGATTTTCTAATTGGCAATTGGTTGAAATAGTTAAGTTACTACCTAAAGACCTGGAATCAATCGAAAAGAGTGCCTGGATTATGATTAGGGGTTGTGCAGACCAAGGTTCTTATTAAAAAGATGAAGCCTCATAGGTGGCCCCCTTAGAGACAATAGATGGCAAATGTTTCCTATTTAGATTTTTAAAAGATGCTAGACTCTCAGTAATCCCGTCACTATTGGGAGGGCTGGGAAGGACAAAGACCTAGTTAAATCAACAGAGATGCCTCACAGATGCAAATTTTCCCTACAAAAGATGGCTTTGCAGGGCCATTTCAAAATACAGCAAAGAAACTTATTTTGTTGTAAAATATTTTGATTTCCTTCTTTGTCTGTAATGTGATGTTATACTAGAATCAGTTTGGAATTTGGTATCTTATTGCCACTGTGAACTTCAGAAATTTTGAGACAGGTCTCAGTTAATTTAGGAAGTTTATTTTGCCAAAGTTGAGGACACATGCCCATGACACCACCCCAGGAGGTCCTGATGACATGTGCCCAAGGTGATCAGAGCACAGTTTGGCTTTATACATTTTAGGGAGACATGAGATATCAATCAACATATGTAAGATGAACATTGGTTCTGCCTGGAAAGGCAGGACAACTGAGAAGCAGGGAGGGGTCTTCTAGGTCATAGGGAGAGAAGAGACAAGTGGTTGCATTCTTTTGAGTTTCTGATTAGCCTCTCCAAAGGAGGCAATCAGATATGCATTTATCTCAGCGAGCAGAGGAGTGACTTTGAATAGAATGGGAGGCAGGGTTGCTCTAAGCAGTTCCCAGGTTGACTTCTTCCTGTAGCTTAGTGATTTTGGGGACCCAGGATATTTTCCTTTCATACCACAAGAATCTATTTTGTCAGTCTTAGGGTCTCTGTTTTAATGTTAATGCTTCTCAGTTGTGCCTGAACTCTAAGATGAGGAGAGGGTAATGAGGCATGTCTGACCCCTCACTTCTCCTCATGGCCTGAACTACTTGTTCAGGTTTCTTTGTGTCTCCTTGGCAAAGAGCAAGGTCCATTCAGTCCATGGAGGGGGCTTAGAATTTTATTATTGATTTATGATCCTCCATGTTTCATTATTTGCCTCAGAAATGATTAGACGAGCTGCTTGGACCCACTGACCAATCTAGATGAAATAGCTGACTTAACCAAACTTCAGTTAAAATTTTCCTGTTCAAACAAGCACCTGAAGCTAGACCTACCCTTAGCCTGAGCCAGCAGGCCGCCTCTTATGAAAGACCCCTCCCAGAGTTGACTCACCTCTGGGAAAAGCATTCACGGATGTCTCATTCCCTCACAGCAGGTTCTTTCTAGTCTTGGTTAACTCTCCCTGTAAAGTTAAATTTCTTCCTGACTGGCATTTGCAGATCTTATAGTCAGAGCGTTCTTGATGCCATAGTATTCCTACCCCTCCTGCAATAATCTCTTCCAATCTTTTACCTAACTTTGGACTTGTTTTTATTTGACAGCTTACTAACACTTACTTGTTCAGATTTCAAATGTCTCGTTCTTTCCACTTACCCTCCAGCTCTTCTGTATACTACATATTATGCCTCTGGAATAGGAACTTAATTTAAGAAAAAAATTTTCTTTAGCATCTATTTAAAATATCAACATTTTCAAATAGTGTGCCTATGTCAAAACAGAAGTTGCAAGATGTAATTGAGATGATACCCAGGAAGGACGCAGGACTGATTGTGGTGCAGTGTAAACCCAAAGTAAGAGGTGGCAGATAGAATTTTCTTCTTACTATTCTAAATGTTATGTAATGTAAATCTTAGCTCAACATTTCTATGACAAAATCTTTCTTTTGCTTCTAACACCTAAGGTAAATTTAAACTCGACAAAACTCACACGGCCTGTTATCACCAGGATCAAATCTATCTATTAACTATGACTAATGGCTTCTTAGTAGCCATTTGATGGCTGGAAAGAATGCTTCATTTTGCTTTATTGAACTTCCAAGTCCAGCTAATATAAAGCCTTTCTACTCTTACATGAGGTATTTCACCTGCCTCAAATGTCTCACCTTCTCATCCTCCAATTAATATGTACAATAATTCTTGCATATTAGTAATATTTTGAAACTCTAATGAAGTATCAAAAAAAGTCTAAAATAACCGTTGTTACACATCATCATTCTTAACATCTTTTTTCAGTATTTATATCTTTGGTATCATTTAATCCCATTTTATTATAATATAATGCTATTGAATAAATACTTCTATGTAATTAAAGTATTTTATAAACATGCTTATCAATGATTACCTAATAGTTGATTTTATGCATAATATGTCATTTATATGACTACTTTAACAGTGTTTTGTTTTTCTTATCATCTACTTTCTGGCTATTACAAATAAGATTGGGATGAGTATTTACATATATGTGCATTTATCAGCTTATTGATAATTACCCACAGTTGCATTATGTTTATATTAATAGAATAATTTGCCAGTATCCATTTCACTAGATCAAGTATATAAATATTTTTAAAGTTTATACTTCCAAAAGTACATGAGAGTTCTGTTTGTACTTACATACGTGTCAGGATTGCATAGGCTTATGTTTTAAATATTTTGCTGGTTTATTATCATTCCATTTACAATTAAAATAATAATTATTATTTTTGTTTGACTTTCTTTAATTTTTTTAATTTTTAGTATTTGGGGGTACACTAGTAGATGCATATATATATATATTTTTTTTTTCTTTTTTTTTTTGAAACAGAGTCTCGCTCTGTTGCCCAGGCTGGAGTGCAGTGGCGCGATCTCGGCTCACCACAAGCTCCGCCTCCCAGATTCATGCCATTCTCCTGCCTCAGCCTCCTGAGTAGCTGGGACTACAGGCACCAGCCAACAGGCCCGGCTAATTTTTTTTTTTTTTTTTTTTTTTTTTTTGTAGAGAGGGGGTTTCACAGTGTTAGCCAGGATGGTCTTGATCTCCTGACCTCGTGATCCGCCCGCCTTGGCCTCCCAAAGTACTGGGATTACAAGTGTGAGCCACCGCGCCCGGCCTAGTAGATGCATATATTAATAGGGTACATGAAATATTTTGATACAGGCATAGAATATGTAATAATCACATCAGGGTAAATTGGGTATTCATCACCTCAAGCATAAACAATCCAGTTATACTCTTGTGGTTATTTTAAAATGTACAATTAAATTATTATTGACTATGGTCACATTCTTGCACTATCAAATAGTAGGTCTTATTCATTCTTTCTAATGATTTTTTGTACCCATCAACAATCCCCACTTCCCATCCATGGCCCCACTACCATTCCCAGCATCTGATAACTATCATTCTACTCTCTGTCTCTATGAGTTCAATTGTTTTAATTGTTAGCTTCCACAAATAAGAGAAAACACGCAAAGTTTGTTTTTCTGTGCCTGGCTTATTTCACTTAAATTTAATGACCTCCAATTTCATCCATTTTGTCACAAATAACAGAATCTCATTCTTCTTTATGGCTGAATGGAACTCCACTGTGTATATGTACATTTTCCTTATCCATTTCTCTGTTAATGGACACCTAGGTTGCTTCCAAATCTTGCCAATTGTGAATAGTACTGCAACAAATCTAAGAGTACCGATATCTCTTTGATATACTGAATCCTCTCTTTGGGGTATACACTCATCAGTGGGATTGCTGCATCATGTCATTGTTCTATTTTCAGTTTTTTTGAGGAATCCCCAAACTGTTCACCATAGTAACTGTACTAATTTGCATTCCTACCAAGAGTATATGAGGATTTCCTATTCTCCACATCATCAGTAGCATTTGTTATTGCTTCTCTTTTGGGTATAAGCCATTTTAACTGGGATGAGATAACATCTCATTGTAGTTTTTATTTTCATTTACCTGATGATCAGTGATGTTGAGCACCTTTTCATATACCTGTTTGCCATTTGTATGTCTTCCTCTGAGAAAAGTCTAGTTAGATCTTTTGCCCATTTTTAAATTGAATTATTAGCTTTTTTTTCTATAGAGTTGTTTGAGCTCCTTATCCTTTGTAAGGCAGGTAGTTTGCAAATATTTTCTCCCATTCTGTGGGTTGTCTCTTTACTTGTTTGGTTGTTTTCTTTACTGTACAGAAGCTGTTTAACTTGAGACTGTTTAACTCACTTGTCCATTTTTGCTTTGATTGCTTGCATTTGTGGGGTGTTAAAAAATCTTTTCCCAGTCCTATGTCCTGGATCATATTCCCAGTGCTCTATTTTAGTAGTTTCATAGTTTGAGGTCTTGGATAATTTTACCCATTTTGTTTTGATTTTTATATATGGTGAGAGATAAGGGTATATTTTCCTCTTCTACATATGGATATCCAGTTTTCCCAGCACCATTTATTGAAGAGACTATTCTTTTCCAAAGCATTCTTTCTATATGTTCTTAGCATCTTTGTCAAAGATGAATTCACTGTAGATATGTAGATATGATTTTGTTTATAGGTTCTCTATTCTGCATTGGTCCTCGTGTCTGTTTTTTTGTCAATACTATGATGTTTTGGTTATGATAGCTGGCTGTAGTGTAATTTGAAGTAAAGTAATGTGATTCCTCCAACTTTGTTGTTTTTGCTCAGGATAGCTTTGGCTATTCCGGGTCTTTTGTGCTTGCATACAAATTTTAAGATTTTTTTCCTAGTCATGTGAAGAATGTCATTGGTATTTTGATAAGGATTACATTGAATCTGTAGATTGCTTTGACTATGGACATTTAAAAAAGTATTGGTCCTTTCAATCCATGAACATGGAATGTCCTTCAAGTTTTTGGTGTCTTCTTCAGTTTCTTTCTTTGGTGTTTTATAGTTTTCATTGTAAAGAACTTTCATTTCTTTGATTAAGTTAATTTCTAGGTATTTAATTTTATTCGTAGCTATTATAAATAGGGTTAATTTCTTGATCTCTGTTTTAGATTGTTTGTAGTTGGAATATAGAAATACTACTAATTTTTGCATGTTGATTTTGTAGCCTGCAACTTTGTTGAATTTGTTCTAATTGTTTTCTGGTGCACTCTTTAGGTTTTTCCAAATATAAGATCATATCACCTGCAGATGATTTCTAATTTCTAATCTGCAGAAATTACTTGCTAATTTGAGTGCCTTCATTTCTTGCTCTTGTCTGATTCCTCTAGCTAAGACTTCTACTACTATGTTGAAAAACATTGATGAAAGTGGGCATCCTTACTATTTTCCAGATCTAAGGGAAAAGACTTGTTTTTTTCCCTATTCAGTATAATACTAGCTGTGGGTTTGTATATGGCTTCAATTACATTGAGATACATTCCTTCTACACCCAGGTTTTTGGGTATTTTTATCACGAATGAATGATCAGTTGTATAAAATACCTTTTTATTATTAATTGAAAGAATTATATGGTTTTTGTCTTTCATTCTGTTGATATGATGTATCACATTGCTTGACTTGCATATTTTGTATTGTCTCTGCATCCCTGGGATAAATCTCACTTGGACATGCTGAGTGATATTTTTAATGTGTTGTTGAATTCAATTTGCTAGTATTTTGTTATGTATTTTTGCAGCAATATTCATTAGGGATATTGACCCGTAGTTTTTTTTTGTTTTGTTTTGTTTTGTTTTTAATGTGTCTTTGTCTGCTTTTGGTATCAGAGTAATACTGGTCTTGTAGAATGAGTTAGGAAGTATTCGCTCCTACTCTATTTTTCAGAATAGTTTGAGTAAGATAGGTACTAGTTTTTTAAATGTTTGGTAGAATTCAGTAGTGAAGCTACTGTGTCCCAGACATTTTTTTCAAGTTTCATTTCTTGAGAGAGTTTTTTAATTGTTGCTTTTGTCACATTACTTGTTATTGGTCTGTTAAGGTTTGGATTTCTTAGTGGTTCAATCTTGATAGGTTGTATGTATCTAGGAATTTGTCAATTTCTTCTAGATTTCCAATTTATTGGCAAACAGTTGCTCATAGTAGCCACTAATGATCTTTTGAATTTCTGTGATATTGGTTCTAATGCCTCCTTTTCTATCTCTGATTTTATTTATTTGGGTCTTCTTTTTTTTCTTAGTTGGTCTGAATAAAGATTTGTCAATTTTGCTTATCTTTTCAACAAACAAACTTCTTATTTTCTTGATCTTTTGTATTGTTTTCTTCATTTCAATTTCATTTATTTCTGTTCTAATATTTATTATTAAATTATTTCACTAATTTTGGATTTGTTTGTTATTGTTGGTCTAATTCTTTATGAGGCATTGTTAGGATGTTTATTTGAAGTTTTTCTTCTTTTTTGATGTAGGCAGTTATAACTATAAACTTTCCTCTTAGTATTGCTTTAGCTGTATCACATAGGTTTTAGTATGTCATGTTTCCATTATTGTTTTATATATATATAGATATAGACATACTTTAAGTTCTAGGGTACATGTGCACAACGTGCAGGCTTGTTACATACATATACATGTGCCATGCTGGCCGGCCACACCTATCAACCCGTCATTTACATTAGGTATTTCTCCCAATGCTGTCCATCCCCCAACCCTCCACCCCATGACAGACCCCAGTGTGTGATGTTCCACACCCTCCTGACCAGGTGTTCTCATTGTTCAATTCCCACCTATGAGTGAGAACATGTGGTGTTTGGTTTTCTGTCCTTGTGATAGTTTGCTCAGAATGATGGTTTCTAGCTTCATCCTTACCCCTGCAAATGACATGAATTCATCCTTTTTTACCGCTGCATAGTATTTCATGGTGTATATGTGCAACATTTTCTTTATCCAGTCTATCATTGATGGGCATTTGGGTTGGTTCCAAGTCTTTGCTACTGTAAATAGTGCCGCAATAAACATATGTGTGTATGTGTCTTTACAGTAGCATGATTTATAATCCTTTGGGGATATAAGCAGTAATGGGATCACTGGGTCAATTGGTATTTCTAGCTCTAGATTCTTGAGGAATCGCCATACTGTCTTCCACAAAGGTTGAACTAGTTTACACTCCCACCAACAGTGTAAAAGCATTCCTATTTCTCCACATCCTCTCAGCATCTGTTGTTTCCTGACATTTTAATGATCACCATTCTAACTGGCATAAGATAGTATCTCATTGTGGTTTTGATTTGCATTTCTCTGATGACCAGTGATGATGAGCATTTTTTCATGTGTCTGTTGGCTGCATAAATGTCTTCTTTTGAGAAGTGTCTGTTCATATACTTTGCCCACCTTTTGATGGGGTTGTTAGTTTTTTCTTGTAAATTTGTTTAAGTTCTTTGTAGATTCTGTATATTAGCCCTTTGTCAGATGGATAGATTGCAAAAATTTTCTCCCATTCTGTAGGTTGCCTGTTCACTCTGATGGTAGTTTCTGTTGCTGTGCAGAAGCTCTTTAGTTTAATTAGAGCCCATTGGTCTATTTTGGCTTTTGTTGCCATTGCTTTTGGTGTTTTAGTCATGAATTCCTTGCCCATGCCTATGTGCTGAATGGTATTGCCTAGGTTTTCTTCTAGGGTTTTTATGGTTTTAGGTCTAACATTTAAGTCTTTAATCCATCTTGAATTAAGTTTTGTATACGGTGTAAGGAAGGGATCCAGTTTCAGCTTTCTACATATGGCTAGCCAGTTTTCCCAGCACCATTTATTAAATAAGGAATCCTTTTCCCATTTATTGTTTTTGTCAGGTTTGTCAAAGATCAGATGGTTGTAGATGTGTGGTGTTATTTCTGATGGCTCTGTTCTGTTCCATTGGTCTATATCTCTGTTTTGGTACCAGAACCATGCTGTTTTGGTTACTGTAGCCTTGTAGTATAGTTTGAAGTCAGGTAGCGTGATGCCTCCAGCTTTGTTCTTTTGGCTTAGGATTGGCTTGGCAATATGGGCTCTTTTTTGGTTCTATATGCACTTTAAAGTAGTTTTTTTCCAATTCTATGAAGAAAGTCATTGGTAGTTTGATGGGGATGGCATTGAATCTATAAATTACCTTGGGCAGTATGGCCATTTTCATGATATTGATTCTTCCTATCCATGAGCATGGAATATTCTTCCATTTGTTTGTGTCCTTTTTTATTTCATTGAGCAGTGGGTTGCAGTTCTCTTTGAAGAGGTCCTTCACATCCCTTGTAAGTTGCATTCCTAGGTATTTTATTCTCTTTGAAGCAATTGTGAATGGGAGTTCACTCATGATTTGGTTCTCCATCTGTTATTGTTGTATAGTAATGCTTGTGAGTTTTGCACATTGATTTTGTATCCTGAGGCTTTGCTGAAGTTGCTTATCAGCTTAAGGAGATTTTGGGCTGAGATGATGGGGTTTTCTAGATATGCAATCATGTCATCTGCAAACAGGGACAATTTGACTTCCTCTTTTCCTAATTGAATACCCTTTATTGCTTTCTCTTGCCTGATTGCCCTGGCCAGAACTTCCAACACTATGTTAAATAGGAGTGGTGAGAGAGGACATCCCTGTCTTGTGCCAGTTTTCAAAGGGAATGCTTCCAGTTTTTGCCCATTCAGTATGATATTGGCTGTGGGTTTGTCATAGATAGCTCTTATTATTTTGAGATATGTTGCATCAATACCTAGTTTATTGAGAGTCTTTAGCATGAAGGGCTGTTGAATGTTGTCAAAGGCCTTTTCTGCATCTATTGAGATAATCATGTGGTTTTTGTTGATGATTCTTTTTATGTGATGGATTATGTTTACTGATTTGCATGTGTTGAACCAGCCTTGCATTCCAGGGATGAAGCTGACTGGAACGTGGTGGATAAGCTTTTTATGTGCTGCTGGATTCGGTTTGCCAGTATTTTATTGAGAATATTCACATTGATGTTCATCAGGGATATTGGTCTAAAATTATCTTTTTTTGTTTTGTCTCTGCTAGGCTTTGGTATCAGGATAATGCTGGCCTCATAAAATGACTTAGGAAGGATTCCCTCTTTTTCTATTGATTGGAATAGTTTTGGAAGGAATGGTACCAGCTTCTCCTTGTACCTCTGGTAGAATTTGGCTGTGACTCCATCTGGTCCTGGACTTTTTTTGGTTGGTAGGTTATTAATTATTGCCTCAATTTCAGAGCCTGTTATTGGTCTATTCAGAGATTGAATTTCTTCCTGGTTTAGTCTCGGGAGGGTGTATGTGTCCAGGAATTTATCCATTTCTTCTGGATTTTCTAGTTTATTTGCATAGAGGTGTTTATAGTATTCTCTGATGGTATTATGTATTTCTGTTGGATTGGTGCTGATATCCCCTTTATCATTTTTTATTACATCTATTTGATTCTTGTCTCTTTTATTCTTTATTAGTCTTCCTAGTGGTCTATCAATTTTGTTGATCTTTTCAAAAAACCAGCTCCTGGATTCATTGATTTTTTGAATACTTTTTTGTGTCTCTATCTGTTTCACTTCTGCTCTAATCTTAGTTATTTCTTGACTTCTGCTAGCTTTTGAATGTGTTTGCTGTTGCTTCTCTAATTCTTTTAATTGTGATGTTAGGGTGTCAATTTTAGATCTTTTCTGCTTTCTCTTGTGGGCACTTAGTGCTATAAATTTCCCTCTACACACTTCTTTAGATTTGTCCCAGAGATTCTGGTGCATGATGTCTTTGTTTTCATTCATTTCAAAGAACATCTTTATTTGGGCCTTCCTTTCGTTATTTACCCAGTAGTTGTTCAGGAGCAGATTGTTCAGTTTCCATGTATTTGTGAGGTTTTGAGTGAGTTTCTTAATACTGAGTTCTAATTTGGTTGCACTGTGGTCTGAGAGACAGTTTGTTGTGATTTCTGTTCTTTTACATTTGCTGAACAGTGCTTTACTTCCAACTATGTGGTCAATTTTGGAATAAGTGTGATGTGGTGCTGAGAAGAATGTATATTCTGTTGATTTGGGGTGGAGAGTTCTGTAGATATCTATTAGGTCCACTTGGTGCAGAGCTGAGTTCAAGTCCTGGGTATCCTTGTTAACCTTCAGTCTTGTTGTTGTGACTAATATTGATAATGCGGTGTTAAAATCTCCCATTGTTATTGTGTGGGAGACTAAGTCTCTACGTAGGTCTCTAAGGACTTGCTTTATGAATCTGTGTGCTCCTGTTTTGGGTGCATATATGTTTAGGATAGTTAGCTCTTCTTGATCCCTTTACCATTACGTAATGGCTTTCTTTGTCTCTTTTGATCTTTGTTGGTTTAAATTCTGTTTTATCAGAGACTAGGATTGCAAACCCTGCTTTTTTTTTTGCTTTCTATTTGCTTGGTAGATCTCCCTCCTTCTCTTTATTTTGAGCCCATGTGTGTCTCTGCATGTGAGATGGGTCTCCTGAATACAGCACACTGATGGGTCTTGACTCTTTATCCAATTTGCTAGTCTGTGTCTTCTAATTGGGGCATTTAGCCCACTTACATGTAAGGTTAATATTGTTATGTGTGAACTTGATCCTGTCATTATGATGTTAGCTGGTGATTTTGCCTGTTAGTTGATGCTGTTTCTTCCTAGCATCAATGGTCTTTACAATTTGGCATTTTTTTGCAGAGGCTGGTACCAGTTGTTCCTTTCCATGTTTAGTGCTTCCTTCAAGAGCTCTTGTAAGGCATGCCTGATGGTAACAAAATCTCTCAGCATTTGCTTGCCAAAAAGGATTTTATTTCTCCTTCACTTATGAAGCTTAGTTGGCTGGATATGAAATTCTGGGTTGAAAATTCTTTTTTTAAGAATGTGGAATATTGTCCCTCACTCTCTTCTGGCTTGTAGAGTTTCTGCCAAGAGATCTGCTGTTATTCTGATGGGCTTCCCTTTGTGGGTAACCTGACCTTTCTCTCTGGCAGCCCTTAACATTTTTTCCTACATTTCAACCTTGGTGAATCTGACAATTATGTGTCTTGGGGTTGCTCTTTTCAAGGAGTATCTTTATGGTGTTCTCTGTATTTCCTGAGTTTGATTTTTGGCCTGTCTTGCTAGGTTGGGGAAGGTCTCCTGGATAATATCCTGCAGACTGTTTTCCAACTTGGTTCAATTCTCTTCATCACTTTCAGGTACACCAATCAGACGTAGATTTGGTCTTTTCACCTAGTCCCATATTTCTTGGAGGCTTTGTTCTTTTCTTTTTACTCTTTTTTTCTCTAAACTTCTCTTCTCACTTTATTTCATTAATTTGATCTTCAGTCACTGATACCCTTTCTTCCACTTGATCGAATTGGCTATTGAAGCTTGTGCATGCATCATATAGTTCTTGTAGTTTTCATCTCCTTCAGGTAATTTAAGGTCTTCTCTACACTGTTTATTCTAGTTAGCCATTCATCTAATCTTTTTCAAGGTTTTTAGCTTCCTTGCAATGGGTTTGAATATCCTCCTTTAGCTTGGAGAAGTTTGCTATTACTGACCTTCTCAAGCCTACTTCTGTTCAGCTCGTCAAAGTCATTCTCCATCCAGCTTTGTTCCATTGCTGGTGAGGAGCTGTGATCCTTTGGAGAAGAGGCACTCTGGTTTTTAGAATTTTGATGTGGATGTCCTTTTTGTTGATGTTGATGCTATTCCTTTCTGTTTGTTAGTTTTCCTTCTTACAGTCAGGTCCCTCAGCTGAAGGTCTGTTGGAGTTTGCTGGAGGTCCCCTCCATACCCTGTTTACCTGTGTATCACCAGTGGAGGCTGCAGAACAGCAAATATTGCAGAACAGCAAATAATGCTGCCTGATCCTTCCTCTGGAAGCTTCATCCCAGAGGGGCACCCGCCTGTCTGAGGTGTCAGTTGGCCCCTATTGGGAGATGTCTCCAAGTTAGGCTACACTGGGGTGAGGGACCCACTTGAGGAGGCAGTCTGTCCATTCTCAGAGCTCAAACACCATGCTGGGAGAACCACTGCTCTCTTCAGAGTTGTCAGACAGGAATGTTTAAGTCTGCAGAAATTTGTGTTGCCTTTTTTTTAGCTATTCCCTGCCCCCAGAGGTGGAATGTACACAGGCAACAGGCCTTGCTAAGCTGTGGTGGGCTCCGCCCAGTTCAAGCTTCCCCAGCAGCTTTGTTTACCTACTCAAGCCTCAGCAATGGTGGACACCCCTCCCCCAGCCAGGCTGCCACCTCACAGTTCAATCTCAGACTGCTGTGCTAG
The DNA here is from genome assembly GCF_028885625.2 of Pongo pygmaeus. Classification (NCBI taxonomy): domain Eukaryota; kingdom Metazoa; phylum Chordata; class Mammalia; order Primates; family Hominidae; genus Pongo; species Pongo pygmaeus. Next base: position 85,762,650 of record NC_072388.2, read on the forward strand.
CAGTGAGCAAGGCTGCGTGGGCATGGGACCTGCTGAGCCAGGCATGGGATATAATCTTCCGGTGAGCCGTTTGCTAAGATCGTTGGAAAAGTGCAGTATTTGGATGGGAGTGTCCTGATTTTCCACGTACAGTCTGTCATGGCTTCCCTTGGCTAGGAAAGTTAAATCTTCCAACCCTTTGTGCTTCCCGGGTGAGGCAATGCCCTGTCCTGTTTTGGCTCATCCTCCCTGGACTGCACTCACTGTCCAGCCAGTCCCAGTGAGATGAACCAGGTACTTCAGTTGGAAATGCAGAAATCAGCTGTCTTCTGTATCAATCACGCTGGGAGCTGCAGACCGGATCTGTTCCTATTCAGCCATCTTGGAACAGAGCCATTATTGTTTAAGAAAATGTTCAATTTCCTTTTCAATTTCTTCATTGACCACTGGTCATTCAGAAGCACTTTGTTTAATTTCCATGTATTTGTATAGTTCCCAATATTCCGGCAGCTGGGCCTAGTGGCTCATGCCTGTGATCCTAGCCCTTTGGGAGGCCAAAGCAGGAGGATTACTTCGGGCCAGAATTTCAAGACCAATATTGTGTTTGTTATTAATTTCTAGATTTATTCTATTATAGTCAGAAAAGATGCTTGATATTATTTCAATTTTCTGAATGTTTTAAGACTTGTTTTCTAACCTATATTTTATCCTTGAGAATGATCCATGTGTTGAGGAGAAGAATGTGTATTCTGCAGCCATAGGCAGAAACATTTTTAAAATATCAATTAGATCAATTTGGTCTATAGTGCAGACTAAGTCTGATATTTTATTGTTGATTTTTTATGTAGAAGATCTGTCCAATGCTGAAATTGGGGTGTTGAAATCTCCAGTTATTATTGTATTGGACTCATCTCTATCTTTAGCTCTAACAATATTAGCTTTATAAAGCTGTATTTATACAGCTACAGTATTGGGTGCATATATATTTATAATTATTATACCCTCTTGTTGAGTTGACTCTTTGTTATTACATAATGACCTTCTTCGTTTCTTTGTATAATTTTTGTCATAAAATCTATTTTGTCTGATAAGCTGTATTAGTCCATTTGCACACTACTGGGTAAATTAGTGTATATTATAATATACCCAGAATGGGTAATTTACAAAGAAAAGAGGTTTAATTGACTCACAGTTCTACATGGCCTGGAAGGCCTCAGGAAACTTACAATCATGGTGGAAGGTGAAAGGGAAGTAAAGACCTTCTTCAGATGGCATCAGGAGAGATAATAATGAAAAGCAAAGCGGGAAGAGCCCCTTATTAAACCATTATATCTCACGAGAACTCACTAATTATCATGAGAACTGCATGGGAGAAACCACATCTATGATCCAAACACCTCCCACTGGGTTCCTCCCTGGACATGTGAGGATTATGGGAATTACAATTTGAGATGAGATTTGAGTGGGGACACAGAGCCAAACCATGCAATTCTGCCCCTGGCCCCTCCAAAACCTCATGTTCTCACATTTCAAAACACAATCATGCCTTTCCAACAATGCCCCAAAGTTTTAACTTATTCCAGCATTACATTAACCCAAAAGTCCAAGTCCAGTCTAATCTGAGACAAGGCAAGTCCCTTCTACCTATGATCCTGTAAAATTAAACACAAGTTAGTTCCTTCCAAGATACAATGGAGTTATACAGGCACTAGGTAAATACACCTGTTCCAAATAGGAGAAATTGGCCAAAACAAAGGGGCCACAGGCCCGTTGCCACTCCTAAATCCAATAGGGCAGTCAATAAATATTAAAGCTCCAAAATCCAAAATCTCCTTTGATTCCATGTCTCACATCCAGGTCATGCTGATACGAGAGGTGGAATCTCAAGGTCTTGGTCAGCTCTACCCCTGTGGCTTTGCAGCCTCCTGGATCCTTTTACAGGCTTGCATTGAGTGTCTGAAGTTTTTCCAAATGCACATTGAAAACTCTCAATGGATCTACCATTCTGAGGTCTGCAGGATGGTGGTCCTCTTCTCACAGCTCCACTAGGCAATGCCCCAGTGGGGACTCTGTGTGGGAGCTCCAACCTCATGTTTCTCTTCTGCAATGCCCTAGCAGAGGTCTTCCATGAGGGCTCCACCCCTGCAGCAAACTTATGCCTGGACATGCAGGCATTTCCATACATCCTCTGAAATCTAGACAGAGGTTCCCAAACCTCAAATCTTGACTTCTGTGCACCCACAGTCCCAACACCATGTGGAAGCCACCAAGGCTTGGTACTTGCAGCATCTGAAGCAATGGCTTCAGCTGGATGTTGGCCCCTTTAGTCATGGCTGACACTCAGCACGCCAAGTCCTGAGACTGCACAAAGCAGCAAGACCCTGAGCCTGACCCACATAGCCATTTTTTCCTCCTATGTCTCCATGCCTATGATGGGAGTAGATTCCTTGAGACCTCTGAGATGACATGAAGACATTTTGCCTACTGTCTTGGCAATTAACATTTGGTTCCTCATTACTTATCCAAATTTCTGCAGCCCATTTGAATTTCTTTTCACAAAATGGGTTTTTCTCTTCTATCACATCGTCAGGCTACAAATTTTCTAAATTTTTGTGCTCTGCTTCCCTTTTAAACATAAGTTCCAATTTCAAAACATCTCTTTGTGAATGAATATAACTGAATGCTTTTAAGAGCACCCAGGTCAAATCTTATAGGCTTTGCTGCTTCGAAATTTCTTCTGCTAGATATTCTAAATCATCTATCTCAAGTTCAGGGTTCCACAGATCTCTAGGACAGGGTCAAAATGCCACCAGTCTTTTTGCTAAAGCATAGCAAGAGTGATTTTTGCTCCAGTTCCTAAGAAGTTCCTCATCTCCATCTGAGACCACCTCAGCCTGGACTTCATTGTTCACATCACTATCAGCATTTTGGTCAAAATTATTCAACAAGTATCTAGGAAGTTCCAAACGTTCCCACATTTTCCTGTCTTCTTCTGACCTCTCCAAGCTGTTCCAATCTCTGCCTGTTACCCAGTTCCAATGTTGCTTCCACATTTTCAAGTGTCTTTATAGCAGTGCCCTACTCTCTGTGGTACCAATTTACTGTATTATTCTGTTTTCACACTGCCATAAAGAAATACCAAAGACTGGGTAATTTATAAAGAAAAAAGGTTTAATTGACTCACAGTTTTACATGGCTGGGGAGGCCTCAGGAAACTTACAATCATGGTGGATGGTGAAGGGAAACACGGACCTTCTTCACATGGCAGCAGGAGAGAGAAGAGTGAGGAGCAAAGTGGGAAGAGCTCCTTATGAAACTATCAAATATTGTGAGAACTCACTCACTATCACAAGAACAGCATGGGAGAAATTGCCTTCATGATCCACTCACCTCATACTGGGTTCCTCCCTCAATACATGAGGATTATGGAGATTACAATTTGAGATGAGAGTTGGGTGGGGACACAGAGCCAAGCCACATTATAAGCGTAGCTACTCCTGGTCTTTTTTGGTGTCCATTGGTGTAGAATACCTTTTTCCGTCCCTTTATTTTCAGTCTATGTGTGTTTCACAGGTGAAATACGTTTCTTGTAGGCAACAGATTGATGGGTCTTTTTAAAAAAATCCATTTAGCCACTCTATATCTTTTGATTGGAGAGTTTAGTCCATTTATATTCAATGTTACTTATAAGCAGGAACTTTCTCCTGCCGTTTTGCCATTTGTTTTCTGGTTGCTTTGTGATCTTCTCTTCCTTCTTTTCTTCCTTTCTGCCTTCCTTTTAGTGAAGGTGTTTTTCTCTGCTAATATATTTTAGCATCTTTTTATTTTTTGTGTATCTGTGGTATGTTTTTTGATTTGAGGTTACCATGAGGCTTGCAAAATATCTTATAACCCATTATTATTTTTAACTGATAACACTGATTGCATAAACAAACAAACAAATAAAAGGAAAATAAAAACTCCACATTTTAACTTCATCCCCTTGGCTTCTAACTTTTGTGTTTCTATTTATATCTTATTGTCTATGCCTTGAAACATTGTAGTAATTATTTTTGATTGGTTCATCTTTTAGTCTTTCTACTTAAAATAACAGTAGCTCACACACCACAATTACAATGTTATAGCATTCTGTGTACTTACTCTCACCAGAAATTCTTGCATCTTCAGATGATTTCTTATTGCTTATAAAGAGCTAAAGGAATGTAACTTTGTTTATATATTTAACAATTACCTGATTATTAGGCATTTGTATGACTCCATTTGTTTTTTATATGTTTAAATGATGTTATAATAAGCATTCTTGCCTGAAAGCATTTGAATTAGTTTCAGATTATTTCCTTAGGTGAAATTTCTCAAGATTGAATTACTGAATTTATATGAAGCAATTTGCCACAGGGATCTGTCCTGATGTAATTGTGTGAGCTGGTTAAGCAGTCTTGGTATGGCTATTGTCCCCATGTCTGATGCTGGAGCTTAGAGTCTGGAGGACAAGCAGTCAAGAAGGGAAAATGTGTATAAAGTAGTGAGTAAGAGCAAGAGGAAGTTATGAGATAAATTATATGTATCCCTGACTGAAACCTGACGAAGGTACAGAAAAAGACCAAAGAAAACATAAAATGCATAAAATATAACAATAATGAAGGCTAATTCTTTTAAAGCATTTACTATATCCAAGCACTGTTGTAAATAAATAATACATAATAAAACATTTAATTCCTCACAATTAAATGAGGAATTAATTAATATTTACATTAAATAGTATTAAGCTCTGTGAGATTAATGCTCTTTTCCTTTTCATTGATGAGAAAAATTTAGACACAGTGATATTAAGTAACTACTAGAGGATTCTTAGATAATGTGTTTTTTTCCTGGGTAATTTTGAATTAAAACATAAAAGAAGTAATGCCTTCATTTATTACTATGTTTTTGTTTCGTTTTCATTTATTCTTTGATATCTTCTGTAGTCAAAACATGATCATAAGTAGACGTCTGCTGTTAGCCAATCTGAACCAGCATAAGAGGTAGAAGGCAGGAAAGGTTTATCATCATTCTGAATTTGAAATTTCTGACATAATTCTGAACAACTAGACTTTTAAAAACTTTGTTTTCCTTATTCTTATATAGTGTATCTACTGTGTATATGTATTTTTAAAAAACATTGTGCATTTAATCCCAAATTGTTGAACCTGTTGTCAATGAAGAAAGCTGAGTGTTTTGGTTGCAAAATTTAGAAAAACAAGAATAAAAGGGGAGTAGGAGTCTCTCTTTGTGATGTAGAAAAGCACTAATCAAACTTTAGTAGATATATGTGAACCTGTTTTGATTCCCCAAATTCAATCTGTAGAAACAAGTTTAAAACAATAAAAAAATTATTACTTAATAGAGAAAAATAAATTAATATGTCCTGAATTCAGGGACACAGTCAGACTAAAAAGTAATAATAATAATAAGTGTAGGACCCCAAGGTGATGCCTAGAGATTCTAATTTAATACATTGCAGTGGAGTCAGGGAATCTATGTTTTCAAAATACCCAGATATATCTAAAATATAGCTGATTTGGGAACTATTACTCTTGGCATCAGTGAGGCTCACTGAAGTTTTAAAACCAGTAATATAAAAGCATCAGATCTGTATTTCAGAATGACCAGTTTTTCTTCTTTTGCCATATTGAAGAATGAATTAAAACAGAAAAAAAAAGATTCTAAGTAACTTTACAAATTAAATATTTATGTGGGTCACAGGGGCTCACGTCTGTAATTCCAGCACTTTGGGAGTCTGAGGCGGGTGGATCACTTGAGGCCAGCAGTCCAAGACTGGCCTGGCCAACATGGCAAAACCTCATCTATACAAAAAAAAAAAAAAAAAAAAAAAAATTTGCCAGGGGTTGTGGTGCACACTGGTGATCCCAGCTACTCTGGAGGCTGAGGCATAAGAACCGCTTGAACCGTGGAGACGGAGAGTGCAGTGAGCCAAGATCGTGCCACTGCATGCTGGGTGCACACTGCTCACTGGGTGACAGAGTGAGACTATGTTTCAAAAAAAAATCTGATATTTCCTGAGGAGATAAGATATAGCTTCTTTATATATAAGTAAAATAATTTTTATATCAATATGTGAAATACTTCTGCATTAGATTTGATTCTCAAAATTGTGCAAAGAAGACCTTTATATTAACCTTAATTTATAAACAAAGAAATCCAAACTTTCTGCCTCTAAGACTCACCTTGCCATAGAAGATTTATGCCTTCTTCCTTACCACGCATTTGGTGGTAAGAAGCCCTGAGTTTGTATATTGCCAGAGTCAGTCTTAACTTTGTGTTACAAGCCAAGCCATTTATTTTCTCAAATCCTCAGCTTCTAATTTTATAAAACAGAGATAATAAACCAGTATCTTTTAAATTAGACATAAGGAATAATAAAATAGGGAATGTGCTCAGCTGGTTTTTGATACATGTTAAGAATTATTACTATAGTTAATACTACATCAATGATCATAAAAGGCAAAAATCTTTATTAATTATTTTTATTTTTTCCATTTAAATGCTACAAACAGGTAGTATTCTCAAATATATGCGGAGTAAGAGAGAAGCATGGAGCATAAACTTCATTTTCAGCCACTTTGCATCTATTTATAATCATAACCCTTGGGGAATTATCAAATGCAGTGCTTCTGAAAGTTTTATGTACGTACAAGACACCTGAAATTTTGTGACAATGGAGATTCCAGTGGCATGTGTCAGAGTGGGACCTAAGGTTCTGTTTCTCTAATACCCAAAAATATGAGTGCTGTTGGCCCTTAGTGCTAGGTTCAGTAGCAACGATCTGGATGATGCTTGATGCTACACATGAAGCAAGTGAGCCCCAGCTGGAGGAATAACCTGAGGAGCCCCAGAACTGTTTAGGAGCTGAGGCAAAAATAACCCCATACAACACTGCCAATCTTCTTCTCACTTTAGCATTGAGGCTTCCACTTGAACCAGAGAGTACTTCCAAATTTGCAGTTGCTCATGAAGTTCCTTGGGCATGTTGTTCTACTTATGTATTTCTATATATTAAATACACATACAATGCTGGCTCAGACCACTGAATTAAATTCGCAATATAATAATAGGTTATGATGAGTAATCGTAGAAAACATAGTTGATGCTTAACAACTGTTTGGTGCATCAAGGAGTTTTTCACTTCTTTGGGTAGATCCTAATTTCTGTCTAGGATCATACTAATGCCTGAAGAACATTGCTTTTCATTTCTGGTAACACAGGTCTGCTGCTAATGAATCCCTTCAGCTTTTGCTTGTTTAAAAATGTCCTATTTTGCCTTCCTTTTTGAAAGATGTTTTCACTATGTATAGAATTGCATTGATAGTTTCCTTTTTTTCAATACTTTAAAGACATTTCTTCATTTTCTCCTTCCTTTAACAGCTTTTGAAAAGAATTCTGCTGTGATTTTTATCTTTGTACTTCTATAATGAGGTGGGGCTATTTCTCTTGCTGCTTTAAAAATGTTCTAATTATCTCCTATTTTCAGCATTCTGCTTACGCTATTTCTAGAAGAATTATTTTGTCCTTTTTGCATTTGTTGCATCTGTCTATCTATATTTTTTTGGTGTTCTCTGCGCATCTTGGATCTGTGGATTGTTGTCTTTCATTAATTTTCTAAAGCTCTTTCTTGATTGTTACCATTTCAAATACGTTTGCCTCCATATATATTTTTCTCTTTTTTGTCGTGTCATTTATAAGTATATATATCATTAGATATTGGTCCATAGCTTTTGGATGCTTTGCTCAATTTTTAAATTGAAATTATTACTGAGACAATTGTAGATTAGGATATTTCATATATAATTTACTTAATTTTCCCCAGTGGTAACATCTCACAAACATTTTGTGTTATATTTCAGCCAAAATATTCATATATAATCCACTTATCATGTTCAGATTTTTTCAATTTTACTTGTACTTGTTATGGGTGTGTGTGGGGGGGTATGTATTTAGTTCTATAAAATTTTAGAACATGTATAGATTTGTTTCCCACACCTCAGTTAAGACACAGAAGAGCTCCATTACTGCCAGACCCCCTAGTATTCCTCTTTAATAACCCACACATCTCCCTTCCCTCTGCCTTCATCATTAACACTCAACAACCAATAATAGGTTCTCCATTTATAAAATAATGTCATTTCAAACATGTTGTGTAAATGGAATCATGATTCGTGTAACATTTTGGGATTGACTTTTTTAACTCCTCATAATTCCCTGGAGATTCAACGAAGTTGTTGCAAATATGAGTAGCTCATTTATTTGTAATAATATGAGCTGAGTAAAGGAAATGCTGAATAGTATTTTGTGGTTTGTATGTACCACAGTTTGTTTAACTATTCACCTGATGGGTTTTCTCTAATTTTTGGCCACTATAAATAAAGCTGTTATGAATATTTGTATACAGGTTTCTATGCCAACATCAATGTTTATTTCCTTAGTATTAAAGCCCAGGAGTACAATTATTGGGTCATATGATATGCCTTGCTTTTTAAGAAATTTTCAAAGAGTTTTTCATATTGCCTGCACTGTTTTATATTCCCATTAGCAAGGTGTAAGAGATCAGTTCTCTGCATCCCCACCAGCACTTTTTGTTGTCCTTAGTTTTTTTTTTTTTTAATTTTAGACATTATGATAAGTATGTAGTTATATCTCATTGTGCTTTCAATTTGCATTTCCCTGAGAAATAATGATGTTGAACATTTTCTAATGTTCTTATTTGTAATCTATATATGTTTATACATAGCTTTTGCTCATTATCTAATTTTGTTGTTTATAGTTTGGTTTTTATTGTTGAGTTTTAAGAGTCCTTTATATATTCAAAATATCAGTCCTCTGTCAAATACGTAGTTTCCAAATTTTTTTCTGTCACTCTGTAGCCTTTCTGTTATGCCTTTAACAGAGTCTTTCATAAAGAAAGCATTTTTAATTTTGATTAAGTTCCATTTACTAATTTTTCCTTCTGGTATAATAATTAAGAACTATGCCTACCCATAGATAGGGCTTTGCCTTTTTTCCTAAAAGACTTTACTTTTTTCCCTAAAAGTTTTATAATTTTACATTTTACATTTAAATCCATGATCCATTCTGAGTTTATTTTTCCACAAATTGTCTCACAGGTCCAAATTTGTTCTTCTTTTTTTTTTTTTATTTGGCCTATGGATTTTCCATTGTTTCAACATCATTTTTTGAAAAGACTTTTCTTCCTCCATTGAATTGCCTTTGCAGCTTTGTCAAAAATCAGTGGAGCAAATCTTTTTAAGTCTATTCTGGTTCTCTAGTCTGTTCCATTAATCTATGTGTATATCTTTCCATCAATTTCATACTACCTTGCTTATTGTAGCTATATAGTAAGCCTTAAGTAGATTGATTCTCCCTCTTGTATTCTACTGTCTCAAGACAATTTTAGCTATTCTAGTGCTGTGACTTTTCATATAAATTTTACTATAAACTTGTCTTCATCTACAAAAAACACTGCTAGAATTTTAATACAAAATGCATTAATCCTATTGATCAATGTTGGGGCAATTGCATCTTAACTGTATTGATTTGTCCAATTCACGAATGTTGTAGGTCTCCCTATATATTTAGATCTTCCTTGACATTTTTTATCAGCAGTTTTTAATGTTCAGTACATAGATCCTGTATATCTTGTTAAGTTTATATTAGTATTTCATTCTCTTTGGAGAGATTTTAAATGGTTTTATGTCTATAATTGCAGTTTCCACATGTCTATTTTTAGTATATAAATATATGAATGATTTTTGGGTGTTAGTCTTCTATCCTGCAATCTTGCTCAATCAGTCCTGGGAAATGTTCTGCAGAGACCATCGTGTCATATATAAACAGACTTTTATTTCTTTCTTCCCAATCTTTGTGTTTTATTTCTTTTTCTTGCTTGATTACAGTAATTATAACATGAAGAACTATGTTGAATGAAAGTGGTGAAAATAGACATACTTATATTTTTCTCGGTATCAGAGAGAAACCATTAAGTCTTTCACCATTAAGTATGATTGCTTTAGGATTTAATATAATGCTGTTTTTGCTTCAATTGATAGGATTGTGTTTTTCTTTTTTTCTTTAGCTTGTTGATATAGTGGATTATATTGAAATCAATAAAATAAATTCCACTTTGTTATGGTGTATCTTTTTTTCACAAATTGTTGGGTTTGATTTTCTAATATTCTGTTGAATACTTTTGCCTCTAAATTCATGAGGAATATTAGTCTGTAGTTTTGTTTCTTTTTTTGGACTGCCACTGCCTGGTTTTGTTATTGACATAATATCGACTTCATAAAATGAGTTGAGGAGTTTTTCCTTATCTTCCATATTCTGGAATAGATTGTGTAGAATTACTGCTAATTCTTTTAACTGTCTGATACTTTTCCTGGTGAAACCATCTGATCTCAAGTCCCCTCCCCTCCCCTCTCCTCCTGTGTCCTGTCCTCTTTTGTCTTTTTTTGGACACAGTCTTGCTCTGCGGTCCAAGCAGCAATTCCAGCTATTCTGGAGGCTGAGGCACGAGAATCGCTCCGAAAACAAAAACAAAAACAGGCTGGAGTGCAGCAGCGCGGTCTCTGTTCACTGCAACATCCATCTCCCAGATTCAAGCTCTTCTCCTGCCTCAGCCTCCCCAGTAGCTGGGATTACAGCCGCATGCCACCACACCCTATTCATTTTTGTATTATTAGTGGAGATAGGGTTTTGCCATGTTGGCCATGCTGGTCTCGAACTCCTGACTCCAGGCGATCCACCCGCCTCGACCTCCCAAAGTTCTGAGATTACAGGCGTGAGCCACCATGACCTGCCTAGAGATTTCTTTTTCAGAAAATTGTTAATTGTCAATTCAACTCATTTAATGGTTATAGGACTATATGTTTAATATTTTGTGTTTGTGTGTATGTGTGTGTGTGTGTGTGTGTGTGTGTTGTTTGTTTGTTTTCAGACAGAGTTTTGATCTGTCACCCAGGCTGGAGTGCAGTGGTGCAATCTCAGCTCACTGCAACCTCCGCCTCCCGAGTTCAAGTGACTCTCATGCCTCGGCCTCCCGAATAGCTGGGATTATAGGCGCACACCGCCATGCCCAGCTGATTTTCATATTTTTAGTAGAGACAGGGTTTCCTCATGTTGCCCAGGCTAGCCTTGAACTCCTGACCTCAGGTGATCCACACACCTCGGCCTCCCAAAGGACTGGGATTACAGGAGTGAGTCACCTCACCCGGCCTTGTATGTGTGATTTTTTAGGAAATAACCAAGAGAAAATATATCATAATATAAATTTTTATAATTGATTCAGAATGATGTAAAAAACATGAAATAACAATGATAGTCACATTTTCAAAGGACTTAGAAGGTCTATCTTTATGAGTGGCACACAGGTCAGGTTTTATTAGTTATTTCTGCCAAACTTTCTTGATAGAAGAAAAGATATAAAACAGTCTCATTTATGGACAGACTTTTCAAAATTATAAATATAATATTGGAGAATTGCAATCATCATGTATCAAATAGATAATAAGGGAAAAAATGTTTTTCTCAGGCTTTCAAGAATGTTTCCACATTAGGAACTCTACCAATATCATTTAAATTACAGTGTAATATTGGTAAACTAGTGATAAAAATCACTATTTATAATCAATAGAATAAGCTGCTTAGAAAACTTAAATAAATTATCTAAAAGTTTGTTAAGATTAATGAGGGAGTTTAGCACATAAGAAATATTTTTAAAATAAACAAAATTTGATAACAAAATATAATGCAAAAATAAATTCCATTCAAATAAACACAATAACAAAATACGCTTAGAAATGAATCTCAAATGATATATGCAAACTATATTTGAAAAAAATAAAATTTTTGTAAATGACATGAAATAAAGCTTAAACAGGGAGATACTTCAAGTTTGTGAATTATAGCACCCAATATTATAACATTATCAATTCTTCCAAATTAATCTACAATGTTAATATAATCAGTCACAGAGCCAACAAGATTATATTTGAGAAACTGATTCTTAAATTTATGTGGAAGTCAAAATGTGTCAGAAATAGCCAAATAAATTTTGAAGAAAGAAAGCCAAATGTATTTTTTTAAAAATAGATAAAAATGCAGTTTGAGAATAAGGCATTTAGAATGGTGTTACATAGGCCCTATACTATACCTTAGATTCATAAAATACAGTAGTTCAAAAGTAAATCCATGTATAAATTCTAACAAGTTATAACTGAGGCAGAATTTTAAATCAATGACAGAATGATCACTTATTTGCTAAATCGGAGGACATAAAGTTAGATTCATACCTCTCACTATTGATATACACAACAAATTCCAGACGGAGAGAAATTCTAACCAAAACACAAAGGCACTATAAGCAAGCACAGGATAGTGTTCTTAGGATTATTCGGAGGAGAAGCCTTTCTAATATAATGAACAACATGAACAATCTATAAAGAAGTACATGGGGGCCGGGCACAGTGCCTCACGCCTGTAATCCCAGCACTTTGGGAGGCCAAGGCGGGAGGATCACGAGCTCAGGAGATCGAGACCATCCTGGTTAACACGGTGAAACCCCATTTCCACTAAAAAAAATATAAAAGATTAGCTGGGCGTGGTGGCGGGCACCTGTAGTCCCACTACTCGGGAGTCTAAGCCAGGAGAATGGTGTGAACCTGGGAGGCGGAGCTCGCAGTGAGCTGAGATCGCGCCACTGAACTCCAGCCTGGGCGACAGAGCGAGACACGGTCTAAAATAAAAAATAAAAAAGAAGCCCATGGATCAATTTGACATAAATTATATTTCCTATAGCACAAAATAATAGTAAACAATGACAAAAGATAGTTGATAGACTGTAAAAAAAAAATTTGCAACATGTATAACAGAAAAAGGATTAATACTGATAATGCAAAAATTCTTACAAGTTAAAAAGAAACAAATATCCCAGGAGATGTAAGGACGAAAGATAAAGGTGGGCAATTCACAAAAGAAATGCAAATAGGCAATATTGCTATGAAAATATTTGCAACTTTACCAGTACTCAGGGAAATGCAAACTGAGACAATGAACACTATTTCTTTCCCACTGATCAAGCTAACAAAATGTTACACGATTACTGTTATGTAGACTGAGGAGGATTCAGATCACACATTGAGTTAGGAATTAGTTTAGGAATAATTTTTGGAAGGCAGTTTTCCATATTTATGACAATTTTAATAAATGAAAATTTTTATGAAGAAATTTTACTTTTTAAGAATCTAAGATATTTCACAAGTGCACAAAGATCTGTGTACAAAGATGGCCATTGAAATGTTATTTTTTAATAATGAACAATTGAAGGCGAACTCAATGTTCATCAATAAGGCTGGAGAAAAAACAATAAAAATATAAGACATGCCAGGTCGGGCACTGTGGCTCAGTACTTTGGGAGGCCGAGGTGGGTGGATCGCTTCACTGCAGGAGTTCCAGATCAGCCTGGAGAACATGGCAAAACTCCATCTCTACCAAAAATACAAAAATTAGCCAGGCATGGTGGTGCTCGCCTGTAGTTACAAAAAATACACGCATACATATGGATAGATACATAGATAGATAGATGATAGATAGATAGATAGATAGATAGATAGATAGATAGATGAAATACTAATAAAAAGAATTAAGAAGAACTATATTCATTGAAATGAAAATATCTAAACATATTGTTAAATTTTTAAAAAATGAAAGTGACAAAAACATATAGGGGTAATATGAAAATAGTTTAGACAATGTTAGTGTGCATAGGTGTGTGTTTCAGTAATGTACATGTTTTTATATATGGACATATATATGAATAAATGTCCACAATTTATAGAAAATGGCACAAATATCACTCATTTCAAAAGAAGTCGGGCTAGTCACTCAATCCCTTTGACAGGATTTCTGTCAGCAGGACAGCCGGCTCTGCTTTGAACTGCCCCGGGACTGGAAACTTAAGAAGCCAGTGTTCACTCTTACCTTGCTTTCATTTCATATTTAGAGAACTGCTGCTTACTCTTGCAACTATTTTCTTTGTGTGACATCCAGGAAATGCTGATGGTTGAACTAATATTCAATCATGATATGATTTAAGGGGAAAAAAATAAATTAAGAAAGGGGAAAGAAAATGGGGAAGAGGCTAAGAAAAACAAAAGGAATGAAATTGGCATGAATGGGGGCAGAGGGTGATGCAAAAATAGTTTCAAAATAATCCTGAAAGAAAGAACAAAGAACAAGTTAAACGTATCCCCATGTTGCCCAGGGCCCACGTGATCTTGCTGACCAACATCATCCACATGGATATAACTTCTCTATAGTGTAGACTGAAAAGAGATGTTGCCAGCAGATAGTGTTGGATCACAGGTATTTTTGGGGAAAATAATAAAATGCATTATACTAAAAATAAAACCAATCCCAAACTACAAGATATGATTTGTAAATATGCAAACTATACACAATTTGAAGTAGTCATGTTAACACTGAATGTCTTTACTTCAATTTCAATGTTTTCAACTGAAAATAGTGATCTTTATCTCAGTTGTGTGTTCCAAGATAGCAGAAGAGGTCTAAAACTTCTTCTATTTTTTTTTTCTGATGAACCACAAAGGGCTACACTGCTCCCACAAAGTTTATTTTCAGAGCTGTCTCTTACAACTCACAGATAAGGCCACCTTCTTCTTTTCCAATGACTCCCATAAAACTCACAGACTGTCTTGTTTACTTCCCTCTATAAATCCCTGGGTCCCTTTTCTTTTCTTTGGGATGATCTTCACTAATGAAATTCCTCTTTACTGCAATAACCTGAGAACAATCATCTTCTTAATTGTTGAGATTTCTGTCTTCCATACTCTTATCTATCTCTTAGCTTAGTGCTTTTCGGAACCCCTGACCATTTCCTTTCATATTGTGCTATTTACCATTTCATAGCTGCTCCTTTCTTCAGGAGCAGCTTATTGTTCTCCTTATTTTGGTTCTAACGTGTACATCATTGTAGTATACACGTTCTTTTCTTTTTTTTTTTGAGGTGGAGTCTCGCTCTGCTGCACAGGCTGGAGTGCAGTGGCATGATCTTGGCTCACTGCAACATCTTCCTCCCGGGTTCAAGAGATTCTCCTGGCTCAGACTCCTGAGTAGCTGGGCTTACAAGCATGGGCCACCATGCCTGGCTAATTTTTGTATTTTTAGTAAAGATGGGGTTTCACCATGTTGGCCAGGCTGGTCTCAAACTTCTGACCTCAGATGTACCGCCCACCTTGGCCTCCCAAAGTGCTGGGATTACAGGCATGAGCCACCGAGTATGGGCTTGCATGTGTATTTTTCCACAGTAAAACCTGAAGTTTTCTATTTCGGGAACAAATGCCACATTATACCTCTGAAAATGATCATAGTACCAAAAACATTGTAGGTGTTTTATACATGTAAATTTTAATAATAAATGCATGATTGCACAAATGCAGTAGGACAACTTATGTAGATGACATGAACATTTGCCAATAAGATATGCAGTACTTATAGTTTTTCCAATTCTCCTTTAGAAGTATTGGTTAACAGCAGAGGAATTGTTTATATCAAATACATCTCATGATGAATTTTAGTTAAAAGTATTTTGATGATCTCTTCAGTTACATTAGAAAATAATTACAGTTGTCTTCTCAACCCCTAACTAAACTGATGGTAAATGGTAGACGACAACCTGAAATCTTACCCCTATCTTCATGTATCGGTTATCTATTATTGCATGATTAACTTATATGAAAACCTAGTGGCTTAAAATAATATTTATTCAGCTAAGACATCTGTGAGCCTGTTGCATAGTTCTCTTTTATTTTAAACTATAATCAGCTGTGTGTCATTTTAGCCACCACTAATTTTGTCTGGCCTCTGCTGGGGCTCATTAACATGTCTTATGATTGGCTGACTGCCATTCTTGGGTGACTGACATGACTAGGACTCCTCTCTTGCATCATCCAGTAGGCCAATTTTGTTTTGCATTCATAGCACAGCAGGAGTACAAAAGAAAAATTGGAAGCACTCAGATCTCATAGGGCCTAAGCTTGCAAGTGGCACACAACTTCACACTGCAGGCCAGATTAAGTCATGTGGCCGGCACAGAGACAAGGATGGGAAAAGAGAATCACCTTTTGATGGAAGTTGAAAACTCACATTAAATAGGGTGTACATACAGGGAGAGATGAAACATTGGAAAAATTTCTGCAATAGGTCTACAACACATAATTTGGGTAAAACTGTGCAATTTTGTTGTTCTTTGGGATAAGTAAATAAAAAGCCAATCCTAGAGAAGTAGTTTAACCCTGAAGAAATTGAAGACCACAAGAGAAACACTAAAAATAAAAAAGAAAATTAACACTATTTTTTTTATTGCCTGCTTTGAGGTACAGTGTGTCCTCGACACATTTGATTTATTGGGTCATAAGAGTCTCACTATGACCCCCACCAAGAGAAGATGTTGTATCTATTACTTTTCAAATGAAGACACTTAAATAAGAGAGTTTTGGCTATGTTTCTCAATGCCACTTTGTTAATAAGTGGCTGTACCACAGTTCTAATTCAATTCAAAAATTTATGTTCTTTAATTGACCGCACTGCTGCTGAGGGCTGTACTTGTCTTCTTGGTTGTTTACCTAATTCCCCAACAGAACAGTAAGTCTTAGGAGACAGATCTTACATCCTTTTATAATCATCCATTACCTCTAGTAGAATGATTCTACTGGTTTACAAGTACGACTATGTTCAAATGTATTATTTTTATTTTTTTACGTTTGAGACAGAGTTTCACTTTTGTAACCCTGGCTGGAGTGCAATGGCATGGTCTTGGCTCACTGCAACCTCCGCCTCCTGAGTTCAACCGATTCTCCTGCCTCAGCCTCCTGAGTAGCTGGGATTACAGGCACCCACCACCACACCCAGCTAACTTTTGTATTTTTAGTAGAGATGGGGTTTCACCATGTTGGCCAGGCTGGTCTGGAACTCCTGACCTCAGATGATCCACCTGCCTCGGCCTCCCAAAGTGCTGGCATTACAGGCATGAGCCACCGCACCTGGCCCAAATGTATTATCATGTAAAAACAAAAACAAAATCAGAAAACCTCTCAATTCATTGGATTCCAAATAACAAATAGAAAAGCCTGTATAAATGGGTCTTTAAAAAAAGAGTCATTTTTTTTAAAAGAAATGTTCTCGGCATCAACAAGGACACAATAACAATATTTCCACCCTTCTGATTATAGTGTCAAAGCTCATAAACTGTGGTATAATTTATAGGGATAAAAAGCAAAGTTAGTAACAGTGAGTGGTAGGGGATGCAGTCTTTCACTGTAGTTCCAAACTGAATAATTCTGTAATAAGGTAGTGAATACAAAAATATGTTTCCATCAAGTTATCCTATTCACAAAAGACAGATCTTTTCAGTGCAGTCCCCAGGAGGATGAGGTAGCTGCAGGAAGTCTCAGTTACTCCTGCTTTTTCTCCCTTTTGTTCAGGAGGCAGAAACAAACCTTCCCAAATGAACCCTTTAAATATGAAAAGATCACCAGAGGCTAATTGAAACAACAGACAATTGAAACAAATTATGCATTCTTCCCTTAGATAAGAGACTTAAATTATAAATCCTTCAAGACTAGAAAGTGTGAAATAAATTGAAATGCAATTAAGTGTCAGAATTAATGATATTTCCAAGTTATTTCTTGTGTAATCTCTTGAAATGCTTTGAGGTTTTGGAAACTCTGGATTTATCTTAATCAAATGTATATCAATTTTTTAAATTTTTTTTTAACGTAGACCTTAACATCAGCTTCTCAATGTCTACCTGAAAATGCAAAATGCAAGCCTTTCTTTTTCTCTGCTTCCTGCCCGTGCCCCACATCAACCCATTCTTTCTTAACCAGCATTTGGTTTAGCAGTAGGGAGGACAGCATGACTTGCTTCAAATCATGCTAAATCATTTGGTTTAGCAGTAGCCTGGACAGCATCCCTTGCTTCAAAGCATCAAGTCAGTTCTATCTTCCTTGGCTATTATTATGTGAAATATATTGAAACAGATAATTATATTGAGTCTCATGCTGGAATCTGCATAATGTTCACAATTTGCTGGTGCAGTCACCTCCAAGAGCTGAGGAACTGCTGCTGTTAATGAGCTGTTCAGTGCCAATGGACATTGACATGATTTATTTGGTTGCCACTTTGTTCTGTCAGATAAGTCTGTGATTGGCTAACGTGACTGATGCATCCAAGGTCAGGGGCCTGTGATAGGATCTAGTGAGGGTCATTGTGCATTTGTCTCCAATGATCTGTTCAGCAGGACTTGATAATACTCTGACACATGTAGACACTGGGTAAATAAAAAAAGTTCCTATTTCTTGAGAAATAGTTGGAGCTAATGAGTGGCATAAAATGCCAATGTCTTCTAAACAAATCAAATTTTATATTTCTTTTATAAAATTTTGGTTTAGATAGGACCAATATCTAGACATACTTTGAGACAAAACATACTTAAGTATGCAGATGCCAAAAGCTCAGTGGAACAATTTAACATATTATAAAAGGAAGATATATCATCTACCTTCAGAGTCATTGTCAATACTTTAATAATAAAAAAACATGTTTATGAAACAATTTATTAAAAATGAAAATGATACAGTATACATCTTCCCAAACTTCAGGGAAATTAAATCAACTTATTTCTTTGAGGTGGACTGAGATGTATCATTTGATTTGGTTTTATGTATTATAAATTCAAGAGAGAATCTCTGATCCTAATGCAACTTAATAGGAATCTAATTATCTAAAAATACTGAATAAAGAAAATGTGGCACATATACACTTTGGAATACTACGCAGCCATAAAAAAGAATGAGTTCACGTCCTTTGCAGGGACATGGATGAAGCTGGAAACCATCATTCTTAGCAAACTAACATAGGAACAGAAAACCAAACACCACATATTCTCACTCATAAGTGGGAGCTTAACAATGAGAACACATGGACACAGGGAGGGGAACATCACACACCATGGCCTGTCGTGGGGGTGGGGGCCTAAGGGAGGGATAGCATTAGGAGAAATACCTAATGTAGATGACAGGTTGATGGGTGCAGCAAACCACCATGGCACATATATACCTATGTAACAAACCTGCACGTTCTGCACATGGATCCCAGAACTTAAAGTATAATTTAAAAAACTGTATATGTATATATATATGTGTGTGTGTATATATATATGTGTGTATATATATGTGTGTATATATGTGTGTATATGTGTGTATATATATATATACACACTAGAAAGAAACAAACATGTCCTACGAAAATAATATATATGTGTGTGTATATATATATATGTATATATACACTAGAAAGAAACAAAGAAATATGTCCTGCAAAAATGAAAAGTTTAATTTAGTGCTAGAAGCAAAGAATGTAGACTACCACATCAGGACTCAAGGAATTTCCTAAATTTCCATTCCAATATTAGGCAAGAGTTCCTTAGAGATAAAAGCTGTGATTTTGTACGAACTAGTGTCATGTCACTCTATGTGTAATTCCACCAAGTTAATGTCATAATAAAGCTGTACAACTTCAAAGGAATTACATAAATAAGCAACCTTACCAAGAAATGCACTTCCTTATACATTAGTCAAGATCAAGTCCTGTGGTTGGAAAAATCAGTTATTTTCTGTTATAAAAATTTGGGTTACATTTTTTAAAATCTTACCATTAGGAAATGTCTGAGTGGGCATGTCTGACTTGATGAGCATATATTAAACCATCATTACTGCCTTGTATATGCTGTCTAGACTCGATTATAAATTCCAAAAGCAGGAAAAGTATATCATTGTAAGTTGAAATTCTAGGCCATTCTGCAAATATTTAAAGAAAATGAACCTTTTCTTAATTATAAAGTAAGCAAATGTCTCATTGGCATATCTCATTTCACGTTCTTCATCTCCTCAGTACCTGTTTCTCCCCACCACCGTTGCATACTCTGATATAGACAATGCCTAAGCAAGTTTTAGCTATGGCCATATGTCTGCCTTATGTTTTAATGAGCCACTCGTACTACTGCAGAAAACTAAAAGGAAGATAATAACTGAGTTTTTATATTTTGTCTTCTGCTAACCTTTATTAAAACTTAAATAAGGAGTGCATATAAAAATCTTTCTATTGATATCCAAGTAAGATGTGTAGTTTAGTTAACACTCTTTTATTATTTTTGATTTCCTGTTTTCAATAATGTAAGATTTTATATTTACATCATTTATGTACATTACATATATACATTACATATTATATTTTCTATTTACTGGGTGTAAAGTATAGAGAGACATTTGATTCCACTTCTTGTACATCTTAAGTTATTTCAAAATAAAAAATGAAACAGTCTATTGGTCACGTAGTGTTGGGCATGTTCACACGATATTAAATCATTTAATTAAATTAATTTAAAAAGGTAATTATTTTCTTATTCAGACAAATTGGTTTTTGTGAGGGGTCACAGTTGAATTTCTAAATATTCTTATCAATAAATAAATGAAAAATCTATGGACCTGTGTCCATTCTGACAGCAAAAATAATTATACTCCAAAAAATATTATCAATCAGTCAGAAAAATCAGGTAATATATTTCTACTGTAAGTCACTTTGTCCTGACCAAAATAGGACAGTTCTGTTCTAACCTGCAACTCATTCCTCTTGATTTCAACTCCTAAGATTTTTTCAGATTCATCAATTTTCTTGACTTTTTCATAGTCTACTTACATCAGCTTTGCCTAGAGACTGCCTTTGAGTTGTTATTTGTATTTTTTGTCTTTCCTCCCTTATAATCACTGCCTCTTTCATAGTAATTTTAGTTTTCACACTGTAAATTCCTAGGAGATAGGAATTGAGATTATGTATTTACTTTAGGTTGGGTTCCCTAAGATATAATCCCTGAGACAAGAATTTGAATTTGAAGGGTTCTGGAGAAGTACCAGTAGGGGAATGGCATCCTGAAATAGGGAAAGGATACACAGCTCAATCTCTCTGTGAAGGAAGCAATGCAGAATATACCTCAGAGCTACCTATAGGGAGAGAAAACCAGGATGTTTATTTTTAAGTTGATCCAGCACTGGTGGAGGGCTGCTCCTGGGGAAGGAGAAACTACTAGTAGTCCAGGAGTGGGTGAAATGGAAGAAGGATGTCAAGAAGAGTTTTTCATATTCTTGCAGTAAGCTGCTGTCAGCAACTATGTGACTGGTGAGGGCTGAGGGGAAAAGGGCAGGTGTATTAGCTTGTTCTCATGGTGCTGATAAAGATATACCTGAGACTGAGTGATTTATAAATGAAAGAGGTTTAATTGACTCACAGTTCCACATGGCTAGGGAGGCCTCACAATCATGTCAGAAGGCAAATGAGGAGCAAAATCACGTCTTACATGGTGGCAGGCAAGAGAGCTTGTGCATGGGAACTCCCCTCTGTAAAACCATCATATCTTGTGAGACTTATTCACTATCACAAGAACAGCACGGGAAAACCCATCCCCCATGATTCAATTAATTCCCACCAGGTCCCTCACGTGACATGTGTGGATTATTGGAGCTGTAATTCAAGATGAGATTTGAGGGGAAACACAGCAAAACCACATCAGCAGGTCAACAACAGTGTTTGCTATAACATTATTTTGTGTACTATTGTCTAACACAATGCCTGACACAATAGGCAGGAAAAAATTACTTATATAATAGCTCAAATGGTAATCTTTATATAAATGTAGCTTAGAAAGCAGTAGAAAAAATAAACCCCTAGGCATGCCAGGATACAACAGACTTATGGCAGGACATGTTGGCTTACACCTGTAATCCCAGCACTTTGGGAGGCTGAGGTGGGCAGATCACCTGAAGTCAGGAGTTCCAGACCAGCCTGACCAACATGGTGAAACCCTGTCTCTACTGAAAATACAAAAAATTAGCCGAGAGAGGTGGTGCGTTCCTGTAATCCCAGTTACTCAGGAGGCTGAGGCAGGAGAATCACTTGAACCCAGGAGGCAGAGGTTGCAGTGAGTCGAGATCACGCAATTGCACTCCAGCCTGAGCAACAAGAGTGAAACTCCGTCTCAAAAAACAAAACAAAGAAAAAAAAAACAGACTTATAACATTGGCCATGATCATTAGTAGATACATTTCTTGTCTCCAAAATAGCTACAGTTCATAAATTTTCCTCTTATTAGGAAGGTAAACATTTCCCAATATGGATGGGTTCAAACTTTTTTTAAGCATGGAGGTCGAAAAGAACATAAATAATATTTTAGTTAAGGTAATACTTTTCAACCTGAAGCACTATTGCTTTTAAACTTACCTATTTTTGCCTCCAGTTTTATATTGAAATGTATTGTCAAAGAGCTATGACGATAGATTATAACTTTCTTACAGGTAGCAATTGCATCTTATTCCTCTAGCATCTGTTTTGGACATACTAGGTGTTCAAATAAATGTGCTTCAAACTAATTTGTTATTAGATCTGTTTAACTCTATATGTTTGGCTTCAATCAAATAAAAAGTAGACATATCAGTCAAAAATACACAGAAAAAAATAACAGTTGAAAACATTCATATTCTCTTTCTACTCTTTTTATTCTATGATTATTCTTTCCTCAGCCAACTCATGTCCAAATAACAAAATACTTTTTTTTTTTTTGGAGACTGAGTTTTCTTCTTGTCACCCAGCTGGAGTGCAATGGTGCAATCTTGGCTCACCACAAGCTCCGCCTCCCTAGTTCAACCCATTCTCCTGCCTCAGACTCCCGAGTAGCCGGGATTACAGGCCCATGTCACCACACAGGCTAATTTTTGTATTTTTAGTAGAGACGGGGTTTCACAATGTTGGCCAGGCTAGTCTTGAACTCCTGACCTCAGATGATCCACCTACATCGGTCTCCCAAAGTGCTGGGATTACAGGCCAAAAAGACCTTTGCTTTTGGTATATATTTGTCTAACTTGAGCTTTTCATTACTTCACAAAAGCTCCTTCTGCTTCTGACAAAATAGGAGAGGGACTTCTAGGAGAATAGGAAAGTGATGTGCAACTTGAAAAGAGAGTGCTAAATTATGTCACCTGGGCAATATAACACAGTGAAACTAATCAGGACCCTGAGAAGAAGTCAACTCTGTTGCCCATGATCTGAAATTGGTCCATGTCATACCCCATTAGGGTCAGTGGGCAGTGACAAAGGGGATGAACGTTGTAATCAGTGGTGCTGTGTTCTACGCTGCCACTTAGTTTCCTGATCTCTAAGTGTTATTTTCTTCATCTGTATCCATCTGATATGGTTTGATTCTGTGTCCCCTTCCATAATTCCCATGTATTGTGGTAGAGACCCAGTGTGAGATGATTGAATAATGGGAGCGGGTCTTTCCCATGCTGCTCTCATGATACTGAATGGGTCTCATGAGATCTGATTGTGTTAAAAACAAAGTTTCTCTACACAAGCTCTCACTTTGCCTGCTGCCATCCACATGAGATGTGACTTGCTCCTCCTTGCCTTCCACCATGGTTGGGAGGCCTCCCCAGCCATGTGGAACTGTAAGTCCATTAAACCTCTTTCTTTTGTAAAATGCCCAGTCTCAGGTATGTCTTTATCAGCAGCGTGAAAACTAACTAATACAGTAAACAGGTACCAGTAGAGTGGCATGCTGCTGTAAAGATACCTGAAAATGTGGAAGCGACTTTGGAACTGGGTAACAGGCAGAGGCTGGAACCGTTTGGAGGGCTTAGAAGAGGACAGGAAAATGTGGGAAAGTTTGAAAGTCCCTAGAGACTAGTTGAATGGCTTTGACTAAAATGATAGTGATATTAACAATAAGGTCCCGGCTGAGGTGGTCTCAGATGGAGATGAGGAACTTGTTGGGAACTGGAGCAAAGGTGACTCTTGTTATATTTAAGCAAAGAGACTGGTGACATTTTGCTCCTGCCCTCAAGATTTGTGGAACTTTGAACATGAGAGAGATAATTTAGAGTATCTGGCAGAATAAATTTCTAAGCAGCAAAGCATTCTTGGGTGACTTGGGTAATATTAAAGGCATTCAGTTTTATAAGGGAAACAGAGCATAAAAGTTTGGAAATTTTGCAGCCTGACAATGCAATAGAAGATAAAATCCCATTTTCTGAGGTGAAATTCAAGCCGGCTGCAGAAATTTGCAGAAGTAATGAGGTGCCCAATGTTAATCCCTAAGAGAATGGGGAAAATGCCTCCAGGACATGTTAGAGGTCTTCATGACAGCCTCTCCAATCACAGGCCCAGAGCCCTAGGATGAAAAAGTGGTTTCCTGTACTGGACCCAGGGTCCCTGTTCTCTGTGCAGCCTAGGAACTTGGCGCCTTGTATCCCAGCTGCTCCAGCCATGGCTGAAAGGGGCCAACGAAGAGCTTGGGCTGTGACTTCAGAGGGTGCAAGCCTCAAGCCTTGGCAGCTTCCATGTGGTGTTGAGCCTGTGAGTGCACAGAAGTTAAGAATTGAGGTTCGGGAACCTCTGCGTAGATTTCAGATGTATGAAAACGCCTGGATGCCCAGGCAGAAGTTTGCTGTAGGGGCGGGATCCTCATGGAAAACCTCTGCTAAGGCAGTGCAGAAGGGAAATGTGGGATGAGAGCGCCCACATAGAGTCTCTGCTGGGGCACCGCCTAGTGGAGCTGTGAGAAGAGGGCCACCATCCTTCAGACCCCAGAATAGTAGATCCACTGACAATTTGTACCGTGTGCCTGGAAAAGCCACAGACACTCAATGCCAGCCCATGAAAGCAGCCGGGAGGGAGGCTGTAACCTGCAAAGCCACAGGGGCTGAGGTGCCCAAGACCATGGGAACCCACCTCCTGCATCAGTGTGATCTGGACGTGAGACATGGAGTCAAAGGAGATCATTTTGGAGCTTTAAGATTTGACTGCCCTGCTGGATTTTGGACTTGCATGGGACCCGTGGCCCCTTTGTTTTGGCCAATGTTTCCCATTTGGAATGGCAGTATTTACCCGATACCTGCACCCCCATTATATTTAGGAATTAATTAGCTTGCTTTTGATTTTACAGGCTTATAGACAGAAGGGACTTGCCTTGTCTCAGTTGAGACATTGGACTGTAAACTTTTGAGTTAATGCTGAAATGAGTTAAGACTTTGGGGGACTGTTGGGAAGGCAAGATTGTTCTGAAATGTAAAGATAAGAGATTTGGGAGGGGCCAGGGGCAGAATGATATGGTTTGTCTCTGTGCCTCCACCCAAATCTCATCTTGTAGTTTCCATAATTCTCATGTGTTGTGGGAGGGACCCAGTGGGACATGATTGAATCATGGGGTGAGTCCTTCCCATGCTGCTCTCGTGATAGTGAATGGGTCTCACAAGATATGATGGTGTTAAAAGCGGAGTTTCTCTGCACAAGCTCTCTTTTTGCCTGCTACCATCCATGTAAGATGTGACTTGCTCCTCCTTGACTTCTGCCATGATTGTGAGGGCTCCCTAGCCACGTGGAACTGTAAGCCCAATAAACCTCTTTCTTTTGTAAATTGCCCAGTCTCGGGTATGTCTTTATCAGCAGTGTGAAAGCAGACTAATACACCATCTCATGGTAAATTTCTGATAAAAAATGGGGAAATGCATTAACATCCCCAAAGCATTGAACTCATGCATGGCACATAAGAGATACCTGATATATATGAACATTTTACTTCCTGAGGTTATGCTAGTGTATTTCCAAATAAGTTTCTGCCTATGGTTATGTCCTGTTTCTATTCACTTTGTCCTGCAATATCACCTCAGGTCTTACCATATTGATCCTATAAACTTGTGACCCACCAACCTGCATCTCAGCTTGGCTTCTTTTGAATATGCCTTCAAGTTGATGCCTATCTGTACTCAAATGAGCCTGTCAGTGGAAGCAGAGGAAACTACCTTTACTCCTTCACTCTTAATCCTCCAGCCTGATGGAGGAATCATGAATCCACTCACCATGTGGGAGTGGACTTATGTTGAATCACTAGGCTTCTGAATCTAAGGTTTCATTAGCTGCATAAAGAGCATGGGCAACTCTTGGCCAGAGCTGATTATGGACCTGAAAGACACAATCCAGAATACTATAGTCCCAAATGTTTAAATCTTGTAAGCCAGATTCTAAGATAAGATTAGTATGTTTTTGGCTACATGCAGAATAATTGCATCATGTTTTTTTCTTTTTATTTTTTCTCTTAGCAAAAAGAATGAGCTTGAAATTCATTGTGTTAGTTGCATCATGTTAGGTTTAGCTATACCTTTTTATTGTCTTTATTTGGAAATTAAGTATGTTTTAAGGAGTTGCATATGAGTGCCAAGTCAACAAGGGGTAGACTTGTGAATTTAATTTTAGGTGTCAATTTGACTGGATTACCTAGAATACCTAGACATCTGGTAAAACAGTTTAGGTGTGTCTCTGATGATGTCTCCAGAGGAGATTGGTGTGTAAGTCTGAGTGAACTAGGTGGGGAAGACCTTCCTTCAATGTTTTGAGGGCATAGAAGTAAAAATGCAGTAAAAACATACAAGAAATATCCCCTGTCAAATTATTCTGTCATGGATGATTTCTGCCCCTGCACAGTTAATGCCAAGCTTGCCTTTTTAAAAAAAATGTCCTTGGTCAGAGAATAAAAAGTTTACGATGAGTTCAGCAATCTTCTGAACCAAAGACACTTGCTGATATAGAAGTTCTTGCAGTGTTACAAAAGACATTAAATGGTGACCTATTCTTGGTTTAATTTTACCATTGAAGAAGATAGAATTCTTATGTTTATCACTAAATTTAATACACAAATAACTAGTGCATGTTTCACTTTGGCTAATGGATAGAATTTTCAAAACTGTCCCTACTGTTTTTTTCTTTTTTTTTTTATCAACTCTATACAATTCTTGCCCCTGTTAGATCCAAAACTTTTAGAACATATCTGCTCTACTTGTTTGTAGAACTTATCTGCTCACTTGTGCATTAATGATTGGAAAAAGCAAAGGATTTTGTAAACTCTTATATGAAGATTTGGTGTACTTGGCAGAATAAAATGGATTTCAATTTAATCCCCAAACTATAATGACAGATTTGGAATTAGGCTTAATCAAAGCTTCTAAAAGTGAATATCAAGGTTTAACCAATAATGTCTATTTTTTTTTCCACTCAGCTCAATTCATTTGAAAAAAAAAATCCAGATGAGTGAATTGGTCACATGATATGGCAATGAAAAGACTTCAGTTTAAAAATGAGTCATTTGTTTGCATTGGCATTCTTTCTAGTTGGTGATATTCCAGGAACTTTTAATGAGTTAAAACTGTCTTTTTCTGAAGAAGGCAGTGAAGCTACTGATGTTAGAAAATAATCAGGTTCATAGTAAGGTAAGAAGACACTTTCACAACAGTGTTGCTTTCCAATTACCAGTATTGCTTTGTGAACCCAAAAGTATGTGAGATAGGTCTCAGTAAATTACAGAGCTTATTTTGCCAAAGTTAAGGATATGCCCATGAGAAAACCTCAGGGTATCCTGACGACATGTGCCCAAAGTGATCGGGGTACAGATTGCTAAGGAGATATAATATGTCAATCAATAAATATATGATTTACATTGTTTCCATCTGGAAGAGCAGGACAACTCAAAGAGGGGTTGGGGTGGTGATTACAAGTCATAGGTAGATTTAAACATTTTCTGATTGGCAATTGATTGAAAGAGTTACTATCAATGGAAAAGAATGTCTGGGTTGTGGAGACAATGGTTTTATCCCTGCTGATGAAACCTCCAAGTAGCAGGCTTCGGAGAGAATAGATTGTATTTGTTTCTTATCAGACTTAAGTTCTGTGTGGATGTTAATGCTGAAGGGGTATAATGAGGCATGTCTGACCTCTCTTTCGTCATGACCTGGACTAGTTTTCCAGGTTAACTCTGAAATGCCCTTGGTGAAAAGGAGGGTCCATTCAGATGGTTGGGGGGCCTTACAATTTTATTTTTGGTTTACAGCTTCCACCAAATTTGTGGACTGTATATGAGTGCATGTAAAATGCATTTCTACATACCAAAAACAACATAGAAGAATGCCACAGAATATGTGAAAATTGAATAAGGGATGCTCATGTTGGTGTATATAGAATTATAGAATTTCAAAAAGAGCAGCTCCGTATAGAAGATGAATCTGAAAGTATCCTCCTAGGATAGCCATGCCCTAAAAGAAAAAAAAAGGCAGCTATTCATTGTGATGCATGACTCCAAAATATAGTTAATAATTGTGCAAGTCAGCTGGCTCTTTTGAACAACCTCCATGCAATTGCCAATAATCTATCACTGTAATACACTTTTCATATGTTGAATTTGTCCACCACTATTGTAAATTGTTAGCATTATATTTTTACAACTTACTATGCCATGTGGTCTATCTTCATATCATTCCGCATACTGGAAGTATAAATTGTGTGGTAAAGACTTTTAAAGAGTTTTAATTTGTTTTATGCCATTTTTGTTAATTTGACTCCATGAAAGTGCATTATTTCAAAATTGACTTTGTGTGTAAGCATTGTGCTTGTACCTAAAAATGTTGAAACTTCCCTGGTAAATGAAGAGATGTGTTTTCTGTACATCTGCATTTGTGAAGGGTAAAATTTCTTGAGATCTCATCTCCTTCAGCAAACCCATATGCAGTGGTGACTCATGTTGGTTCAGATCCATCTTGTCAAAAGACCCAGGTATTTCATCACCATATTTCAGATGACTGCAGTTATAAAGCTGGGTGCACACAATTACCAATCATAGTGGCATGTGTTTATACATTTTGCTTTTTGACCTGTTTCTTTATGAATATGGTTCACTGCTCATAAATGTTATACATGTGTCATTAGTATACCTGAGTGTTTATGCTTGCAAAATTACGCATGTTATTTTTATGCATGTTATGCCTATTTTATTGTGTAAAGTAGCCTATGATGTGTTGTCCTGCTTTTATATGTTTCTCAGATAAATTTCCTTTGAAAATGTAAACAGATGTATATTAAAGAAATTTTTAAAATACCTTTTCTGGAATTATATTTTGAGGATTTTGATCTTTCGGGATTTCAACATTGGGATTTATGGTGTTTGAGATTGTGCCTTTTGGAATATGATTAAACCCACTGCTGGCACAACTCCATTTTGATTCAGTTGACTCTGAA
Organism: Pongo pygmaeus; assembly: GCF_028885625.2. Lineage (NCBI taxonomy): Eukaryota > Metazoa > Chordata > Mammalia > Primates > Hominidae > Pongo > Pongo pygmaeus. The sequence goes on from NC_072388.2 coordinate 85,791,861, forward strand.
TCCCTGTGACCGGCAGTTCAGCTAAAGGCCATGTTTTATGTTTTTATATCCCACACTCTCTAGAGAAATATTCTCAAGTCATTTCTGATAAATGTTTCTGACAATTAAGGCATTCAATTAAGGCATTCAACTGATTGGATGAGGTCCACCCACATTATGGAAGGTGACATGTTTTACTAAATGCTGATTTAAATGTTAATCTCATCTAAAAAAAATTGTGGCTACATCTAGACTGGTGAATTTGATCTCGCTTTTATCTTACACCGAATTAGTCGTTCTCTTCTCCATGTCAATGTAAGATCAGAAATCAATTCTTTTTCTGTGAATTCTCACTGAAAATCTCCCTAAGCAAGACATTTTTGGGTCTTGCAGACTTGACTCAAGATATGGGATATTTGAAGGATAGTACATTACAGTTTGACTCTCTCCGTTCCCCCTCTAAATACTTTACACCTTTTCATTTTCCAACTTATCTACCTTCAGGCTTCCCAGGAAATACAATTATCAAATCTTATTATGCAGATCAGCTTAGTTTTGTACCATCCATGGCCTCAGGCCTTCTTCGAATATTCAAGATTCATTAAGAAGCTCTGAGAAAACATGAGTCCCTTTCTCCAACTTGAGAGAGGTGAATACAAGTTGTATGGAGCTTAAAGCTTAAAGGATTTTATGGGTCTTCTTTAAGAAAAATAGTTTTAGAAATATTACTTCTGCAAATTTTGTAAAAGCAGGAACATGCAAACACACTGTTAGATCCCTATCTCAAAGACCTTAGAAAGGACTCATGCAAGTGAGGGGCCCTGAAGCTCAAATATCTTTTACTTCATGATAAATCCTTCTTCATCCAAGTCCCACTTTTAGTTGAATAGAATAACTGGCAGAGGATTTGAAATTTCCAGCTGCTCCATATTCTTCCTTAAATAGTCTTTGGAAGTAAGGAGAGGTTAGTAGCATATTTATTTCCCCTGGGATATGAATTGTTATACATACTTTGGAAAGCAAACGCCACTATGGTCAACATTGTTTCTAAATTATTATTATGTTTCATTTTTCTTAGTCCTCCATCCAATGACTTCCATATCCTTAAGCATAATAAAACAATTCAAAATCTGTCCTATTTTTTTAGCCAACTGGGAAATTCCCCTAAGCATGAAAGTGTACTTTTGATCTCTAAATCAATGTACATATCTGAAAAGGCACAGCCTGTGAACATCTGCCCTCTATCGGAGCTTTGTAAATATTTTCTTGTATAAATATGAACATCTGATTTTGTCATGCTGCAGACCTTACTTTGATCCTGAACTTTCATGCTTTCCTCTGTGTTCCAAAGTTCCTGGGTAAGAATAAAATCTCCTCATGGACAAGAAGTACAGGGCTTCTCTTGCCATGTTGATGAATTATCTTAAAAATTTAGCACAAATATTCTAATGGCCCTACCCTTTGAGGAAAGAGTTAATAGTGAATCACTCAGCAATTGATTAAATGTCTTTGATTACACTTTCGACATTGCTCTGCCTTTCTCTTGGTTTACCTGAACCAGTAAAATCAAAATGGATGTTTCTTCCTTTTATTAGCTGCCCCAGGGCTCATTACAGAGTCTCTGGTAATGTAACTAACATTGTACTGGGTATCAGATACCTCCCGTTTCTGGTTCTGCTATTTTCTCCCTGTGAGAACTTGGAATGCCTGCTTCATTTTTTAATTAGGTCAAATGTATGTAATAATATTAACTTTGTAGGTCTCAAAAAATTACTGTGAGAATCAAACTAGATAATTTATACGAATAATTTTAAATATCAGTGCTTTAATCTCACATGTAGAGTAGATATTTTTACATTTTTTCTCATTAATTCATTTTTGAATAGTTGATGCCAATAGTTATTATAAACTGAAATTAAATAAAAAGATATATTTAAAAAATATCTCACTCTGTATGTTCCCTGTACTCCATTTTTGTCTCCTATTCATATATATTAGTCAGTGTTCTCCACAAAAACAGAACTAATAGGACATGTATCTGTCTACCTATCGCTATCTATCATCTATCTATCTATCTATCTATCTATCATCTCTCTCTCTCTCTCTCACTCTCTCTATGCATCTATCTAATCTATTGATTTAGTTTAAGGCATCAGTTCACTCAATTGCTGGCAAGTGTGAAATTTGCAGAACAGCCCAGCAGGCTGGAAATTCCAGAAAAAGTTGGTGTTGCAACTCAACATTAAATCAAACAAGATCTAGAGACAGAATTCTTCCTCTTGTGAGAACCTCAGTCTTTTCAATTAAGGCATTCAACTGACTGGATGAGGTCCACTCACTTTACGGAGGGTGAACATGTTTTACTCAATGTCTACTGATTTAAATTTTTTTTTTGTTTTTTTGGTTTTTTTGTTTTTTTGTTTATTATTATTATTATTATTATTATTATACTTTAGGTTTTATGGTACATGTGCACAATGTGCAGGTAAGTTACATATGTATACATGTGCCATGCTGGTGCGCTGCACCCACTAACTCATCATCTAGCATTAGGTATATCTCCCAATGCTATCCCTCCCCCCTCCCCCAACCCCACAACAGTCCCCGAAGTGTGATGTTCCCCTTCCTGCGTCCATGTGTTCTCATTGTTCAATTCCCACCTATGAGTGAGTATATGCGGTGTTTGGTTTTTTGTTCTTGCGATAGTTTACTGAGAATGATGATTTCCAATTTCATCCATGTCCCTACAAAGGACATGAACTCATCATTTTTTATGGCTGCGTAGTATTCCATGGTGTATATGTGCCACATTTTCTTAATCCAGTCTATCATTGTTGGACATTTGGGTTGGTTCCAAGTCTTTGCTATTGTGAATAATGCTGCAATAAACATACGTGTGCAATGGAACAGAACAGAGCCGTCAGAAATAATGCCACATATCCACAACTATTTGATCTTTGACAAACCTGAGAAAAACAAGAAATGGGGAAAGGATTCCCTATTTAATAAATGGTGCTGGGAAAACTGGCTAGCCATATGTAGAAAGCTGAAACTGGATCCCTTCCTTACACCTTATACAAAAATCAATTCAAGATGGATTAAAGACTTAAATGTTAAACCTAAAACCATAAAAACCCTAGAAGAAAACCTAGGCATTACCATTCAGGACATAGGCATGGGCAAGGACTTCATGTCTAAAACACCAAAAGCAATGGCAACAAAAGCCAAAATTGACAAATGGGATCTAATTAAACTAAAGAGCTTCTGCACAGCAAAGGAAACTACCATCAGAGTGAACAGGCAACCTACAAAATGGGAGAAAATTTTCGCAACCTACTCATCTGACAAAGGGCTAATATCCAGAATCTACAATGAACTCAAACAAATTTACAAGAAAAAACAAACAACCCCATCAAAAAGTGGGCAAAGGAGATGAACAGACACTTCTCAAAAGAAGACATTTATACAGCCAAAAAACACATGAAAAAATGCTCACCATCACTGGCCATTAAATGTTAATCCCATCTAAAAAACAACCGTGGCTACATATAGACTGGTGTTTGAACAAACAATAGGTTTCAAAGCCAAACTGGGCTGACATATAAAACTATCACACCATATATAATTATTTTTTTAAATAAAACTTTTTATTTTCAAATACTTTTAGAAAAAAATGTATAGATAATACAGAGAGTGCCCATATACTCCACATTTCTATTTATTAATATCTTACATTTGCATGGTATATTTGTAGCAATTAATAAGCCTATGTTGACACATTATTATTCAGTGAAGTCTGTACTTAATTCAGATTTCCTTAGTTTTACCTATGTCATTTTTCTGTTACAGGATACCATACCAGATCCCACGCTGCATTCAGTTATTGTATCTCCTTGGGATCCTCTTGACTGTGAGTTTCTTAGATTTTTCTTGCTTTACCATCTTGACAGTTTTTAGAAGTACTGGCCAGGTATTTTGTAGAATATACTTAATTTAAATTTGTTTAATGTTTTTCCCTTGATTAAATGGGTTTATTGACTTTGGGGAGTAAGAACACAGAGATGGAGTGTGATTCTCATCATATCATATCAAGGCCACATATTTGTCATATGACTTACCATGGTCAATATTAATCTTGATCAATCAGCTGAAGTAGTACCTAAATTTTGTTTGACTTTTTTCTTGTATTCTTGGAGACCTATTCTATGAATATAATTGTTAATATATGTAAACATGCATTTAAATATATACATATATGTATTTTTATATGTATATATATGCACGTATGTATTTTGCTTAATATATAATGGAGATTATGTTATACGATCATATTCAGAAAGGTGAGATCATTCCCAAGAGTTGTGTAATGTTCCATTGTATAGATGAACTACTTTTTAAAACTAATCTTTATTGAAAGACATTAGCTTGTGATATGATTTGGCTCTGTGTCCCCACCCAAATTTCATCTTGAATTGTAATCCCCGTAATCCCCACACGTTGAGGGCAAAAACTGGTGGGAGATGATTGGATCATGGACACAGTTTCCCCCATGCTGTTTTTGTGATAGTGAGTTCTCCTGAGATCTGGTTATTTGATGAGTGTGGGATTCTTCCCCCTTTGTGCACTTCTCTCTTGTTTTCTGCCATGTAAGATATGCCTTTGCTTCTGCTTCAACTTCTGCCATAACTGTAAGTTTCCTGAGGCTTCCTCAGCCATGCAGAACTGAGTCAATTAACTTATTTCCTTTATTAATTACCCAGTCTTGGGTATTTCTTTATAGCAGTGTGAAAATGAACTAACACAGCTTGTTTGCTGTTGTTGACTCATTAACAGTGATCCAATGTACATCTTTATGTATACTGAGCTCATAGTAATGAAAATCTGTAAGATAAATTCTGAGAAATAAAATCCTGTGTGCATTTTTAATTTGACAGATACAGCAAAACTCCTTAAAAGTTATAACAATTTAGGTTCTATTTCTAAATTTCTATTTCCTCATAAATTTGCTAATGCAGTATATTATCAGATTTTTAAAAATCATTTCTCACTTACTAAGTGAAAGTGCAGTATTTTATTGTAGTTAAAATGTGCAGTTCCAATAAATGAAGGCAAGTATCTTTCCATGTGTTTAAAAGACATTTGTTTTTTTTAATAATAAATATCCTGATCTTTTGCTCATTTTTTCAGTTGAATTGTTGATAATTTTGTCATTAGTTGAACATAGAAAATCAGCTCATTACAACTTAATTTGCAAATATTCCCTAGTGTGTCTAATGCTTTGCTTTTTAAGGTCTGTTTTTAAATTCTATGGACATTTTTTATGTATTTAAGTTCTTAAGATTTTTCTTTTATATTTTCCACATTTTACATTACACTTTGAATAGTCTTTGAATATTCCTTCTTATTTTTTTTTTTTAGTAGTTAAAACTTTAATCTGACCAGAATTTATTTTGGAATAAGAAATGGGAAGGTATATGTTTCTCACCATAGATGGCTGCTTGATTGCTTATTAACTACTCCATCATTTCCCAATTGTTATGCAATGTCAAATTTGTTTTATTAGTTTTTGACTCTATATTATGTTCCATAGTGTCTCTACCAGGCAGTTGTAATTTACCATAGGTATATAATATGCTTTGGTATCTTTTGGGACTATTTCCCATATAGTTTTGAATATTTTAGGATTCTCCAGAACATAGTTATTTTTCACAATGTTTTACAATCAGATAGTATAGTCCTAAAAAAATAAAATTATGATAATGTTCCTTTCATTTATGCAAATTTTTTCTTTTGTGTATCATTTCTTCATGTAGTCTTCATGTATTCTGTATTTTTGTTGCTGTGTAAATAAAATCTTTTCTTCCATGTGATTTTTTTCAGCTGTTTCTAAATAGAAACTTCGTCAAATTTTACATAAAATATATAATCCCGTCAGATAAATTTCAGATTTACTTATCAATTATGATAGTTTGACAAAATCACTTAGTGTCCTTTCCCATTTCCCTAAGTTACTTTTCAAAATACTATTCATTCTTCTCAAGCTGCTGACCCCACCTCTTTCTACCATGTTTTATTCCATCCTATACAGGCTCTATTTTGTTTCAATTTCCTATTCATTTTGTATTTCTCAGTTATCTTTAAACTTCTCACTTTTCTGTTATCTCTACTTGACATATATGATCCCTTTGAGACCCATCCATTCCTCGTATCCATCTTGCAAATTCCTACTAACCTTTAAGGAACAACTTGAATTTAATTTCTTCTCTGTTACCTTTCCTAACCCTGGATCCAGGCAGAGTTAGAGCAACTGGCTCATCGCTTCATTCTAGTGTATATCATGTTGCATTTAGTTATCTGTCTGTCTAGTTAAATATATATCCAGCAACAATTCAGTGATTTTTTCATATGAGAAGCTGAACAAGCACTGGCTGAGTGAAAGTTGAATATTAATTTAATGAATACTTTTTATTGTTACAAAAATCCTGCAATATTTAATTTTTGTTAAATATCTAGAAATTATGACATGAATATTAAATACTTATTCTGAATTTCTTGTGATTCTGCAGATTGAAAAAAAGTGCTGTTATGTTTAAAATAAGTCAACAGCTGATTACTAACAACTGTAGAATATCTTGAAGCTAACCTTTCCTTAAAAAGAAAGATACTTATCTGTAATTTTTGCCCACTGTGGAAACTATAGATTTTTGTGTGCAAAGGCATTTATTTTTCATGGAAAAAATAACTTCATTTAACATGGTTAAAAAAACAAAATCAAAGCTAGAATTTGTATTTACAGTTATTGCCTCAAACCTTAATCAAAAGCAATAGAGTTTTTTGTTTTGTAATTTTAAGGCGAAGGTGTATGGCAAATCAAATAAATGTTTGATCATTCCATTTGCTTACACTGAATACATGAGGCCCTTTGATGTTTAGTACATAAGCTAACAGATTTGCCAATCATGGAAGCAAAGGGGTCGGATAAAAGCTAAAGCATCAAATAGAATCTTAAATTTACTTTTAAAATATATATTACCTTAAAGAATCCAGATTCATAAAAAATACACATGGTGCCTTTCTTATTCTTTTCCAAAATCATATTCAGCTATGTAATATATTGTTAACAAACAGGCTAGTTTTATTTCCAGACGATCACCCAAAATAAGATTCACCTGTGGCCTTTTAAAAATGCATATCTGAGTGAGTGCTTCACCTGAAACCTGCCCGATCAGACTTTTTTGTTTTCAAAGTTTGGCACACAATGCCCTAGAGGTGCCCCATCACCAATGGCAAACATTGGCAAATGGTTTCTTTAACATTTGATAATCACAATTGACCTTTGATATGGTGGTTTATCACTGTATTTTATTTGAGGCTAATGTTATCCGTGAATCTCCAGTTACAGAACCTTTACTTTGTTAAAATTACCACGAAAAAGCCTGAGTATCAAACAAGAAGTTTGAACAGCCGTCTCGAGGTCAAGGAAATGACATTAATTATGAAAGTACCTAACAGTATTGGGCTCATACTAAAAGTCACATTTACATATTCCAATAACCTGATTATTAGCTAGTAGTATCTCAGTTTTTAAGATGAAGAAATGATGCAAGGTGACTAATGTCATATGGCTATTAAGAGCCTGTGCTGGGATTTGATCCCGAAGATTTGAACTCCAGAATCTACATTGTTCACCATCAATTGTCATGTATTAAATCCAGCCCCAGGGAGATAATATTAGTTGGGAATATATGATTATTTTATTTTTCTCTTCAGCTTGATATTGACTCTGTTTTTGCTTCTTATTATTATTTGTGTACCTATGGAGGTGATAACAATGATAATGAATTCGCCCTGATGATACAGACACTTAAGGAGAAAATAAAAAGACCTTTATACTAGATCATTCAGTTAATTTTGTTTATAACAAAGATGATTACTAACAGAGGGAAAGAGGAAGCCCTGTATATATGTATAAAAGGAAATAGGTGATAAAAACTTCCAAGTCTGATACAGTGGTGAGAAATCTCTCCTATTGCTTTTGTTATTATGCTATGTAATGCATGTGTTTCTTTACTTGTGGGATGAAAAGGAATTGCGTGGATGAAATTTTTGAGCTTCTCATGGATATACTAGATGTAGTGGTCTTTTTTCTCTTGGATACTATACAGAGAAGGATAAAATGATAGCAAATGTGCACAAAATCAGTCACTAGCTCCATTGAAAATGCAATTGATTCTGTTTTCATTAGAGATGTCACTATTTTAGCAGTTCTTCTTATGCTTATAAATGCACAGAATAATTTCTAAACAATACAACTTAAATATTTTCACACAAAATTGGAACATTTTCTTTGTTCCTCTGTCGATTAAACATCCAGTCAGGAGCAAGTGCTGATCTATAAAGGTAAGAAACCTCATCTGCAGTAGAGGAACAGACACGCTGAATAGATTATGTGATTCTTCACAAAACGCCCCATGCTGCCTGCATCACAGTCAGAAATCTTTCATTTTGGTTTTATATAAATATTCTAAATGGCCAGTACTTGATTTTTTTTAAGGAGCCCAATTATTCTTGAATAACAGCTGTGCAAGCTGTGAAGTAAGTAAATTAATCTTTTGAGCTTTTGGTAAAAGTGCAAGATCTTACAGTCAGCACGGAATATATATGGTTTTGTTCATTGCTATAACATCCATGTGCTCTGGTCCATTTTAAGCAATGTTAAAAATGTGGTTATATTCCAAATTGGCTTTATGTCTTTTTCCCTTCAGCATCCATGTAAAATGAGCCCCTTATTTAGTGGAAATCTTCTTGTATTCTGTGCTTTAGCTCAAAAAAAATAAAAAGCTTATCTATCATTGGAAGTTGGCGTATTGAGGGTAGATGAAAGGCCGGCTGGCTCCAATTTTACCACATGCATCATTAAAATATTTGCTAGCTACAGAAACTTTTCCAGCCATCCTCTACTACTGGTTCACATACTGATCTGATATGTTAAAGCCATTCATGGCTGGAGCTGCCAAAGCCCTCCGCAGACATATGCAATGTACACCAAGTATTACATCACCCGCCACTGAAGGGCAGCCACCTCCCTGATGAGACACAGACAACTGTGCATTTAATGGGGCATAGCAAGTATGTGCAATAGATATGATTTTCAGTCTGAGAGCTCAGGAAAGGAACTCAAGTTTAGAATAAATGTAAGCAATAAAATGAAATTGTTAGGATGCTTGAAGAAATAGTTTGATATACTTTTTTTGGTAGTGGTGATTCTTGGATCATAAAAGTTACAAATTTTACCAAAGTGATGTTTAATTAGTTAAAAAATTAAAAAAAATCACACCAACTTTCATATAAGAATAAATGCAGGGAGTAAAGAGACAGAGGGGAAGAAAGGAGGCTGGAAATTTCATCTCATACATTAATTTCAGCACACACTTGATATCATTCTCACACAGTATAGTAAACTTTTCCTGACATCACAGTGAGTCACAGACAAGAACTATCCAGATAATCTACTGGAAAGCTGAAAATCTGTTTAGGTAGGAAACATAACAACTTTAGTTTAGTAATCGTGAATAACTGTTTTATGGAATTATTTTTCCACCTTATTAATGAATGACTTCAGTTCACATAAAATGTTCCAATTTTATGTGAAAATATTTAAGTTGTATTGTTTAGAAATTATTCTGTGCATTTATAAGCATAAGAAGAACTGCTAAAATCGTGACATCTCTTATGAAAACAGAATCAATTGCATTTTCAATGGAGCTAGTGACTGATTTTTTGCACATTTGCTATCATTTTATCCTTCTCTTTATAGTATCCAAGAGAAAAAAGGCCACTACATCTAGCATACCCATGAAAATAATGACCTCCCAGCTTTATTGAGGCACAATTAACAAAAATTGTGTATGTTTATGGTGTTAAATGTGATGCTTTGATATATAGACCAAAAATAAAGTTAAGAGTTCTCCCCTCCCCAACCATCTGAATGGACTCCCTCCTCTAGGCCAGGGCACTCCAAAGTTAACCTGAAAAACTGATTCAGACTGTGATGGGAAGCAAGGGGTCAGACATGCCTCATTATTCCCTCCTCCCTTTTGGAAGGGAGGGTCGAAAAACCCGACCACGTTTAACGTCAACACAGACTATAAGTCTGGTAAGAAACATTTATAATCTATCCTCTCTTAAGCCTGCTATCTGGCGGCTTCATCTGCATGATAAAAGTTTGTTTCCCACAACCTGTTATTGCAACCCAGACACTCCTTTCTATTGATAATAACTCTTTCAACCAATTGCCAATCAGAACATTTTTAAATCTACCTATAACCTGGAAGCCCCTTCTTCAAGTTGTCCTGCCTTTCTGGACTGAAGCACTGTATATGTTAAATGTATTTAATTGATGTCTTATGTCTCCCTAAAACATATAAAACCAAGCTGTGCCTCAACTACCTTGGGCACATACTCTCAGGGTCTCCTGAAAGCTGTGTAGCAGGACTTGATCACTCATAATTGGCTCAGAATAAATCTCTTCAAATATTTCAAAGAATTTTTTAAAATATTTTAAAGCTCAAAACTTCCATCCACTCAATTCCTTTTCAACCTACAAGTAAAGAAACACATACATTAAATAGCATAACAACAAAATTTATAGGAGAGATTTCTGACTGCTCTATCAGACTTGGAAATTTTCACCACCTATTTACTTTTATACATATATACAGGGCTTCCCTTTTACCTCTGTTATTAACCATCTCTGCTATAACTGTGATTAACTGGATGATCTAGCATAAAGATCTTTCTATTTTCTCCTTAAGTATCTGTATCATCAGGGTGAATTTATTGTCATTGTTACTACCTCTGTAGACACACAAATAATAATAAGAACAAAAAGCAGAGTCAATATCAAGCTAAAGAGAAAAGAAAAATCATCATATATCCACGACTAATATAAGACTTTTTAAAATATTTGAAGACATTTATTCTGAGCCAAATAGGAGTGACCATGGCCCATGGTATATATGACAGATATATGTATATATTGTAAAATGATTAACATGATCAAACTAATTACCATATCAATCAGCACACACAGGTATGACTTTTTAGTATGTGTGATGAGAACATTGAAGCTACACTCTCTTACCAATTTTCAAGTGTATAATACAGTATATTATTAACTATAGTCACCAGGCTGAACAGTAGATCTCTAGCATATATTCATCCTATCAAACTGAAACTTTGTACCTTTTGATGAACATCTCCTCATTCCACCACTCACCCCACAAGCCCCTGGCTACCACCATTCTACTCTCTGCTTCTATGAGTTTTTCAGATTCCACATACAGATGAGATCATGCAGTGCTTGTCTTCTTTGATCTGGCTTACTTTATTTCACTTTGCGTAGTATCTTCCAGGTTCACCTGTGTTGTCACAAATGACAGGATTTCCTTCTTTTTAAAGGCTGAATAGTATTTCATTCTGTATATATACCCACTTTCTTTATCCATTCATCTATCCATGTTAATTCCATATCTTGGCTATTGTGAATAATGCTGCAAAAAACATGGATGTGCAGACGTCTCTTTGACATACTCTTCTGTGGAGAGCAGCTATATGCAAACATACTTCCAAAGGTCAAGGGAACTGAGAGGCCAAATAAGGAGTGTGACAAGTACAGTTTCTCAGAAAGCAACATTTAATATGGACTTAGGAACAGAAGCCATATCTTGGTGGCCATGAGACAGTAGACCCCTCATCTCTCCCTCCAGAAAATATCCTTTATAAGTTTTTTTTGGTAAAGCATGCACCATGCGAGACTTTCTTGCATAATGTGTGACCTCTGAGGGGGTTAGATAAGCATTTTCATGGAGGGCTATCTATGGTACAGGCACTTTTTTGCAGAGTTTATTTTTTAGAGGTTATCTGTGCTGTGGACATTGTTTAAAGACCTTGCTGCAGTATGCAGGAATGAAATGGTTTGACTTTGTGTCCCCGCCCAAATCTCATCTCAAATTGTAATCCTTATGTGTCGAGGGAGGGACCTGGTGGGAAGTGATCGGATCATGGAAGTGGTTTCCCCTATGTTGTTATCATGATAGTAAGGGAGTTCTCATGACATCTACTGGTTTTAAAAGTGGCAGTTTCCTCTCAGCACCCTCTCTCTCTCTCTCTGCTGCCACCTTGTGAAGGAGGTGCCTGCTTCTCCATTACCTTCCACCATGATTGGAAGTTTCCTGAGGCCTTCCTGACCATGTGGACCTGTGAGTCAATTAAGCCTCTTTTGTTTATAATTACACGGTCTCAGATAGTATCTTTTTAGCAGTGTAACAACTAATACAGAAAATTGGTACCAGGAGTAAGGCACTGCTATAAAGATAACCTGAAAATGTGGAATTGACTTTGGAACTAGGTAACAGACAGAGGTTGGAACAGTTTGGAGGGCTCACAAGAAGACAGAACGATGTGGGAAAGTTTAGAACTTCCTAGAGACTTGTTGGATGGTTTTGACCAAAACGTTGGTAGTGATATGGACAGTGAAGTCCAGGCTGAGGTCTCAGATGGAGATGAGGAACTTATTGGGAACTGGAGTAAGGGTCATTCATGCTGTGCTTTAGCAAAGAGACTGGTAGTATTTTGCTCCAGCCCTGGAGATCTGTGGAACTTTGAACTTGAGAGAGATGATTTAGGGTATCCGGTTTAAAAAATTGCTAAGCAGCAAAGCATTCAGGAGGTGATATAGCTTATAATGAAAATGTTGTTATATGAGTTCATAGAGATTGTTTGAAATTGGATCTTACATTTAACAAGGAAGAAAGGAATATATGCTTGGAAAATTAACAACCTGACCATGTGGTAGAAAAGAAAAACTCATTTTCTGAGGAGGGATTCAAGCCGGCTGCAGAAATTTGCATAAGTAACAAGGAGCTGAATGTTAATATCCAAGACAATGCACAAAACTTCTCCAGAGCATGTCAGAGACCTTCACAGCAGCCCCTCCCATCACAAGCCTGGAGGACTAGGAGGGAAAAATGTCTTCCTGGGCCAGGCCCAGGGTGCTGCTTCTCTGTGCAGCTTCAGGACTTGGTGTTCTGTGTCTCAGTCACTCCAGCTCCAGCTGTAGCTAAAAGGGGCCAAGATACAGCTCAGGCCATTGGTTCAGAGGCAAGGAAACCAAGCCTTGGTTTCCATGTGGTGTTGGGCCTGCAGGTACAGAGAAGACAAGAGTTGAGGCTTGGGAACGTCTGCTTAGATTTCAGAAGATGTATGGAAATGCCAGGCAGATATCTGCTGCAGGGGCAGAGTCCTCTTGGAAAACCTCTGCTAGGGTAGTGCAGAAGGAAAATGTGGGGTTGGAGCCCCCACACAGACTCCCCACTGGGGCACTGCCTAGTGGATCTATGAGAAGAGGGCCACTGTCCTCTAGATCCCAGAATGATACATCTGCTAACAGCTTGTACAGTGCACCTGGAAAAGCAGCAGGCATTCAATGCCAATCTGTGAAAGCAGCCACAGGGGCTGTACCTTGCCAAGCCATAAGGGCAGATCTGCCCAATGTCATGGGGGCCCACCCCTTGCATCAGCATGCCCTGGATGTGAGGCATGGAGTCTAAGAGATTACTTTGGATCTTTGAGATATAATGAATGCCCTGTCAGGTTTCAGACTTGCATGGGGCACTTGGCCCCTTTGTTTTAGCCAATTTCTCCCTTTGGGAATAGGAACATTTATCCAATACCTGTACACTCACTGTATCACGCAAGTAACTAACTTGTTTTTTGATTTTGCAGGCTCACAGGGGAAAAGGGCTTGCCTTATCTCAGATAAGACTTTGGACTTGGACTTTTGAGTTAATGCTGGAATAAGTTAAGATTTTTGAGGACTGTAGAAAAGGCATGATTGGTTTTGAAATGTGAAAAGGACATGAGATTTGGGAGGAGACAGGGACTGAATTATATAGTTTGGCTCTTTGTCCCCCCACAAACCTCATCTCAAATTGTAATACATAACCCCTTATCAGATGTGTCACATGAAAATATGTTTTCCTATTGCATAGGTTATCTCTACACTCTGTCGATTATTTATTTTTCTATGAAGAAGCTTTTTTAGTTTGATCCAAACCCCTTTGTCTCTTCTTGCCTTTGTTGCCTGTAGTTTGGGATCATATCCAAAAAGTCTGTTTCAAAGCCAAAGTCAAGAAGGTTTTTCCTCATGTTTTCTTCTAGTAGTTTTTCAGTTTTGCATCTTATGTTTAAGTTTTTTATGCATTTTGAGTTAATTTTTGTATCTAGTACAAGATGAGAATCAAATTTCATTCTTATGCATGTGTGGTGATTTTTTTCCTAGTTGGGTCTTAAAATCTCTCTTTGGAGAGTGGCCATAAGCCAAGACAGCCACTTTCTAGAATAGCCCTGATAAAAAGAAAAGTTAGGGTCATGTGTGTTGATTAGGTGAGACACAGGGAAGGCAGCACAACAAAGCATAAAATAACAGGAGTGGTTGCAGATTCCAGGAAGAAGAGGGTTGCCCATAAAATCTGATAGGAAGTCAGGAGATGGCAGTGAACTCAACTAGCAAGTTAGAGAGCGGAGAGAGAGAGAGAGAGAAAGAGAGAGAGAGAGAGAGAGAGAGAGAGAGACCCCAAAAAGTAGGGTATTAACCAAGGAGGTTTCTCACAGAAAGTTCTAATTGTTGAGTTTGGAGCAAGCAGGCATGAATTCTCTGGAGTCATCCTGACAGAGATATCATCACTGCAGCATATCTGTGCAGTCTATGTGGAGCGAAGGGTTCAGTGGGGTGAGTGAAGTCACTCTTATATGGCCGATCCATAGGGATTAGGTCACCAGTAGACAGTTGCTTACAGCAAATATCTTGGTCTACCTCCTTGAGGAACTGGGAGGTGAAGAGCTGGAAACCATTAAAGGTAAATAAGCCTTACTTTTGATGTGAGAAAGTCCATCTTACATTTATAATAGAAGACAATGCAACATAAAATTATAAGGATTTACTAGGATATGAATATCCAGTTTTCTCAACACCATGGACTGAAGAGTCTTTTCTTTCTCTATTGTGTGTTCTTGGCTCCTTTGTCTAAAATCAATTGAGTAAAAACACATGGGTTTATTTCTGGGCTTTCTATTCTCTTCCATTGGTCTGTAGTCTGTTTTTAAGCCAGTACCATGCTATTTTGATTACTATAGATTTTAGCATATTTTGAAGTTAGGTAGTGTGTTGCCTCCAAGATTTGTTCTTCTTGAGAAAAACTGCTTTGGCTATTTGAGTTTTTTGTTGTTATTGTTATCATTGTTGTTATTGTTATCATTGTTGTTGTTGTTTGGTTCTATAAGAATTATTTGTTTTTCATTTCTTTGAAAAATGTCATTAGAATTTTCATAGGGATTGCACTGAATCTGTAGATCCCTTTGGGTATTATAAACATTTTGACAACATTAATTCTTCTGATTGATGAACACAGAATATCTTCTAACTTATTTCTGTCTTCTTCAATTTTTTTCAACAATGTTTTATAGTTTTCAGTATGCAGATCTTTCAGTCCCTTAGTTACATTTATTCCTAAGTATATGATTCTTTTTGATGCTATCACTCATGAGGTTGCTTTCTTAATTCCTCTTTCAGATAACTCATTGCTTGTGTATATAATCACAACTGATTTTTGTGTGTTGAATTTGTATCCTGCAGTTTTGCTAAATTTATTTAATAAGTTATAACAGTTTTTTTGTAGTCTTTAGGTTTCCTATATATAAGATCATGCCAGTTGAGCTAGTTGATAATAAGGATACACTTCTCACAAAAAAGCAATGCTTTAGTAGCTGTAGCTGTAGAAGAGTTTTATTATTTACGCAATGGGCACACTTTTTATAAACAACATTATTTATGATCTTTAAGTCAACATTATTGCCTACTTTGAAACTGAGCACTGTTCTTCAGCGCTATTGTGCAATAAGAAGTAGATTTGCATTTGGGATTTGAGTAGGTTTTTTAACTTCTTTAAATCTCACTTTTCTCATTTTCCAATTGAGAAAAAAGAAAAATTTTTTGAAAGAGTGTTGTAAAGATTAACACTAATGCATGCAACCTATGAAATGTAGCTGTTGGCACTCTGTGGTCTCCCACTAAGAAAGATATTCCCATTATCATTAACAGGACTTATTCTAATGTTCATTCTTTGTTTACTCTCAGGGACCCTAAGCAAAGATATGATGATTCATTTATAGGATATATTTTTGACTTTTCTAAAATACTCTGAAAGGACCAGTTGATTAGATAGAGCCCCTCCAATTACACTGTATCTGATGTAAATTTTCCAAATTTGCAAAGTGTTTGATCTGATAAGAATATCATAACTGTTAAATAATATAGTCAGTGGAATTATATGTTTTGGAGTACATTGTTATTCAGTGAAATTTTGTATATATAAAAGTGATTTCTCAAAAATGTTTACATTTTGCAGTTGGAGATAAATTCTGACATCAGAAAGAAGCCTCATGCTCACTTTCTACCTCATTGCTCACTGGCCTATCACAGACGTATTTCCCAAGTTTCCCCTGGAGAAATGAGGCATAGACCATTGGCTAAAGAGAATGAATAGTGAGTCTTAATAATAGACTCTTGAAAGCACAATGATAAGTCTTAGAAGTACAGAAGAACATTTTATTTAAATTGTATTTTTCTGTAAAGTACAATTTTCTTTTGCTCTAAATTTTAGTGAATTCCTTAATGGTTTCTATTATAATGACAGGAAAAAAGAAATCTAAATATTACCTTTTGATGATCTGACCAGTTTCTCTACATTTTGAATATATTCTTTTCTTGTTTACCATTATATTGCTTAATTTTTAAATTATTCTATTTCTTATCAAGTAGTTTATGCATATATGAACTTGGGTTCTTACAACATTATTAATGTTTTCCATTGATGAAGTCATTCCAGCTGTGACACTTACCTTTACAATGTTCTATGTCTTCTTTGTCATTTGTTCCTTTTCTCACAAGTAGCAAAATTTTCTCATAATGACTAAAACTATTTACTCTTATCTGTTTCCCTGCTGAAGACTCAGAGGAAAATGATTTTACTTATATTCATTCATAGATCATTGAAACTCTAACTTTCATCTTGGGGCAGGAATCTATTTTTAATCTTAAAAAATAAGTAAAGTTATCTCGCTTACTGGGTAAGGCTGGATCATGACAGAAGAAAATCTAAATTTGTGACATCTTGGTTCAAGAAACAGTCAATTGCCTTGTTCTTCATTCCTGTCTTTACTACACTGTGCCTGAGAGGCCCAGCAATTAATTATGAAGAGATGTTGAAATTTCACATAATTGTGGTTTCTTTGTCCATCAGTCTTTCCTTTCTTTCTGTCCAGGGACCACTGCACATTCTCTCTTTCATCAGTCTCTGCAGTGACCCAGGGACAAATGACTGATTACATTTTAGCAAGCTGGTTCCTGCATTTCTGGAGCCACTAAATACTCCAGTTAAGTGACAGACAGTCATCACATTTTTTATCTTCATTTTGCTGATGTGGGAGCCCTCTCCGTGTGTCCTATGAATAGTTCAGCATCCTCAGGAGTGAGTCTCATTTCTGTAATGCTTCATATGTCATCCACCCATTGTCACACACATGGCTCCAATTTTAGTACTTTATTTCTAGTTGGCCCAACAATTTAGTTTATTTTTCCCTGATTGTATCAATTTATTTTAAGTCTCCTATTTCTGTGTTTGGATTTCAACCCCTGTCATTCCCACACCCTTTGGGTGGGTAATTTTGTTTCTCTATCAAAATATTTGATCTGATTCCCCCCTGTACTTTTTATCCTCATCTGGGTTTCATCTAAGATTTCTTTTTTTTATGCCTACAAAGTATTTTGAATGCCTCATAAACATCAACAGGCTCTTTTTGAACGAGCCATTTTGAAGTAGGCTTTCAGGTTTTCACATCACAGTAACTCCTTGTAAAAATTCATAGGCCTTGTAATGTATCCTTGGACTAGGGAGGAGGACTTTGGTCAGTTTGTCAGAGCAGGTTGCCAACAATGGCCACTCTTACATTCTACCATAATAAAGATAACCCTTCTCTACATGGATGCTCACAAAACAGAGAAAGGGGAAAAAAGTAACACAGAGGCTAATAAACAGACCAAGAACAGCCTGATCTCCCTTTAATCTTTGGACTCTGTCTTTAAAAATCCTGATCCAGAAATATCTTTGACCCAGAGGAGATTTTTTTTAAAAGCCATAATCCATTCTGGCTTCAAATGTAACTTAAAAGTTCTGAATAAAATGGAATACAATATTCTGTTTGCTTGAATGTAATAAATAAGAATAATAGTATCCTACTAACTGCTGCTGCTGATGACAAGGGTACTTACTGAGTTGCCAACACATGTAGGTTTTAGGATGAAAACTGTTAAGATATAAACAAAATAGGATAAAGTTGGGATTACTTATTGTGCACTATGCTCAACCTCATTACTACTTCTCCTCACCTAGAGCTTTTATGGACATAATTTTTTATCCAATAAGATAATATTTTTAAAGCACACTGATTTTTATTTTTATGTCAAATACATCTAGCAAACGTTTTTGTTGTTAGGTATATTATACACTCTTATTTTAAATAATTCGTTCCATTTTGGAACATACAGAGCTATAATATATTTTTGTGTAATTCAGATTAGAAGATAAATATATAGCCTCTATCTCTCCTTTTCTCTGTCTCCTCCTGTTTTATGTTGCATGCACGCACATAAATACACACACACAGACCCGGGTAAAACTAGTCAGTTAGTTATAAGCAACGTCAAAAGTTATGATGCACAGTATTCACTCATTTAGCCTAAATCATAACAGACCCAATATGCATTTGATGCTTACTAAATATCAGACTGTATGCTATTAATATTTGTTGGTGATACCCATAATAATAACACTATTCATCATCAATAATGAAGATGAGATGTACCCTGTTACATTAAAATTATCTTTCAATGTGTCTAAATGTTGTAGTATTAGAAATGGTCAAGTTTCCTCAGAGCTGAGACTGGAGAATGACACCTTCTCTTTGGGGAATTCAGGTAAAAAATAAACAAGAATGTGTAATTCTGTAAGGAACTTGGGCATGGAATCAAATTGACCTCTAAGTCAATTTTTTCAATGTAACATTTATGTGACCTAGAAAAAAAAATCCCAGTCTCTACCTTAATGTTTTCATCTGAAAAATTCAACAGTAATTACTACCTCCAAGGAATGAGTTGCTTTGAAGATGACCGATATAATGTAGAATAACCTTCTGAGAACGTTTTAAAACATGATGATTTCTCTCTCTTTCCTGCAAGAAGATTAAGAGGTCAGAAAGCATGTGGTTATGGAAGAATAGTTTTCCCATGGCTGGACCAGGAGGGAGCAAGCCAGGTAGGGTCTACACATGATAATCAAAATTTGGAAAGGGCTAGATTGTTTCATTAGTCAAAAGTCTTACTTGTCATATTAGAACTTTGAACTTGGGAATTGAAACTATCTCTAGTCACCCAGTTTAAGGTTCACTGCATAAGCTTGACTTTGCTATTTCAGAAAATTCTTGCTCCGAGGGAAGAAGTTCCAAGTCATTGTAATTGCTTCAGGAGCTTCCTAAAAATCCATTTATCTGAACAGCTTGCATCAGTCAGGGTAAATGGTACCTTCTCAGAGCACTAGACTCATGCAACAAGTGTTTGAGCTTGTACAAATCATTTTGTCTTCTCGAACTACCAACCTTAAAGTATTGTATTATGAAACTTGCTTGATCTCAATCAGATCTATGTGTTGATGGTCCGCATTAAACCAACCTTTCCCCACTCAACTTTACAAATACTCTTTTCCTTGATCTTTCTTTTTTGAGATGTTACTGAGACTATCAAAGTAGTGATCTCTTTTCCCACCATAAGCAAAAACATGGCTTGTGTTATCATGAAATTAATTTGGTGGTTTTTTAATGGAAATTATCAGTCAATAAACTTCATCTTCAATTGCTTTTAAAATTTGTTGTTTTTGTTTGAAATTTGCATGATTTCATGAAATTTGAATTATCAAGAGTAAGTTTGCCAGTAAGAGAATAGTAAACTAAAGAGACAGAGGTAGAAAAATTAAGACAAAGCCTGTTGAAAGCATCTAGGAAAAAGCCAACAAATTGAACTGAAGTAGTGGAAATACAGGTAGAAAGATGTGGAAGAATAGAGTGACAGCTAATGGAGGACCAATAGGGCTTCTGAAGGAATAAGACTTAGAAAGAAGGAAGTAGTATTATATGACTCTGAGGTTTTACATCTTAGAGATTTGGTGAATCAGTGAACTCATTAACTATAACAGAGAATGAATATGTAAGAGTCATAGGGTGAGGGGGGATGAGTAATAAGATTAGTGTTTAATTGTTGTATTTGTAAAGTCTATAGCAGTGGATCTCAACTGGGAGCAATGCTGCCCCTTATCTTCAGAAAGGGAACATTTGTCAATGTTGGGAGACATTTTTGGTTGTTATAACTCAGGGTGCAGCAATACTGTTATCTAATGAGTCACAAGATAGTGGTTTCCAGGAATGCTGCCAAACATTTCACAATGCACAGAACAGCTCTCGCAACAATGAATTATCCTGCCCAAAATATCAATAGCGCCAAGATGGAGAAACCCTATAGAGACAAATATAGAACAAAAATTATTTGTTAAAACACTTGAATTAATTAGGTCCATATCAAAGGGTGAATTAAAAACAATTTATTATAAGCAATATAAAAATGGTGTTATTCATGAGAACATGTTTTCATGAGAGAAGAACAAACTGGTTGTTCTCTCTGAGCACGTGAAGTACTTTTCTTCTTTGCATTCTTATAGTACTTTATTAAGCACCTAGTTCAAGTCCTTTTGTTTTCTCCTATGACTAGTTATATTACAACCCAGTCTATTACATTTTCCATTTCTTATGTGAAACACATTTGTAATTCAGATATTTATCCCTTCAGTTTCTAGTATGTCACTTATTTCTACACACAGAGTAGGCATGCAAAAATGCATGCAGGATTCAATGACTCTTCCTCAGCCTGATAACTGAATCAAGATGCATTATTCTGCAAGTATCTGCATAAGTTACATTCAAGGATAATTGTTAAAAACACATAAAATTATGACTCTCATACAGAAATAAAATGAACACTGGTTAGGGATTTTTATTAAATTCATTAATTAAGGGAACTGGACAGATACTATAATTTATACAAAAAGGAAGTCAAAGAAGCAAAAATTTACATGGAGAAAAGACTGTTGAAGTAAAAGAACAAATAGATGGCAACTGGTTTTTCCATGGGGGCCATGGAAAAGCTCAACTGAGTCTCCACTGGGCAAAATAGCTTTGCATAAGTATAGAAAATACTTATTTTGTTTTGGTCTCAGTTATTCACAGATTACAAAATAGCTCCCTGAGAATGGAGTCAGTTAACCCCCAGATTTTTTGTAGACAATTCATAGTTGTCCCTTGCAGCACACTTTTTGTATAGTTATAATTATGTATTTTCATAAGTAACTAAACATTTTAGATTAAAAAAAGTTTGCAGAAGAGAATAACCATTTGTTATATTTTAATTTATTATGTTTTTTCCCTTTAATTCTGTCTTTTAATACCATTGCAATCTTGTTTAATAGAGAATTACTTTAAAAATTGTAAAATGGTACTTCAAGTTTTGATTTTTGTGTAATAGCTTATGGTATTATTTAAAATACCACTATTGAATGATGTGGTTTACTTTTATTTGACAAAAATTATTTTATGGTACACGAAGACTAGGTCATTACTCATTTCCTCAGAAAATATTTTCTGAGAAAAAATATTATATTAGATATTAAAAAGTACTGGAATATTACATGTATATGTTTGTATAGTACTACTATCAATCCTTATCTATGCTTCCCATTATGTAAATAATAATTTTGAAACAGGTAAAATTAGTGGACTAAACAATAAGATTACAATGAAAAATATATTCTAGGTAGTTTCTTGAAACACTGTAAGTTCTAGAATAAGCTTCAGCATATTTTTCTATGACGTTCCCAATTATTTTTTAGCCTGACAGTTTTATTCATTGCTTAAATTAATTTCCAGTTTCTCAGATTGTCAGGCGAAGCTCAGATCCTGTTGTTTACTCCAATAGTAATTTCCTCCAGATTTTGGTTTCTAAGCCAGGGACCACACAAAAGCTTTATTTAATTTTTTTTTTCAAAGCTCTGGTACTTGGAAATTTTAGTTTAAAAATTCCTTTCCAAGCTTTGTATTATATCTCCATGAACAGTAATCCTTCCTTTACTTCCCACATTATGCTTTTATTCTTGAGAATAAACCAAAAGCACTGGGAAGATTATATGTGGGCTTTAAAAAATATATATCTCCTTTATTTCAAGGGGTGCCAAACCCTTTTAGGTGATTATACTAGTTTATGATCCAAGCCCTTAAGATAAGTAAGTTTAAAAAATAAAGAAAAGAAGCAGCATTGAAAGAGACTGTTACTTAAACCAAATTGTGCAAAAGTCTCCAATGACTGAAATATTTTTCCAAGATAATAAGAATGTTCATGATAATAAAGTTCAATTTATTGAGTACCTCTCATATACCAGAAACTACTGTAAGTGCTTCACATACAGTATGTGATTAAACCTTTATGTGATCCGAAATTAACCTCTGTTTTTTATACCCATTACTCATTCTTTTATGCAACTGGGATGGCATTCTATACTTTTGTCCCTCCAGTTAGGGTACACATGCAACAAAGAAGACTCAGTGCTCTACTTCTGAATTTTAAATAGATATTTAAATTCTTTGCACACATTTTGTATGAAAGTAAATGTCTGGAGGAGTTTTATTCTCCTTAAAATAAAAAATTCAGAGCCTGGAATGACTGAAGGCATAAAATTTATGTCACAAACAGTAGGTATTGAAGAACACATGGTCAATAATAGCCAATCTTTCTCTCTATTGAGTGAGAAAGACAAAACACACCACACAGTAAGGAGATGATTTTACCAGGCTATTGCTATAAGGAGGAAGTTAATTAATGAAGGACATCTTAAATAAAAAGGAGGCTTAGGATTTTATAAAGGCAGGAAAACAAGGGAGACATGAATAAAGGTGAAGGTTGGTCTTATCTGGGAATATTTCTTTGCTATAACTTTTTCTGGAAAAGAACAGGAGAAAGGAATTTATTAACCTTTGCTGCTTTCTAAAAACATAGATAAAGTTCAACATTATCACCACATTTGAAAAATGTCCTATAAGCAGGATTAAGAGGTAGAGTCAGAGAAGAGAACAGAAGAGTTAAATGCTGGTAAGGCTATTGTTGAGGCCTTTGTATCTTAATCTCACACACACTCATCACACACCATTAGTTCAAAATCCAAATTTGAAATCTAGGAAATATGGGGGACAAAGATGAGTGTGAAGATCTGAAGCAATGGAGATGTGTATCATTGGTGAGTGTAGCAACAAGATGGAAATCTATCATCCCATCCTCCCACTTCTCTTCATCTTTCCCATTCCCATCCCCAACTCCTGCAGGGCTGAATGTCAATAGAATGCACACGCAACACAGAATGTCTGTTTAGAAAAGACTAGACACAGCCCCAGCAGCATCAGCATGCTTCCATAGAGGTGCACTAGGGGTGCAATTTCCTGGCAAAAAGTAGATGGAAATGTGGTCTCAAGTCAACAATTTACACTGTACATCTTTCCCACTTCTTGTTATTGTTGTGAGAGCCTTTGGAGGAATCAGCAGCCTCTGGCCTCTTCCTCATACTTAAGGAACATAAATTGCATTTACCTTGGTTTGTCAGCACACCACTAATGTTCAATGAATTTATCTAAATCATGCAAAGCTCAAGATATCTGTGAGAATATCTATGACTCACTTAGATCATGGTTTCTCAATTTTGACAATATTGACATTTGGGGCAGGATGATTCTTTGTTGTGGGAGATGGAAGTGTTAGGTTCTTTCAAATATCTCTGACTTCTACCCATGAGATGCTAACCCCAGTTGTCACAATCAAAAATAACTTCTTCCCTCATTGCCAAAATGTCCTTTGTGGATAAAATCACTCTTGACTGGTTGAGTATCATTGTCTTAAACCATGACTTGCCCTTCAAAGTGATTTGTTTAGACATAAGCATGAAACACCATTCTGGCCAACAAGAACAAAGGAGACTCTTCTCAAGGGACTTTATTTTTGTCTTTGGCTGCTCAAGCTACCATAATAAAATACATAAAATGGGTGGCTTCAACAACAAACTTATTTTCTCACCAATTCTGGAGGTAGAAAGTTATGATTGTTAATTTTAGGTATCAATTTGTCTAGATTAAGGGATACCTAGATAGCTGATGAAGCATTATTTCTGAGTGTGTCTTTGAGGGAGTTTCCAGAGGAGATTGGCATGTGAGTTGGTGGACTGAGTGGGGAAGATCTGCCTTTGACTTAGGTGGGAACCATCCCAACTGGCTGGTGGCCCAGCTGGAAAACCCTTATTCTCCTGCCCTTGGATATCAGAACTCCAGATTCTTTGGCTTTTGAACTCTAGGACTTAAATCAGCAGCCTCCTGGCCTCTCAGGCCTTTGATCTCAGATTAAAGTTATACCATTAGCTTCTCAATCCCAGGTTCTGAGGCTTTTGGACTTGGATGGGGCCATGCTACCAGCTTCCCTCGTTCTTCAGCTTGCAGGCAACCTATTGTTGGACTTAGCCTCCATAATCTTGTGAACCAATTCTGCTAAAAAATCACCTCTCATAGATTTATAGCTACATCTATATCTATCTATCTATCTATCTATCTATCTATCTATCTATATATATATATATATTTGTATCTATATCTATCCTACTGGTCTGTCTCTCTGGAGAACCCTAAGTAATATAGAAGTCCAAGATCTAGGTGCTAGTTGATTCAGTTTCTTGTGAGAGCTTTCACATAGCAGCCTCCTTTTAACTATGTCCTCATAAAAGGGAGAGAAAGGAAAGAGAGCACCATCTTCCTTTTCTTATAATGACTTTAATCCTATTGGATTAGGGCCCACCCTTATAATCTCATTAAACCATAATTACTTTCTAAAGACCCATCTCCGATAGGGTTATACTGGGAGTTAGGGCTTCAGCATATGAATTCGGAGGGGAAGAGCATTCAGTCTATAGAACTTTCTGAAAAATTTCCCTCCCCACCCCCGACCTGCTTTTATAAGGAATCACTGTTCCCTGTTTCCTCTTTTTATTATGGGCATATGAGGAGTTGATTCATGGATCTACTCTATTTAAACTACCTTGAGGGAAGTATTAATATCTAACCCCCTGATGATGAGGATTGAGGAGTAGAAACCATTTTTAATATCTCTGCCTAGAATAAATTCATTTAAACACACTGCCACTTGC
This sequence comes from Pongo pygmaeus, assembly GCF_028885625.2. NCBI lineage: Eukaryota > Metazoa > Chordata > Mammalia > Primates > Hominidae > Pongo > Pongo pygmaeus. Next base: position 85,817,288 of record NC_072388.2, read on the forward strand.
ATATTATCTGTTTGTCTTCTAATTTGCTCTGGCTCTCTAAGCAGTGATTAAGTCTATCACTTTCAATGTACATTGTTCAACAAAAGATGAAAACACCACAGCGATGGTTGAGTGTCCTTCAAAGGCTTGGTTTTAGGGTTATCTGTAGGGAACTCAATTCATGGTTTGTTCTGTTTGCCTGCAGAAAATAATATTCATTCTGTCTATATCCAGTAATGAAGAGAGGAGGGGGGTCTTTATCTGGAAGGGATAGAAGGTATTGCCTGTATCTTTTCAAAGAGAGACCCAGAATAGATTCTTTTTTTTTTTTTTTGAAGGATCATTATAACTTATCTTGCCATAAAGGGGAGAAAATGAAAGAAAATTCATATAAGAAGTTGGGAATACTCTAGAATCTCCAGGTTTTTCATACAGAAAAAGGTTGAGATGAAGATTTGCTGGGCAGCATGTCAAGAAAGGGTATCAAAGTCATCTTGACGTTGCAGTGTTGTGGCTCCATGAGGGCAGGTTGCAGCCAGGAAGGACCACCTTAGGCAAGCCTACTTGAGGACACAGAAGTAAGACTGTAGGGCTAGACAACAGGCCTAACACTAGCATGGCAACTTGAGAATTTTTCTATTGACACAACAATTTAGTGAGAGAGTCTCACTACCTGAGCTTCAAGACCTCACAGGCACATTTGTCTTATCATCAGATGAAGATGACTTCCTGTCTTGCCCCAGGATGATCTTGAGGTCAAGATCTGACTACTGTAAACCTAGCATTTTGCATATGTATTTTTGTGCATGTTGGTGCAGGTTTATAATCATTAGTTTTCTACTGACCAAAGTATGTCTCTCTTTTTAAATGATTGTGACCTCCTTGAGGGAAAGAATTCTCTTTTCTTTTTATGTCCTCTGTACTTAGCAGAGGTAGTGAACAACTAAATCTTTCTGTAGGCAAAATGAGAAACTATTCAGGTGTAGCAGCGACTTTCAATCAGATTGCTAGATAGACAAAAGTACCAAATTCAAACCAACTTTATTATCTGGAAGAATGAGAATACAAATTTCATAAATGATCATGCTCACCTTGGCCACCACTGTATCCCTGGTAATGTGACTAGTGCCTGGCAGGTAGGCAGATGTCACTCAGTGAATATTTGATAAGTAAATTGAAGAGTGACTGGATTTACTTCTATCTTTTAACCTATGATTACTAAACATGAGATATTTTAATTTATTTGTAAATTGTTTCAATGTTTTTTGTGAGTTAAACTTGCCTATGAATTCAATTCAGCTTCTTCTAATTCTCCTTGTTTGCCAATCAACAAAAACATTTGAAAATTGTCTCTAATGAAAACTTGATGCATTCCGAATCAATGAAGGCAAAACCCTGAGGGGATCTGAATTCTGGATCAAAGGAAAATGCAAAAAAAGAATAGTTTACTCGTCCAAAACTGAACCGTAAGATAAAACACTAACTCTCTGCCTGCTGCTTTAATTGGTGAAGTGAGCAGATAATCAATATGGAGGATTGTTGAGAGCAGGGCATTCATTTCAGTGCCAATCAATACCAGACCTGCCTTCAGGGGAGAGAGACTCCCTCTAAAGCTACGCCAACCTGCTCCTAAAATCACTTCAAAAGGAAAGGAGGGAGGTTTTCTTCACACAATATAAAGCTGACTTCTGAAAAGGTATATATATTTGAAAAAAATAAAACAAACCAATAATTTACCCTAGGCATCCTATTGGATGGAACTCACTGCATTTTATATAGAGGGTTTCCACAAAACTATATGCATGAACAACAAGGTAGAAAATGTTGTCCTTGATTAATTTATAAAATCTTCAAAGTCATTTTGGCAGTTTAGAGTTGTGAGAAATGACCAAATAAAATAATACCACATGCTTGTTTAACCCTTAATACTGTTTAATCCTTTTTTGCTATATATTATCACAGCTTGCTTCTTGAGAGTTGACCAGGCAAATATGGTGAGTTTGATCAGACAGGGATTGTTATTCCCATTTGACAGATAAGAGGATAGATAGTCATAGAGGTTAAGCGATTTATAGAGATTATCGAGCTAAAATTTTACAGTTAAAACAGAAAAATAATGTTTTCTGCCTATATTAGAAAATAGGAGGAGTCACAACACAGTGATACCAACTTTAACAAAAAGAAACTAGAAAAAGAAAAGCAAATAAAGTACAGAAGGTAGAAAAAATGAATAACAAAGATCAGGAAAGAAATCAGTGAAGCAGGAACATAAATCATTGAGAAAAACAAGAGATTAAAAAGCTGAATCTTTGAGATGATCAATAATATTGATAAACCCCTAGCCAAATTATCAGGAAAAAAAGAGCAAAGACACAAATTAACAAAATCAGGAATGAGAGTGGTGACATTACCACACATTGTACAGATATTAAAGGGATAATATGTGAGCACCATGAACAATGTTATGCCAGTAAATTTGACAAGCTAGATTAAAATGGACAAATTCCTTGGAAAGCTGAAAATATGAAAGCTTACTCAACCAGAGCTAGAAAACCTAAAGTCCACTATGTATTAAAAAAAAAATAAACTTGCAATACTACCTAAAAATCTCACAAAGAAATATTAGTCTTAGATGGTTTTACTGGTAAATTCTACCAAACATGTAAGGAATAAATAATATACAAGTTCTATGCAAATTCTTCCAGAATATTCAAGAGAAAGCAACACTTTCAATTTATTTCTAATATCTTATACAGAAATTAGACAAAAACATTACAATAAAACTATGGACCAATAACATTCATAAGCATAAGTGCAAACAATTTAAACAAAATATTATTAGAATATACAATTATGGAGGCTGGGAAGTCCAAGGTTGAGGCTCTGGCAGGTGAGGGCCTGGTCTCTCTGTTTCCAAGATGGTGCCATTTTGCTGAACTTTTTAGGAGGGAGGAAAGCTGTGTCCTCACATGTGGAAGGCAGCGGGGCAAGAGAACCAAAAGCTGCCTGAAGAAGCCTTTCCTATAAGGACCTGAATCGCACTAATGCAGGGGCAGACATCACGGCCTCCCTAATCACCTCTTAAATGCCCCACTTCTTTTTTTTTATTATTATACTTTAAGTTTTAGGGTACATGTGCACAACGTGCAGTTTTGTTACATATGTATACATGTGTCATGTTGGTGTGCTGCACCCAGTAACTTGTCATTTACATTAGGTATATCTCTTAATGCTTTCCCTCCCTGCTTCCGCCGCCCCACAACAGGCCCCGGTGTGTGATGTTCTGCTTCCTGTGTCCAAGTGTTCTCATTGTTCAATTCCCACCTATGAGTGAGAACACGTGGTGTTTGTTTTTTTGTTCTTGTGATAGTTTGCTGAGAATGATGGTTTCCAGCTTCATCCATGTCCCTACAAAGGACATGAACTCATCCTTTTCTATGGCTGCATAGTATTCCATGGTGTATATGTGCCACATTTTCTTAATCCAGTCTATCATTGATGGACATTTGGGTTGGTTCCAAGTCTTTGCTATTGTGAATAGTGCCACAATAAACATACGTGTGCATGTGCCTTCATAGCAGCATGATTTATAATCCTTTGTGTGTATACCCAGTAATGGGATGGCTGGATCAAATGGTATTTCTAGTTCTAGATCCTTGAGGAATTGCCACACTGTCTTCCACAGTGGTTGAACTAGTTTACGGTCCCACCAACAGTGTAAAAGTGTTCCTATTTCTCCACATCCTCCACTTCTTAATACTATCGCGTTGGCCATTAAGTTTCAGCACCTGAATTTTGGAGGGGATATATTCAAACTATAGAAATATATTTATGATATCTACTATAACCAAGTGAAGTTTATCCAAGAAATGTAAAATTGGTTTAATATTTTAAAATAATTCAATGCAATTCACCAAATTAACAACTCAAAAAGAAAATAAATGATTACTTCAATAGACACAGAAAAAGCACTTGACAAAAGCCAATATCCATTTTTATAAAATCTCTCAGCAACCTAGGAAAAGATTTATTCAATCTGATGGAAAGCATATGACAAAAACTTACATAAAGTATTATACTGAAAGGTAAAAAGCTAAATGCTTTTTTTCTACGATCAGGAACAAAAAACAATGTCTACTCTCAGCACTTCTATTCAATTTTGGACTAGAAGCTCAACAGTGAAGTCAGGAAACAAAAAGAAATAAAAATATCTAGATTTGAAAGGAAGACGTTAAATTGTTTTTATTTTCAGAAAATAAAACTGTCTATTTAGAAAATCTGGTGGAACCCAACAAGATTAGCTACAAGGACTAATAAATGAGTTTAATAAGGTGGCATGATGTAGAAAAGCAAAACTAGGTGCAGTGAGTCTATCCCAACAGAGTACTTGGCCAAACTGTTTACACCTGCCAGGGCAGTAGCTGATAGAAGCTTTAGATCTCCAGATTCACTTACTTCTGTTTTTTCCAATAAGTCATATGTGAGGTCATATGCCCCTTTCAGCTTTTCTTCCACCTCATGGACTGCTGCAAATATTCCTAGCTTTGACATTATTAAAAAATCCTGCTGGTTGGAAATATATATATATATATATATGTGTATATATATATATAAAATATTTATAGGTATATCCTCTATAATATATCTGTCATCTATCATCTATCTATATTTTATATACATATATTTATATGTATATCCTCTATATCTGTCATCTATCTATCATCTATCTATGTACCTATCTCTATCTATCTATCTATCTATCTGTATTTTTCTACCTACCTACCTATCTATTGTATATACCCAGACTCAGGCCCACAACTATCTCTCTGTCTCTTTCTCTCTACCTGGACATGAGAAAGCTTTCTTCTTCTTCTTCTTCTTCTTCTTATTATTATTATTATCATTATACTTTAAGTTTTAGGGTACACGTGCACAATGTGCAGGTTAGTTACATAATATGTACAGTGTGCCATGCTGGTGTGCTGTACCCATTAACTCCTCATTTAGCAATAGGTATATCTCCTAATGCTATCCCTCCCCCCTCCCCCAACCCCACAACAGTCCCCAGAGTGTGATTTTCCCTTTCCTGTGTCCATGTGTTCTCATTGTTCAATTCCCATCTATGAGTGAGAACATGCGGTGTTCGGTTTTTTGTCCTTGCGATAGTTTACTGAGAATGATGATTTCCAATTTCATCCATGTCCCTACAAAGGACATGAACTCATCATTTTTTATGGCTGCATAGTATTCCATGGTGTATATGTGCCACATTTTCTTAATCCAGTCTATCATTGTTGGACATTTGGGTTGGTTCCAAGTCTTTGCTTCTTGTGAATAGTGCCGCAATAAACATATATGTGCATGTGTCTATAGCAGCATGATTTGTAGTCCTATGGGTATATACCCAGTAATGGAATGGCTGGGTCAAATGGTATTTCCAGTTCTAGATCCCTGAGGAACCAAGGTAATTTATAGATTCAATGCCATCCTCATCAAGCTACCAATGACTTTCTTCACAGAATTGGAAAAAACTACTTTAAAGTTCATATGGCACCAAAAAAGAGCCCGCATTGCCATGTCAATCCTAAGCCAAAAGAACAAAGCTGGAGGCATCATGCTACCTGACTTCAAACTATACTACAAGGCTACAGTAACCAAAACAGCATGGTACTGGTACCAAAACAGAGATATAGATCAATGGAACAGAACAGAGCCCTCAGAAATAATGCCGCATATCTACAACTATCTGATCTTTGACAAACTTGAGAAAAACAAGCAATGGGGAAAGGATTCCCTATTTAATAAATGGTGCTGGGAAAACTGGCTAGCCATATGTAGAAAGCTGAAACTGGATCCCTTCCTTACACCTTATACAAAAATTAATTTGAGATGGATTAAAGACTTAAACGTTAGACCTAAAACCATAAAAACCCTAGAAGAAAACCTAGGCATTACCATTCAGGACATAGGCATGGGCAAGGACTTCATGTCTAAAACACCAAGAGAAAGCTTTCTTAAATATGGCCCTGTTGGTCCACAGACTCCCTGCGTTTTGCCTTGCTGTACCTCAGAGGAGTGCTGAAGTTTGCCTTCCTTAAGTAGGCAATAAAACTTAGAACTACCTGTGAACACTGTGTGGCTTCATTTCTTTAAGCAATAAATCTTAGAACTACCTATGAACACTGGCTCTGGTTAGGTGTATTTTACAACTAAAACCTGGTGGCAGGAAGAGTGGAAAGATAAGGTCATTAATATACAGAAAACAATTGCATTTTCATATACTAGCAACTAAAAACAGGAAAATTAATTTTAAAAATTCCACATATGATAGAATAAAAATTATTAAAAACTTAGAAATAAATTAGACAAAATATTTGAAATACATGAACATTGAAAGTTATAAAATGTTGCTGAGAGAATTTAAGGGAGACCTAAATAAGTGGAGAGATTCAGCAGGATCTCGTTAAAAATTCCCTAGGTATACATGTGCCATGGTGGTTTGCTGCACCCATCAACCCATACTCTAGATTTTAAGCCCCGCATGCATTAGGTATTTGTCCTAATGCTATCCCACCCCTTGCCCCCAACCCCTGACAGGCCCCAGTGTGTGATGTTCCCCTCCCTGTGTCCATGTGTTCTCATTGCTCAACTCCCACTTATGAGTGAGAAAAAGCAATGTTTGTGTTAGTTTGCTGAGAATGATGGTTTCCAGCTTCATCCATGTTCCTGCAAAGGACATGAACTCATCCTTTTTTATGGCTGCATAGTATTCCATGGTGTACATGTGCCACATTTTCTTTACCCAGTCTATCACTGATGGGCATTTGGGTTGGTTCCAAGTCTTTGCTGTTGTAAATGGTGCTGCAATAAACTTACATGTGCATGTGTCTTTAGAGTAGAATGATTGATAATCCTTTGGGTATGTACCCAGTAGTGGGATTGCTGGGTCAAATGGTATTTTTGGTTCTAGATCCTTGAGGAATCACCACACAGTCTTCCACAATGGTTGAACTAATTTATACTCCCACCAACAATGTAAAAGTGTTCCTATTTCTCCACATCCTCTCTAGCATCTGTTCTTTCCTGACTTTTTAATGGTTGCCATTCTAACTGGCATGAGATGGTATCTCATTGTGGTTTTGATTTGTATTTCTCTAGTAACCAGTGATGATGAGCTTTTTTCATATTTTTGTTGCTGCATACATGTCTTCTTTTGAGAAGTATCTGTTCATATCCTTTGCCCACTTTTTGATGGGGTTTTTTTTTTCTTGTAAATTTATGTTCCGTGTAGATTTTGGATATTATCCTTCTGTCAGATGGATAGATTGCAAAAATTTTCTCACATTCTGTAGGTTGCCTGTTCAAACTGATGATAGTTTCTTTTGCTGTGCAGAAGCTCTTTAGCTTAATTAGATCCCATTTGTCAATTTTGGCTTTTGCTACAATTGCTTTTAGTGTTTTAGTCCTGAAGTCTTTGCTCATGCCTATGTTCTGAATGGCATTGCCTAGGTTTTCTTCTACGGTTTTTATGGTTTTAGGTTTTAAATTTAAGTCTTTAATCTATCTTGAGTTAATTTTTGTATAAGGTGTAAGGAAGGGATCTCCAGTTTCAGTTTTCTGATATGGCTAGTCAGTTTTCGCAGCACCATGTATTAAATAGGGAATCTTTTCCCCTTTGCTTGTTTTTGTCAAGTGTGTCAAAGATCAGATGGTTGTAGATGTGTGGTGTTAGTTCTGAGGTATCTGTTCAGTTCCATTGGTCTATATATCTGTTTTGGTACCAGTACCATGCTGTTTTGGTTACTGTAGCCTTGTAGTATAGTTTGAAGTCAGGTAGCATGATGCCTCCAGCTTTTTTTTTTTTTTTTGCTTAGGATTGTCTTTGATATGTGGGCTCTTTTTTGGTTCCACATGAAATTTAAAGTAGTTTTTTCTAATTCTGTGAAGAAAGTCAATGGTAGCTTGATGGGAATAGCATTGACGCTATAAATTACTTTGGGCAGTATGGCCATTTTCATGATATTGATTCTTCCTATCCATGAGCATGGAATGTTTTTTCCATTTGTTTGTGTCCTCTCTTATATCCTTGAGCAGTGATTTATAGTTCTTGAAGAGGTCCTTCACAAGTTGTATTCCTACATATTTTATTCTCTTTGTAGCAATTGTGAATGGGAGTTCACTCATGATTCAGCTCTCTATTTGTCTATTATGGGTGTATAGGAATGCTTGTGATTTTTGCACATTGATTTTGTATCCTGAGACTTTGCTGAAGTTTCTTATCAGCTTAAGGAGTTTTGGGGCTGAGACTATGGGGTTTTCTAAATATACAATCATGTCATGTGCAAACAGAGAAAGTTTGACTTCCTCTCTTTCTATTTGAATACCTTTTATTTCTTTCTCTTGCCTGATTTCCCTGGCCAGAACTTCCAATACTATGTTGAACAGGAGTGGTGAGAGTGGGCATCCTGGGAATAAATAGCTTTTATTATTTTGAGATATGTTTCATCAATACCTAGTTTATTGAGAGTTTTTAGCATGAAGGGGTGTTGAATTTTGTTGAAGGCCTTTTCTGCATCTAGTGAGATAATCATGTGGTTTTTGTCATTGTTTCTGTTTATGTGAAGGATTACATTTATTGATTTGTGTATATTGGACCAGCCCTGCATCCCAGGATGAAGCCGACTTGATCATAGTGGATAAGCTTTTTGATGTGCTGCTGGATTCGGTTTGCCAGTATTTTATTGAGGATTTTCACATCAATGTTCATCAAGAATATTTACCTGAAGTTTTCTTTTTTTGTTGTGTCACTCTCAGGTTTTGGGATCAGGATGATGCTGGTCTCATAAAATGAGTTAGGGAGAAGTCCCTCTTTTGCTACTCTTTGGATAGTTTCAGACGGAATGCTAGCAGCTCCTCTTTGTACCTCTGGTAGAATGTAGCTGTGAATCCATCTGGTCCTGGGCTTTTTTTGGTTGGTAGGCTGTTAATTACTGCCTCAATTTCAGAACTTGTTATTGATCTATTCAGGGATTTGACTTCTTCCTGGTTTAGTATTGGGAGGGTATATGTGTCCAGGAATTTATTCATTTCTTCCTGATTTTCTAGTTTATTTGCGTAGAGCTGTTTATAGTATTCTCTGGTGGTAGTTTGTATTTCTGTGGGGTCAGTTGTGATATTCTCTTTATTATTTTTTATTGTGTCTATTTGATTCTTCCCTCTTTTCTTCTTTATTAGTCTCACTAGTGGTCTTTCTATTATGTTAATCTTTTCAATAAACCAGCTCCTAGATTCATTGATTTTTTGAAGGGTTTTCCGTGTCTCTATCTCCTTCAATTCTGCTCTGATCTTAGTTATTTCTTGTCTTCTTCTAGCTTTTGAATTTGTTTGCTCTTGCTTCTCTAATTCTTTTAATTGTGATGTTAGGGTGTCGATTTTAGATCTTTCCCGCTTTCTGATGTGGGCATTTAGTGCTATAAATTTCCCTCTGAACAGTTCTTTAGCTGTGTCCCATAGATTCTGGTACTTTGTGTCTTTGTTCTAATTAGCTTCAAGGAACTTATTTATTTCTGGCTTAACTTCATTATTTACTCAGTAGTCATTCAGGAGCAGGTTGCTCTGTTTCGATGTAGTCATGCGGTTTGGGGTGAGTTTCTTAATCCTGAGTTCTAACTTGATTGCACTGTGTTCTGAGAGACTGTTTTGTATAATTTTTGTTATTTTGCATTTGCTGTGAAGTGTTTTGCTTCCAATTATGTGACCCATTTTAGAATGAGTGATGTGGTCCTGAAAAGAATCTGTATTCTGTTGAAATGAGGTGGAGAGTTCTGTAGATTTAAGGTTAATATCGTTATGTGTGAATTTCATCTTGTCATCATGATGCCAGCTGATTATTTTGACATTAGTTGATGCAGTTTCTTCATAGTGCCATTGCTCTTTATATTTTGGTATGTTTTTGCAGTGGCTGGTACTGGTTTTTCCTTTCCATATTTAGTGCTTCCTTCAGGAACTCTTGTAAGGAAGGCCTGGTGGTGACAAAATCCATTAGCATTTGCTTGTCTGTAAAGGATTTTATTTCTCCTTTGCTTATGAAGCTTAGTTTGGCTGGATATGAAATTCTGGGTTGAAAATTCTTTTCTTTAAGAATGCTGAGTATTGGCTCCACTCTCTTCTGGCTTGTAGGGTATCTGCAGAGAGATCCACTGTTAGTCTGATGGGCTTCCCTTTGTAGGAAACCTGACCTTTCTCTCTGGCTTCTCTTAACATTTTTTCCTTCATTTCTACCTTGGTGAATCTGAAAATTATGTGTCTTGGGGTTGCTCTTCTTGAGGATATCTTTGTGGTGTTCTCTGTATTTCCTGAATTTGAATGTTGGCCTGTCTTGGTAGGTTGGGGACGTTCTCCTGGGTAATACCCTGAAGTGTGTTTTTCAACTTGGTTCCCTTCTCCCCATCACTTTCAGGTACACTAATCAATTGTAGGTTGGTTTGTTTGTTTGTTTTTCACATAGTCCCATATTTCTTAGAGGCTTTGTTCATTCCTTTTCATTCCTTTTTCTCTTATCTTTTCTTCATGCTTTATTTCATTAGGTTGATCTGCAGTCTCTGATATCCTTTTCTCCACTTCATTGATTTGGCTATTGATACTTGTGTATGCTTCACGAAGTTCTCATGCTGTGTTTTTCAGCTCCATCAGGTCATTTATATTCTTCTCTAAACTGGTTATTCTTGTTAGCAGTTCCTATAACCTTTTTTCAAGCTTCTTAGCTTCCTTGCATTGGGTTAGAACATGCTCCTTTAGCTCAGAGGAGTTTATTATTACCTGCTGTCTGAAGCCTACTTTTGTCAATTTGTCAAATCATTCTCCTTCCAGTTTTGTGCCCTTGCTGTTGGGGGTTTGTGATTCTTTGGAGGAGAAGAGGCATTCTGGTTTTTAGAATGTTCAACATTTTTGCACTGGTTTTTCCTCATCCTTGTGAATTTATGTACCTTTAATCTTTGATGCTGATGACCTTTGGATGGGGTTTTTGTGTGGGCATCCTTTTTGGTGATGTTGATGTTATTGCTTTTTAACAGTCAGGCCCCTCTTCTGCAGGTCTGCTGGAGTTTGCTTGCCTGGGTATCACCAGCAGGCTGCAGAACAGCAAAGGTTGCTGCCTGCTCCTTCCTCTGGAAGCCTCATCCCAGAGGGGTACTCGCCAGATGCCAACTGGAGCTCTCCTGTATGAGGTGTCTGTCGACCCCTGATGGGAGGTGTCTCTCAGTCAGAAGGCAGAGGGATCAGGGACCCACTTGGGGAGGCAGTCTGTCTCTTAGCAGAGCTCAAGCATGGTGCTGGGAGATCTGCTGCTCTCTTCAGAGCTGGCAGGCAGGAACAATTAAGTCTTCTGAAGCTATACCCACAGCCACCCCTTCCCCCAGGTGCTCTGTTCCTAGGAGATGGGAGATTTATCTATAAGTCCCTGACTGGGGCTGCTGCCTTTCTTTCAGAGAATGGAGAGAGGCAGTCTGGCCACTGACATGCTGCGGTGGATTCCGCACAGTCTGAACTTCCTGGAGGCTTCCTTAATACTGTGAGAGGAAAATCGCCTACTCAACTCTCAGTAAAGGTGGATGCCCCTCCTCCCACCAAGCTCGAGCACCCCAGATCGACTTCTAATTGCTGTGCTGGCAGTGAGAATTTGAAGCCATTGGATCTTAGCTTGCTGGATTCCATGGGGGTGGGACCCTCTGAGCAAGACCACTTAGCTCCCTGGCTTCAGCCCCCTTTCCAGGGGAGTGAACAGTTCTGTCTCACTGGCATTCTAGGCTCCACTGGGGTATGAAAAAAACTCCTGTGGCTAGCTCAGTGTCTGCCAAAATGGCTGCCCAGTTTTGTGCTTGAAACCCAGGGCCCTGGTGGTATAGGCACCCAAGGGAATCTCTTGGTCTGCGGGTTGTGAAGACCATGGGAAAAACTTAGTATCTGGGCCAGATAGTGCAGTCCACCATGGCTTCCCTTGGCTGGGGGAGGGAGGACCCAGGCCCTTTGCATTTCCTTGGTGAAGCGATGCCCCACCCTGCTTCTGCTTATCCTCCGGGTGCTGCACCCACTGTCAAACCAGTCCCAGTGACATGAGCTGGGTACCTCAGTTGGAAATGCAGAAATCATTCATCTTCTGCATTGGTCTCCCTGGGAGCTGCAGACTGGAGCTGTTCCTATTTGGCCATTTTACCTCACTACTGAGTCTAAGATTTTCTAGGTATAGAATCATATCTCAGTGAAGAGAGACAGCTTGACTTCCTCTTTTCATATTTGGATGCCCTTTATTTCTTTCTCTTGCCTCATTCTTCTGGCTAGGACTCCCAGTAGTATATTGAATAAGAGTGTTGAGAGTGGGCATCCTTGTCTTGTTTAGTTTTTAATGGGAGTAGTTCAAGCTTTTGCTCATTCAATATGATGTTGGCTGTGGGTTTGTCATAGATGGCTCTTATTACTTTTAGGTATGTTCCTTTGAAGTCTAGTCTGTTGAGGATTTTTATTATGAAGGGATTTTGGATTTTTTTGAAACCTTTATCTGTGTCTATTGAGATGGTCATATGGTTTTAGCTTTTAATTCTGTTTATGTGGTGAATCACATTTATTGATTTGTATATGTTGAACCAACCCTGCATCCCAAAAATAAAGCTTACTTCATCATGCTGTATTAACTTTTTCATGTGCCACTGGATTTGGTTTGCTGATACTTTGTTGAGGATTTGTGAATCTATGTTCATTAGAGATATTGGCCTGATGTTTACTTTTTTGTTGTTGTTTCTCTGCTAGATTTTGGTAGCAGACTGATGCTAGCTTCATAGAATGAGTTAGAGAGGAGCCCCTCCTCCTTGATGTTTTGGAATAGTTTCAGTAGGATTAGGATTAGTTCTACTTTATACATTTGGTAGAATTTGGCTGTGCATCTATCTGGTCCAGGGCTTATTTTGGTTGGTAGGTTCTTTATTACTGATTTAATTTCAGAAGTTGATACTGGTCTATTTGGGGTTTCGATCTCTTCCTAATTCAGTTTTGAGAGATTGTATGCTTCCAGGAACTCATCTGTTTCCTCTACATTTTCTAATTTGTGTGCATAGAGTTGTTGATAGTCTCTGAGGATCTTTTGCATTTCTGTGGTATCAATTGTAGTATCAGCTTTGTAGTTTATGTTTGTGCTTATTTTGATTTTCTCTAGCTAGGGTCTATCAATCATATTTATTCTTTCAAAGAACAAACTATTGGTTTCATTGATCTTTTGTATGAATTTTTGTATCTCAATTTTATTAAGTTCTTCTATAATTTAATTATTTCATTTTTTTCTTCTAGCTTTGGTGTTGGTTTGTTTTTCTGTTCTTTCCTTTAGGTGCAAAGTTAGATTATTAATTTGAGATTTGAGATTTTTCTAACTTCTTGAAGAAGGCATGTATGGCTATAAACTTTCCTTTTAACAATGCTTTGGCTGCATCCCAGACATTTTGGTAAGTTGTACTCATACTGTAATTAATTTCAAAGAATTTTTTTTATTTCTGCCTTAATTTCAATGTTTACCCAGGAGTTATTCAGCAGTAAGTTGCTTAATTTCCATGCATTTCTGTAGCTTTGAGAGATCTTAATATTGATTTACATGTTTATTGAACTGTGGTCTAAGAGTGTACTTGACATGATTTTTTAAAAATTTATTGAGACATACTTTATGACTGAGCATGTGGTCAATGGACATTTCTCAAAAGAAGACATACAAGTGGCCAAAAAACATGAAAACATGCTTAACATCACTAATCATCAGAGAAAGGCAAATTAAAACCACAATGAGATACCATCTCACACCAGTCAGAATGACTGTTACTAAAAAGCAAAAACCAACAGATGCTGGCAAGGTTACAGGGAAAAAGGAACACTTGTGCACTGTTGTTGGGAATATAAATTGGTTCAGTCACTGTAGAAATAAGTCTGGAAATTTCTCAAAGAGCTTGAAACAGAGCTGCCATTCAACCCAGCAGTCCCATTACTGAGTATGTTACCAAAGGTAAATAAATAATTCTACCAAAAAGACAAATGCACTAGTATGTTCATCACTGCACTATTCACAATAGCAAAGACATGGAATCAACCCAGGCACAGGTCAATGGTAGATTGGATAAAGAAAATGTACATATATATGATGGAATATTACACAGACATAAAAAAAGAATGAAGTCACATCATTTACAGCAACATGGATGCAGTTGGAGGCCATAATCCTAAGCAAATTAACGAAGAAACAGAAAACCAAAGATCACATTTTCTCACTTACAAGTGGAATCTAAACATTGGGGACTCATGGACATAAATATGGGAACAGACTACTGGACTACTAGAGCGAGGAGGAAGGGAGGGAGTGGGATGTGTGTCGAAAAACTACCTGTCGGTACTATGCTCACTTCCTGGGTGACAGGATTCATGCCCCAAACTTCAGCATCACACAATATGCACACATAACAAATCCACACAAGTACCTTCTGTTTCTTAAAAAACAAAACAAAAAAACCTTTAAATTGTTTTAAAAGATTAAAAACAGAATTTTAAATTAAATAATATTTCTAATTTATTAAAGATTTTCAAAATAAATGACCATCACAGTTTTCATCCATACCACATTTAGGCAAATTAAATATATTTTCAAAATAATATTTAAATGCATTCAAGAAACTCCAAGGAAGGGACTTTAAGAAATTACTGTTACATGACTGACAAAATGATGAAAACTTAGAAGATAAATTTACAAATGGAAATTGCTGCTTAAAATAAGAGATGAAAAGTTTATTAGAGGAACTTTTCACACACACACACAAAATTTATCAGTTCCATGCATGTTCAGCAGAAAAGATCAAATATAAAGAATCACCAGAATCTGATATTTGTAATGTCAACTCCTGCTAGATTGTTCTTTTTTTCTAATAACCTATTTAACAAATTAGAACATTAAAAATGGTTTCTATTTTGTACCCATTTATCATCCTTCTTCCGGCCAGGCATTGCTCTGGCAAGCATGGTGAACCCATTGACCTCTGCGAGACTCTGGGTTTTGGTCAAGTCCCCATGGCATGCTGCAAAATGAGAAATGATGCCTCTTGACTTCAAGGTCATAGAGAAGAACAAAGTCCTCTAATAAAACAGTGGGAAATTATCTCCCTACTGTCACAAAGCAAAGTCTTAGATGTATTTTGAATTGTTTTTGAGTTTGGTGGGGAAAATGCTAGGCAGAGTAAAAGTAAGAGAAATGCAATAAAACATTTTTATAATGTATAATTATGAACATTTTTATTGTCCATAAAGGAGGCACCAAAATAGTGAATGTTGAACCATTAAATTTTGGACTGGGACAAAATATTCAGCAAAAAAATTTTAATCTTTAATAGAGAAGACATTGTAAACAAGGACAAGAGTAGTTTTGTCATTTTTGTGTCTAATATTTTGAAATAGAAGTTTGGGGCACTACAAAACAAACTTTTATTAATTGAGGGATTGTAGAAATTTTCCTAATAAAATATGCCATCATGTTTTGTTGTAATCATCCCCAGCACACCACAAAATACCATCTAATATACCTATTTTTAATGTCTGAATCTTCTACTAGGCTTAAGGTTTCTTGAAGAGCTATCATCAAATCTTCTTATTCCTGGTTCTTGGCACAAGGCATATAGATCAAATAAAGCCTTTCTAAGTAAAATAAAATATAAATGAACAAAGCCACATTTTGCTTCACTTCTCTTTACAAGAATCAACCATGGTTGCGTCTACTTTCAATGGCTGTCTATTAAGCTACTGATTTGGAGTTGCAGTTTTCAGAAACTAGAAGCTCAGAGGAGGAGCCCTGCAAAGCACAGCACAGAAGTCCAAGGAACAGAAACACTTTTGCAGGTGTCACCTCTGAGGGAATACAGCAAGTTACTACTTTTGTGTGTGCTGGAAGAAACTAGAGGCTGAAGCCAATTGCAGGGGCTACCCTGACAAGCTCTTCTGGGGCCATATAGCTAGGAGCAGCTAGCAAGCTGGAAGAGGGAAGTTTTGTTTTTTCTTCATCTTCCTGCCTTCCACTTTCTCTAAAAACCCCTTTGGGCAGTGAAACCAAGAAGCCAGGTGGTAAAAATAAATTTATTTTGTAAAGTCATATTCCAAACATCACAAAGCAAAAAATAGAAGAGTAGGTAAGAAGGCAAGAGACAATAACCTAATAGCCCATGAAGCTGTATATTAGACTTCAAACTCAATTACAAACTCCTTGAAACCAAAGACCTTCTCTAGTGTCTACAAAATGAGCAGAAAATTAAAGGTGCTTGAAATTTTGTGCAGAATTGAAATAATCTATTCATTTTTAAATTAATTCTACAAATGTTTATGGAGAACAAATATTTATTACAGACTCACTGCAGGATACTTCAGATAAAAATATGAATAAGATGCCATCTCTCCTTTCAGATAATTTACAACCTAATGAGAAAAATAAATTGTAAAGAAAAGCAATAAATAGCTTTTAGTAGTCAGTGTGATATTTGTACCATGGGGGCCAAGATATCGGGAAAGGGAGAAAAATGATTCAGATTGAAAAGGTGGATATTTATTCCACTTGGTTAGTAATACGCATCATTCCAGCTATTGCTCTAGTCTTTGGGGAATGGTGACTGCAAGGGACAAAATCCCTGCCCTTAACTGGGCTTACGGACTGGTGAAGAGTATAGACAAGGAAGAACCTAGCCTCATCTGCTCTACTGTTGTATCATAAAGATATTGATCATAAGATGGGTTCAGCAGGCCAGTCCAACTACTTAGACAATCATTAATATCTTCCTGTTCCATGTGTATCATTGCTAAATTTCTGTGTACACTCAAAAATGAGAGAAGCTCACTAGATACCATTCATGCTTTTGATCTAGCCTCAAACAGCATAAAGAGGCAAAGACTCTGCAGTGACCCCAATGGGCAGCAAAATTAAATCACTCCAAAGAATAGTACCTTGCTATTTAACTGGTCTGTCAATGGTGTCACCATCTCCAGATCTGGCAAGAAAAACAGATATCTGCGAAATAGGCAGATAGCACAGTACTTTTAAAACTACAGAAATTCTACTGCTGGTATATGATGGGGGGAAGTGGACTTCAACTTGGGATTCTGATAGATCCCTGTCTGCATTGTGAATCACTCATTTACTCACCAGTGTACTGCAGCCTAATTATTTAAATTGTCTGTGCCCCTGTATCTCATCAGAAACATGAGAATAATATAGCACCTATGTTATATAATTATTTGGGGGAATAAATAAATATCTTTACAGTCCCTAATACCCTATCTGGGCTTTCGTAAATTCAGACATGATAGGCCCATACCATTACACCCTTTACATTCTTCAGATTGGTTTAATGGTGAATTCCACTATCAGGTCAACTCTAAAAGTTGTGTAGACTAGATACCAATCTCACGGTATAGCTGAGGAAAACAAATAACAAATTATTATTTTTTCCTTTGTTTGGTGGGGGATAAAATCTTATTATTATAAATCCATTGCAGAGCCTAGTCTACAAACCTAGCCTCTTGATTCCTAGTAGTATTAATTATAGATGGAAAAGGAAAAAGCACATGCATTTCAGAATAAATGTGCAAACAGAGAAACAAATAAATAAATGAGCCAATAAGTGAAGAAATACAATAATAAGCTGGTGTGTTTTTATTACAGCAATGCTCGATCATTTTGATTAATATTATGTGAAAGTACAAGATCTTAATAATAAGGCTAATTTCAATGAAAGGTGGTATATAATTGTTATTAACCACTTCACACCAACGTGCAAACTCAATGCATTCAGAGCGTAGAACAGACTGTATGACTTTTTTTTTTTTTTTTTTGAGACTGGGTCTTGCTCTGTCACCAGGCTGGAGTGCAGTGGCATGATCTCGGCTCACTGCAACCTCTGCCTCCCCAGTTTAAGCAATTCTCCTACCTCAGTCTCCCAAGTAGCTGGGAAAACAGGTCTGCACCACCACACCTGGCTAATTTTTGTACTTTTAGTAGAGATAGGGTTTCACCATGTTGGCCAGGATGGTCTTGATTTCCTGACCTCGTGATCTGCCCGCCTTAGCTCCAAAACTGCTGTATGACTTTTTAGGGTTATCTCTAGAGAATAACACATATCCACACTCTCTCACCCAAAGTGAGAATCTTTAAATACTAAAGCAACCATTTTGCACATATTTTCAGAGAAACAAAACAATGACCAAATCAAAAATAGGCATACTCTCAGGGAAAGCTGGTCCTCCAGCTCAGGTTTCCTACAATTATGAATAGAGAGACTTGAGCCTCCAGGGGTTACTTTGTTTAACTTTAAAAAAAAATGTATAAAAATGCAATAAATTCTAATAGAAAGCATGTTGTTTTTTGTTTCCAAAAGGAATTACAATATTATTCCTAATTCTATATGCCTCACTCCATGAAAAGGGAAATATGAATAAGGGAAGGAAGAAAGAAAATGACCACAGTTTTGTTTTAACTTTTCAGAGCAGCAAACAGTAACAAAGACATTTCCATTTGAAAAGAAAAATACATATTTCTCCCCATGGCTAAGGAAAACCACCTTATTAAACTTCATAGCCATGGAACACAGTTGGAAAAGTATTACTCAGTGGGAGCTTTTAACTTGCAACTAGTAGGTAATGAAATCTCCAGAGAATGAGTAGGTCCTATGATACCTTAAAAAGAGATGGAAAAGAGAAAAGCACAGTGAAAATCCAGTGGAGGTAGGTGGCCTCATATTACAACAATTATAGGAACAAATGAGAAACATTTACTTACCCAGAAAGTTGCTGAGCTTTGTAAAGGAATCAAACCTGTTCTTCTGTGAGGCAAGTCTTAATTTTTGAGAGGACCACTGACCAATGCTATCTGTTAAAGATGATGAGAAATAGTGTTATGTAGGTATACTCTGAGATGTCACCATAATGCACCCTCCTAGTCTCTTTGACAGCGGCAGAAGCAACCTAGCTAAAAGAAGTACAAAAGAATGTTACAGCACACCATACTAGTTAGAAAATAGTATTTGTTTAGGATTTTAACACACGTATTCTCTTTTCTTTGAAGACTATATCTAAGAAATTGTCTTGGTTTATGTGTTCTGCTATTTCTCCAAATACAGTGGGGTAAGGACTTCTCTGAGCTAAGTGTCTGATCACAGTACCCACTGAAAACTATGACACCTTTGATCCTGTCAGGGTTCACTTTTTGATTTGGTCACTGTTTTGTTTCTCTGAGAATATGTGCAAATGGTTGCTTTCATATTGCAAAATGATTGCTTTAGTATTGAAAGATGCTCACTTTGTGTGTGTGAGTGGGGCTATGTGTTATTCTCTAGAGATAACCCTAACCCTCTGGGCTTTGCAGATATGGCTAAGAATCTTCAGATGGGGAGCTACTTCTGGATTAACTGGAGAGAGCCAATGGAATCACAAGCATCCTGATGAGAGAGAGGAAGTTAAATCAGAAATACAAATAGAAGATGTGATGATGGAAGCAAAAGGCTGGAGTGATGAGAGGAAGAATCCAGAAACCGAGGAATGAAGACAACAACTAGTAGCTGGAAAAGAGAAAGAAATGGATTCTCCCCTCAGAGCCTCCTGCAAGAACCAACCCTGCTGACACCTTGACTTTTGTCCCACGAAACCAATTTTAGACTTCTGACCTCTAGAAACTTAAAGACAATAATTTTTTAAGCCACTAAATTTGTAGTAACTTGCTCCAGCACTGACAGGAAACAAAGACACTTCTTTTTCTTCATAGCCATTCCTAAAGCAGCCTCCAATAACAAACAACAAAGGAGGCTTATTTAAAAGCTCGTGTTCTACATGCTTGAAAATATCAATTGTTTTAATGTGAACCTGCACTATATGAGGCAATGCAGATGATCTGGACAGGGAAATATCTTGATCTTCTTCCATATCATTGATTTTTACATGTTGCTTCAACATGTATTCAATGAGATGAAACTAATTTCTCTGGTGAAATCTCTCATAGCTTTTCTTCACCAGTGACCCCTCATGCACAGTATGCAGCAATATATGTGTGCCTATGAGCAATATCAATTTGTTGAATGACTGAATGTGATCTTCTGAAATAGCTTATTTTTATTTAAGGCTCTTAAATCTAGATAGTGAAATTGCCACTCACTCCAGTAGACAGCACTGTAATGTGTCTCATTTGCTTTCAGAATTTTAACTGCTTCTGACTGCCAACTGTAGGAAGCCACCAGCTGATTGACCTCAGGGTTGAGGGTATGTGTCTTTTCCATACAATTTATGTGGGAATGCCAAATTGTTTTTTAGTACAGATATATTTACCATGGAACTTAAAAAAATTGATTTAAAAGATGATATGTAATCAATTATAGCAGAACCAATTTATGTTTTATCAGTTACAAGGAATTATATGTGAAAACCTGTTAGCTGTACTTATGTTTTTGATTTATATCAGTGATATATTAGTGCCCCTTATGGACTAGTAGCAGTGAGATATCCAGCAACCTGCCCCCAGTCTGTCTCTGATCCCAAAATACTGCTAAATGAAATAAAGTTTAATTTTCCCATTTGAGCCAGAAAAGGAAGGCTTCATCAGGAAACACTTAGTGTTAATTATTTCACATAATCAAAAAATAAAATGACTTTCTTTTTAATTATTTAAAATTCTTTAATTTAAAATGTCCACTTTTATACCAGCCTTCTCCTGTTCTCCAGGTTATTTAAATCAATGAGACTTTGTAAAATTCATATTACATGGAAGTAAGAAAAATCTTTGTCTGAAGAGCTAAAAGACAAGGGTTCTTTTGTCATGTGAGGCAAGATATAGAGGAAAATTTCAATGAGTGTCAGTGCACATAAGTTCTAGTCTAAACTTTGCCATTAAATTTCATGAACTTTAGGTAAAGCCTTTATAACCAAGAAAATTATCCTTGAAGTCAAATGGACATGAATTCAATTCCAGGCTAACCTACTAAGTAAAATGAGTTATTTAATGTCTCTAAGCCTCAGGCTAACCTACTAAGTAAAATGAGTTATTTAATGTCTCTAAGCCTTAGATTTTAATTTGTAAGCTGAATGAAAGCAAAGATAATCATGAAAAGTGTTTATTCATACATCAAAACATTGAGCACTTACTCTGTTGTAATAACTGCGTTGGACTCTCCAATTAGAGGGGTGGCTATTCCTTGGTCTCTCGGGCTTATTGTAAGAATTAATGAAACAGTGCTTCTAAAGTCCTTGCACAGTACTCAGCACCTGGTAGCTACTTAATAAATAATAACTATTATGAGTAGTTGACCTGGCAGTGGTAAAATTAGGGCCATTTCTAAGAATTCCCCCTTTCCATTTTCAGTGTCTTTCTCAATTACATATTAAAATGTTATTCATTTTGCCTGATGAGTGACAAGACAGTGATAATTATGAAAGCATTATAGAAATTTTTGAAGTGTTATATAAAGACTAGGTGTTAATCTTCACAAATGTTATAATTTGCTAGGTCCCAAGGAGAAAGAAAGCTAAAACACACTCTCAATGCCCACATCTAACATCTTCTTGGCAGCCAGTAAACAAGGCTGATTTTCATTTTATACAGGGACTTGTACTTTACAGCATACAAGCTCTAACATGTTGTAAAAGAGAAAAGCTCACTCTCCCTTTAGAATCTGCCTCTTGCTGCATGAGAAAAGATTCTCTTAGCTTTCTAAAGGTACTGTTCCTGCTTTGGATTGGTGTTAAAAAGGACCCTTGTACCTGGCTTTGTGTTGGGTACTATTCAGAGAAACTATACAGAATCTTTAACTTCTGCCATATTTCAGACTTAAATGGAAATGATTCCAGCAAACCAGTGTAACTGAGTATAGATAAAGTGTTCCTTCCTGTGAACAAATGACTTGAATAACGAATATAATCCACTGGGGGAAGCCCTTGGTATTATAAAATTTGGTTGGATTTTAATTCCCTGTCTCTCAGGAATCCCTATCAGGGAAAAGAATCCAATGTCATAATCCTTTTTTGCCCCAGGACATAGGCAATGCTAGTGTGTTTGTTGCATCGAGTTTTAGCTAAGGAAAGAAGGCGTTCTAGAGAGTCAGAATAAATAGAGATTCTATATTCATAGCAACACATTTTCCGGTGTTGGTTTCTTTCCTTTCTTTTAAAGTTCAATCACAATGTATATTGTTTTAGCCATTTCTCTTGTCACTGATCTCTGCTACATTACAAACTCAAGTCTCCTATAGAAAATTTATTTCTTTCCTGTTTAATAAATCCTCCTACCCTATTCTAAACTATTAAATTTAAAATATATTATTTTAGTGGGAGGTAAGGTCAAGAATGCTTTTAGGAAATTATTAAGGTCATTTGGGTATCACTTGATGTATTTTTATCCAGTTTCTAAATCTGTTTTTCTGATTTCACTCTCCCTTGGGGGGAAGGTTAATTTTATATAATAGCAATAAATAAGAAAATTAAGAAGAAATATACTAAGAGAGTGGGCCTAGTTTTTTCCCTAAGCCTAACCGCATTACCTTCTGCCTTATCTGACACTAATTTCCCTCTATCTAATCTTCTGTACTCTGTGTATTTTCCTCCTTTCCCAAGTATTTCTGGCTTGCAACCATAATGGTGACACCCGAAGCTGTTCTACAAAACAGACTATATTTAAACCTTGTAAATATTTTGCCATCAATATTACTTTCTTTATAAAAGCATCCAGGGAAAGCAGAAGTGAAAAAATTCAATGCCCCTTACCATTTGTCTACTATAAAGTGACATTATAAAATAAACCTCACTCAAAATTTCTTGAGAAGAACTTGAAATTTTGATGATGATTTTTAAAATTTATTTAAGAAATTTTAAATCTCAATCATCTGAAAAGACCCGGTCTAAAAGCCATCTTCACTCGGTTCTTTAAGGTACTCTTCTGCTGATTTTCAGAAAAATGAAGGGGAGAGTCAGAAGAAATATTGGGCAAGAAAGAGTTTTGAAGGAGGAGTACAATCATTCCCATGGAGTAAATGAGATTGTAATCATGTCATTGAACTGTAATAGAACATCCTTCCAAATAAAAGTTAGCATATCACAAGTGTGCACTAAATCATGCTAAGTAAATCATGCTAAGAAGAGGAAGAGTGTCGATACGGTAAGATGCACCCAGTCATCATAATTAATGCTTGTGTCCCGTATTGGTGAAGCCAAGTTGTTTTCATGTTACAACAATTAGGGATAAGATCATTTCTGCAAACGAATTGTTACAAGCAGTTATGTATCTCATAGAGACGTTGCACTTTGAAAAAGAGTTAAAACAGAATTTAAACAGCACACTACAGGAACTGCTAAGCTACTTTAAAGAAAATAACAATAATAGTTACTGTTGTATCTTAAGTAGAGTGAATTTGCAAGAGCATTTAATAAAAACAAAAATGTATGATTCAGATTATAGTGGTTTTATTTTACTTCTTGTTGCTTAATTTCCCAACTAGAATCAGAGATATGAAAGTCAAACATAATATATTTAGCAAAAGACTAACCGAAACAAATGGATGCATAATTGGTAAATAAATTTCAAACAAAACACAAACTAAGGAAGTGGTTTTGCCTTGTTTGGATCCTGGAGTTTTTAACTGTCAGTTGAAAGATGGATAGTTTAAAATGGAAATCATAGAATGAGGTCAGAAATAGGAAATGTTTGTTGTCACCTATAATCTGCCACAAATTGTTTGATCTGTCTAGCTTTAGATAGAAATTTCAATCACTTAGTTGTATTCCTTCAGTTACTGGGGAGGAAACCAGAAGAATTGAGATAAGAATGATTCAAGGATGCGTTCAGAAGAAATGCTGAAAGTATAACAAGTGCAGTTTGGAGACAGGAATTAATTTGTGTTTTATTTTGATTATAATTAAAAAATCATCAGAAGACTTTAAACAAATATTTAAGATGATCTGATTTGTGTTTTAGAACTTTTACTTTCCCAGCTGTAATACAGAGTGCAGAACACAGGATAGTTAGGATCTTCTGGAAAATGAGAGATCATGAGTGGTTTGGGCTAAGGTGGTAGCACCAAAGATGGTAAGAAGTGTTTGAACTCAGGTTACACTTTGGAGGTGACAACTGGGCTTAAAAAGAGATTGCAAGTTGGTATTTGGTAAAAAATTAGGAATCAAGTATGACTCCATATCACTGTATGTGGTGCCATTTGCTGGAGTTAAAAACTCTAGGGTATAAGTGGGGGCAGAAGCAAGTGTCTTTGCCACATTAACAATTAGATTCTTGGTAGAAATCCAACTAGCAGTAGTGAGTACACTGTTAAATTTGAGTTTAGCAATGGGAGCAAGATGTCCAGGCTGCAGTTGGATATTTGAGGATCAGTAAAATGTAGGTGGTATTAAAGCCCTGAAATAGTTTGAAATGATCTGAGAGGAAGTATAAGATAGAGAAGAATTTAGAGGAGCCTAGCTCTGGGCCACTTACAACCCAGCAAGATAGTATAAAAAGTTTACAAAGTATAAAGACATAGAAAAGTAACATGGAGATGAAAGTGGGCCAAGAGAAAAGGGAGGTTAGTGTTTTGTTATACTTTGTTTTCCTATGGTTGGTATGAAGGTCTGTGTTTATATAAGAGGGGAAATTATCTGGTAGAGAAGGAAAAACTGATGGTGCAGGGAAGGCAAAATAAATTAAGTAATGAAGTCCTTCAGAAGTAGTGCGATAAAACACAAAACACAAAAAGAGGAATTGGTTTATTTGTTTGGTAAGAAGGAGAAGGAGAAGAAAGAGAAAGAGGAGGAAAAGGAGAAGAATGAAAAGGAGAAGCAAATACATATCTTCTTTCTGATTCAGTGTCAAATCATAAATAATTCTTTCTTGATTGAATCTACTTTTAAGTATGTGGATGAGTGATGTGCAGAGAATGAGAAACAGAAGAGGCCTAAAGTCTCTAGAAAAAGAAGTTTTGGAAGTTGGAAGAAGCCAGAGAAAACATGAGATTGTTGTTTCTGTAAATGTGAAAATGAATTCACAGAGAACGTAATGGAATATTCCATCAGTAGCAATAGCTCTGTTGAGTCATGATCCTAAATTTAAAGTGGAATCACACAGTATGGTTGTATGCTTTTTCTCTAGTAACACTCAGCTATCTGGATGCAGATGAAAAGTTAAGGAGAGAGTTGATTTTAGCTAGGACAGGATATTTGCCAGAAGAAACAGAAACAGAGAGGCAGAGGAGAGAAGAGGCAGGAAGAGGAGGGCAGAATGGGGCGGGAGAGGGCAGGGGGTGGGGGCAGGGGAGGGGAAGGGAGGGGAGTAGAGGCAGTTAAAGTTATGGGCAAGGGAGCGGCTGTAATGTGGAAGCGTGGAGCCTAGCCTGGAAAAATTAGAAAGTGAGGCCCTGGTAGGTTAATGGATAGACAAAGAGCATTTAAATCCATGAATTGAATGTGGTAAGACGGTGAGACAACAGAATATTTGAAATTGTGGTTTCTAAGGTGATTAATTTGTTGATGGTTCTAATATTTAAAACATAAATATGTGAGTTTGTTCTAAGGAAGAAAGAAGAGAAAAGAAGATATAACATGCTGAGAAGACAGGGACATTTTCATAAATGTTTTAGTCACCAAGAATAATGACAGGAGGTGTAGTGGAGTAAATGAGAGTGAGCCAGGTGCCAGAGTCTTCAATGGACAGTTTCCCATATACAAAAGGCACTTTGAGAGGTATGGTCTGATGATGTGTGTGTGTGATGGCTAATATCGAGTGTCAACTTGATTGGATTGAAGGATGCAAAGTATTGCTATTGGCTGTGTCTGTGAGGGTGTTGGCAGAGGAGGTTAACATTTGAGTCAGTGGACTAGGAGACACAGACCCACCCTCAA
Source organism: Pongo pygmaeus (assembly GCF_028885625.2). Lineage (NCBI taxonomy): Eukaryota > Metazoa > Chordata > Mammalia > Primates > Hominidae > Pongo > Pongo pygmaeus. The sequence continues at coordinate 85,843,184 of NC_072388.2, forward strand.
TCTGGGTGGACACAATCTAATCAGCTGCCAATGCAGCCATAATAAAAAGCAGGCAGAAGAACATGGAAGGAATAGACTGGCTGAGGCTTCTGGCCTCCATCTTTCTCCCATGCTGGATGCTTCCTGTCCTTGAACATCAGACTCCAAGCTCTTCAGCTTTGGGACTCTTGGACCTTTGACCACAGACTGAAGCCTTCACTGCCAGCTTCCCTACTTTTGAGGTTTTGGGACTTGGACTGGCTTCCTTGCTCCTCAGCTTGCAGACGGCCTATTGTGGGACCTTATCTTGTGATCATGTGAGCCAATACTCCTTAATAAACTCCCTATTATATATACATCTATCCTATTAGTTCTGTCCCTATAGAGAACCCTGGCTAATACAGTGTGACAATGAATGTGCCAATTCTGAAGAAGAAAAATAAATAATAAGGAACTCAACTTTCACACCACCAGACCCTGAGATTCTTGGAGTGAGGTAGAGCCACTTTTTGTAACACAAGAGAAGCACAGGGTCACTTCCTCAGAGTCATCACACATTTTTATCAAATAACACTATATGGCTAATGATTTCTCTCCTTCATCAGACTTCTTTCTGAATCATTTAGGTCATGTCTTCAAAAAATATTGATACAGATGTGTATATTCAAAATAAGTGTGCTCAGTGTCCAAAATTCCACGTGAAGCTAATCTGAATTAGTTTTAACGTAAAAGTTATTCAAATGAATGCAGACTGGCTTAGCAGAAGGTTGCGAACTTTAGAATCTTAAAAAACTGTGAGTGTATGTATTTTCATGCATTTTCTACCTACTTTTCCTCGTATAAATCACTAAATGCCTCTGAGTGTTGATCTGCCCACTTGAAAACTAGAAATTAACGGTATCTCTTTGCAGAACTTCTGTAAGGATTAAAATTGTTTCTATCTAATAATTTGAATAATTTTATCACATATCAGGCTCTAAGTAGTGATAATTATATTATTTTAAAAGGATATTACTCTATTATTTCGTATATTACTACGTAGGTATTAATTATTTTTATTTTGTTTATATTGTGTAATTTTTATTTTATTTATTATTAAAAAATAATGTTGCTTAGCAGATGTATCTATTTTGTGTGAAAAACTGTAACTTATTTTAATTTAAAAAATTAATTTTCATTGATTTTGAAACTAGAAATTAAAACATATCACAAGGTATTTACTAAGTTTTCTAATATAAAAATAATAAACAATTTCCATAATATCTCAAATACATAGATCTGATTTTACATTAAGAAAACAACATTCTTAAACTCATCACTTCTTAGATCCTAATAAAATATTCATTCCAAATTTCTAATAAAAAATTGTTCTCATTTCTTCTTAAAAAGTAATACCTATGCATGGAATATAAGATGATGAACTAAGTAAAATTATAAACAACCACTTTTCTTCAGAATGTAGGAGTCATGGGCAACCAAATAGCAATGGAAATCATTTCAAATCTCTATTAGATAGCATGGCAGCATAACAAATCACTTGAAAACTTAGCAGCTTAAAACAATAAACACATATCTTACTCAGCCTCTGAGGGTCAGGAATCTGGGAGCAGCTTAGCTGAAAGATTCTGGCTTAGGGTCTTTCACCAGGTTGCCAGCCAGGGTTATAGTTTTCTCGAGGCTCAACTAGAGGTAGAGAATCCACTTCCAAGCTCTCTCACTTAGTTCTTGGCAGGCCTCAATTCCTTACTGACTTTTGGCCAGAGACCCCCACTCCTCACTATGTGTGACTCTCTACAGGCTACATTAGTTACATGGTAGCTGGCTTCCTCCAGGCAAATGATGAGTCAGAGAAGGAGATAGAAGGGGATATAGAGAGGGAAAGGGAGAAGAGAGAGAGAGGGAGGGAGATGCCCAAGATGGAAGCCAAAGCTTTTATAGCATAACATTACAAGTGGCATATGATCATATGATCACTTTTGCTATGTTCTATGCAGCACACAGACTAATTCTAGTACAATGTGGAACAGACTATGTAAGAGTGTGAATACTCAGGGGTGGGGATCATGAGGAGCCAATTTGGATGCTGGCCAACACAAAATGTAAACTAACAAAGCCGTTCTACACTTAACTTTTGAAAAAATAGGAGAAAAATTAGGGAATTTTCATTTGCTTATCTCACTTTTGCAATGTAAATGGATGGAACTTTCCATCTCAAACCAAACCAAACCTAGATTTGTGCAAGTTGTATAGTCTTGTTGGGATATTTAATTTGTTCTTTAAGAGTTTGAAGATGACAGGAAGATGACCTTTAGTCAAATATTTAGAAAGGCTAAACTAGACTATGGCTTTTAAATTCAAGTTTCTCCCATTTAGTTGTAGATTTTGTCATGTAAAGGTAAATCAAAATGGCTCAAAAATGCCTCAATTTGCCTAATATTTGAATATTGTTTCTATTCTCTTGTTCTCCAATAATACTTTCAGTTCTTCCTCTTATCTTCTTAAAATGATCCATCTTTTTGTACATACTGTAGCCACAATCTTTGGTGATAACTTGCAATGGTCATCAACATTTCATAAATAATTCTTTTTAACTTCTAAAATGTTTGAATTATCCTGAGAAAGTTAGATAGCAGCACAAAGAGGATTATAAACTAGTGTTAGATGATAATGAACAAAGTTTTTGTAGAGCAGGAATTCAGAGAGGTGAAATAAAACCACCAAATGACTTTATGAAATGAACAACTTTCACAAAGATTTAACTTGTCTTCTTACTTGCTGTATTTAGATCCTTCTCAAATATACAGAATTTGGTAGCTGAGCTACCATTAAAAATTAGGCTTTTTTTGCATCCCATATAAATACTCTTGAGAATGTACAATACATTCAACAGAATCCTATTTCATTTGATACTGAAACAAATGAAACTAATGATTGGCATTTATTTTGAACCCATTTATACCTGCAGTTGTATATGTGTAGTTTTAAGAAAAAATATCTTAAGCTCACAAAATTGAAAATGGAAATGAGACCTTTGGAATGAAATCTCTCAACTCCTTCTTTCTTTTGTCAGTTGAAAATTATAAATATTTAAAATATTACTGTTTTTTGTGCTGTTTCAATAGTAAGATAAGAAAGCACTAACTGACACTTTAGCTGAAATGAAACTTTTCTTAAGCACAGGATGCAAAAGAACGTTGCTTTTGTGTAAGTATGTAAACCTACAAATTTATTTGTAAAAAGAAACATAAAACAATAACAAGTAAATTTTAACTTCAATGCTGGACTTCAACATGTCTGACTAGAGCCATCTGGTGTTTGCCTTCTTCACAAAGAAGAATAAAAATATTGAGTAAATAATCACACTTTGAATAGACAATCTAAGAGAGAACACTGTGGTTCAACAGACAAGTAGCAGGAAATACCTAAGGCAAGGAAGGAGAGGGAAGTGAGGCAGACTGCTTAACTGGATTAGCAGGGAGCCCAGAGAGGCTTCCAATGGGAGAAAGGATAAGAGACCCTCAGTGGTCCACATCTCCGTGTGGACTTTTGCAATCTTAACCATGGGAGAACTCCTCGACTCCTGTGGGCACTAAGAGTAACATATGGAGCTGCCTGGAGACCTTGCAAAAGCATTGCTCCAGGGAGAGAGATCACACTGAGTCCCATACGTCTTCCAGGTCTTAAGCAATTAATTACAGCACAGTTCTATTGTGAGAACTCAGGCTCCATTAGATTGCATCCTGCCGTGAAGTCCAACAGCCCCTGCATCTCAACATCCCTGGATTGACATCCTTCACCTGTAGCCACTACTACTGCTGACTGCTCCCATCATGGTCAAAGTGCAAGGCACTGGCAGTGACCTCACTTCTTCCAGTAGCAGAGCCACTGCACATTTACAAGCGCCCAGAGGACAGGCTATCCTGCCTACAGCTGCCACCAGGAGCCCAAGCCTACATTCCTTGGCTGCCTGCCTATGGTTGATGCCACTGAACGCAACCCCGTCCTCTCCAGCAACAGGAACATAGTACAACTGATAATGATCCCACCTGAGCATTCCACCACCGGTCTGGGGATCACCTCACCCATTTCTACAATAGCCAGCACCTGCACATACCACTGAGGAGCCTGAGGACAGGACCTTCCAGCCCAGCTCTACCTCCCCAATACCTAAGTATACCATCTATGAGCCTGGGGATTGCACATTCCCACCTACCATTATTGCACTTGAGCACTCCTGCAGGGGCTTGAGGTTGGATCCACCTGACCTGCTGCAACCAATACAGCTGGCACCCACCTACATGTACCACCTGCAGGCCTGTAAGCTGCCCACCCAGCCCATCACAGCCACCACCAACATCAATGTGGACTGTTTGAGAACAGATTATCCACCACTGCTATTGCCATTGCCCACACTGCACATGCTGTCCAGGGGCCTAAGGCTCATTGCTCACCCACCCGGCCCATTGTTGCCACTGTCAGCATGTGAACAAGTCATCTAGAGGGCCAATAATTGACCTACGTGGAACAGCTAACACTGGCACCAGTGTACTTCACTGCGGGACCCAAGGACAAACATGTTCAGCCTTTTACTGCCACCACTGGGTCCAAGTACTGGTCAACCTGGCATCCCCATTCCCAGCAAAACTTCACCACAGCCTCCGCTAACAACTAAACTCTAAGCCATAGAGAAAACCACAGACATCACTGATCCTATTTATATCTGAAAAACTTATACAGAGATTACACTACTGCATGAACACAGAATCAAAGCCTAGTGCCCTACCCAGCCAACACCATAGATGCATCTTCATGAAAAAGTCCTTCTCTATGAAAGCATATCAAAAACCTTGGAAGAAGTGACTGTTTTAGCAGATAAACAGATATCAATGTAAGGGCACAAGAAACATTAAAAAGTAAGAAAATAATGATACCTCCAAAGAACACAGTAATTCTTCAGCAACAGATTCCAATAAAAAAGAAATTTATTAAATTACAGAAAAAGAATTCAATTAATATTAAAGTAGCTCAATGTGATACAAGGGATTACAGATAGACAATACAATGAAATCAGAAAAGCAATTCAGAATATGAAGAAGAAATTTACCAAGGGCTAGATCATTAAAAAGAAGCAAATAGAAATTTTGGAAATAAACAATTCACTGAATAAAATAATAAACACATTTGAAAACTTCAACAATGGACTAGATCAAGCAGATGAAAAAATTCAGAACTTGAAGACAGATGTTTAGTAATAACCCAGTGAAACAAACATATATTTTTAAAAAATGAACAAAGCCCATGTGACACATAAGATAACATGAAGTTACCAAATATTTGAATTTTCAGTATTCTAGAAGGCCAAGAGGAAATCAAAGTAATAGAAAATATATTTAATGACATTATACCTAAAAAAATCCTAAGTCTGGTAAGAGATTTAGTCAGCCAGCTACAGGAAGCTCAGAGATTTTGCAACAGAGACAATTCAACAATGTCTTCTCAAATGAACAACAACAAAAGTAACAAAAATGTCTTCTCCAGAGCACATTATAGCCACACTATCAAAAGTCAAAGATAAAGATAGCATTCTAAAAACAAGAGAAAGGCATTTAGTCACTTGTAAGGGAGCTCCCTTTATATTAACAGTGGATTTCTCAGCAGAAGCCTCACAGGATAGGAGAGAATAGAATAATATCTTCAAAATGCTGAAAGGAAAAAAAGAGACTGCCATCCAAGGATAATATACCCAGCCCCCCAAAAAATATTATTTTTAAATGAAAGAGAAACAAAATCTTTCCCAGACAAGCAAAAGCTGAGAGAATTCATTACCACTATACTGGTGCTAGAAGAGATATTTAAAGGAATCCTAAACACGGAAACAAAAAGACAATAGCTACCATTATGAAAACATATGGAAGTATAAAACTCATTGGTACAGCAGATACACAAATGGGAGTGAGAAATAAATTAAACATTCCCAGTACAGAAACAAAGATATCAAACCACAATGATAAATAATGAAAAAAAGAACTAAAGATTAAAAAGAAATAAATTAAAATGACAGGAATAAGCCCTCACATATCAATAATAGCCTTGAGTGTAAATGCATTTCCACTTGTAAGATATAGATGCTAAATAGATGTTTAAAAATCACCCAACTATATGCTGCTTTCAAGAAACTTACCTGTGGCTGGACGCGGTGGCTCACGCCTGTAATCCCAGCACTTTGGGAGGCCGAGGCGAGTGGATCACGAGGTCAGGAGATCGAGACCATCCTGGCTAACATGTGAAACCCCATCTCTACTAAAAACACACACAAAAAAAATTAGCCGGGCGTGGTGGTGGGTGCTTGTAGTCCCAGCTACTTGGGAGGCTGAGGCAGGAGAATGGCATGAACCTGGGAGGCGGAGCTTGCAGTGAGCCGAGATCGCGCCATTGCACTCCAGCCTGGGCGACAGAGTTAGACCCTGTCTCAAAAAAAAAAAAAAAAAAATGAAAAAATGAAACTTACCTGTAAAGATACATATAGACTGAAAGAAAAGGGCTGGAAAAAAAAAATTCCATGTAAATGGAAAACAAAAGCAAACAGGAGTAGATATACCTACATCAGATAAAGCAGACTTTAAGTAAAAAACAGTGAAATGAGGGTTATTATATAATGATAAAAAGATCAATTCAGCAAGAGGATATAACAACTCTATACACTCAACACCAGGGCACCCAGATTAATAAAGTGAATATGTCTCCCAAAAAAGAAAATCTCAAGACTGAATAACTTTGTTGCTGAATTGTAACAAACTTACAAATTCTTCTCAAACTATTCCAAAAAATTAAAGAGAATGAAATTCTCCCTAACTTATTCTATGAGGCCAGCAATGCAATGATACCAAAACCAGGCAAGGATGCAACAAAATAGAAAACTACAAGCCAATATTCCTGATGAACATATTTACAAAAACCCTGAACAAAATACTAGCAAACCAATACAGCAGCACATCAGAAAGATAATACCCTATGATCAATAGGGATTTATCCCACAGATTCAAAGATGATGTGACAAATACAAATTAATAAACATATCACATCAACAGAATAAAGAACAAAACACATATCATCATTTTAACAGACACAGAAAAAGCATTTGATAATATGCAACATACCCTTTGATGAAAACTCTCAACAAACTAGGCATAGAACACACGTACCTCAACATAATAAAGGCCCTGTATGACAAACCCACAGCTAACATCAAACTGAGTGGGGAAAAGCTGAACTATCTTTTTCTCTAATGGCTCAAACAAGACAAAATGAAATTATCTTTTTTGGAAGATGACATAATCTTACATCTAAAAAAACCTAAAGTCTCTATAACAAAAACCTCTTAGATAAATAAATTTAGTAGCTATAAGATACAAAATCAATATATAAAAATCAGTAGCATTTCTATACACAAATAATGATCTAGTTAAAAAAATCAAGAAAACACTGCTGTTTACAATAGCTACAAAAAATACTGAAAAATACAAGGAAAACTATGAAACACTGATGAAAGAAACTAAAGAGGACACAAACATATAGAAAGGCATTTGATGCTCATGGATAGGAAGAATAATATATTTAAAGTGATCATATTACACAAAGGACTCTACAGATTCAATGCAATCCCTTTCAAAACACCATTGTCATTTTTCACAGAAATAGGAAAAATCCTAAGATTTATATGGAAAAAAGAAAACACCCAAATAGCTAAATCAATCCTGAACAAAAAGAACAAAGCTAGAGACATGACACTGCCTGATGTCAAGATATATACAAGCTTATTGTAACTCAAACAGCATGGCATTGGTATAAAAACGGTCAAAGACCAATGGAACAGAATAAAGACCCTAGAAATAAATTCATATATTTATAGCCAACTTATTTTTGACAAAGATATCAAGAACATTTATTGTGGAAAAGAAACCTTCTTAACTAAATGGTGTACAAAAATGTGAATATCCATATGCAGAAGAATGAAACTGGATTCCTGGCTCTCACCATATACAAAAATCAACTCAAGATGGATTAAAGACTTAAACATAATACCTGAAACTATAAAACTACTAGAAGAAAAAATAGAGGGAAACATTTCAGGACATTGGTTTAGGAAAAGATTTTATGGCTAAGATAAGACATCAAAAGCACAGGCTAAAAGAAGGTAAATTTTACTATATTAAACTAAAAAGTTTCTGGACAACAATGGAAATGATCAACAGAGTGAAGAGACAACCTGATAAATCAGAGAAAGTATTTGTAAATTCTTCATCTGGCAAGGGATGAATATCTGGAATATACAAAGGTCTCAAACAACTCATCAATAAAAAATAAAAATAAAAATAATCCCATTAAAAAGAGGTTAAAGGACATGATTAGACATTTATCAAAAGAAGACATACAAATGACCAACAGGTATATGAAAATATGCTCAAAGTCATTAATCAGGAAAATCCAAACCGAAGCCAAAATGAAGTATCATCTTACTTCATTTAAAGTGGCTATCATTAAAAACAGATAAAAAAATAATAGATGCTGTCAGGGATCCAGAATAAAGGGAACTCTTATATACTGTTTATAGAAATGTAAATTAATACAGTCTTTGGGAAAACAGTATGAAGATTTCTCAAAAAATTAAAAATATAACTACCATACTATCCAGCAATCCCACTACTCGATATTTTCCCAAAAGAAAGGAAATCAGTATATCAAAGGGGTACCTACATCCCCATGCATATTCCAGCACTATTCACAATAGTAAACATATGGAACTAACCTCAGTGTCCATCAATGGATAAATGCATTAAAAACGTGGTATATATTCACAATGGAATATTATTTGGCCATAAAAAAGAATAAAATTATGTCATTTGCATCAACTTGGATAGAACCGGAGGTCATATGTTAAGTAAAATAAGGCACAGAAAAACAAATATCATATATTCCTACTCATATATGGGAGCTAAAAATTTGATCTCATGGAGGCAGAGAGTAGAATGATAGATACAAGAGGCTAGGAAGGGTGTTTGGGTGGTGAGGAGAATTAAGATAGGTTGGTTAATGGGTACAGACAGCTTGAAAGAAGACATAAATAAGTTCTAATGTTTAATGACAGAGTAGGGTACCATACTTAACAACACTATTACATACGTCAAAATGGCTAGAAGACTTGAAATTCTCCCAACATACAAAAATGATAAATACTCAGGGTGATAGATACCCTAAATTATCTGACTTGATCCTTGATCATTACATATCCTATGCATGTAACAAAATATCACATGTATCCCATAAATACGTACAAATATTGTTTATCAATTAAAAAAAGACTTTAATCCTCAGTGCCTAGGCATCTGGAAATCTATTCCATACAGGCTTTCTGGCTTGGGGCCATGTTGTCACTTCAACAGTGTCCCTTGAACAAAGAGTCTATGAAAAAGCCAGGCCTTCTCTCTCTAATATGGACCACACTAAACACATTAATTTATAAAAGAAAAATAAATGCTCTTTAAACTTCAGTACTTTATATCCTATTCATAACAAATTGTCATGCACATCACTGACAATTGGGACATGATATTTTGTCATAAACCTCAACTAAAGATCAGAATTCTGCAAGAGTAAGGGTCTTTTCCAAGAGAATGTGGAACACAGGGACTCTGCAAGGTGGACGCTTCTGCAGATCTCTCTTGGTATGCAGGGTTTTTTTTTTTTTGTCACAACCACTTGAAGTTTGCAAGGACTAATCACCCACCAGTAGATGGGTCACTGTGGTTTTGAAGCCCTGATAAAGTATTGGTATTTGTTTAAAGAAAATCTTGTCTTTACAGATCTATAATTTTATCTTGAGCAGACGCCTATGTAAAAATCTTTTAATGGTTATTATTTTTTAGAGGATTGGTGTCTCTGGAGAAAAAGTGTTCTGCAATAAGAAATACCCAAATTTGCTAATCTATAACTTCTGGGTCTCTTTAAACTAAAAATGATGAAACGGCAGAGTGTCACTAAACATGGTAATTCAGAACAGATTAAAATAAAAATACACATGGTTGAAAATAAGGGCAATATTATTAGATAATACCATGATTATGGTGATATCATTGCATATATTTATGGTTGAATACATAAATCTAATTATTCTGACTTCATCTTTTCTTGGCGTGTAATAATTTCTGTCAATTTATGGAAAATCTGGTAACTACATAAGAGGAAAGTAATGGCTGAGAACACTGAAAGAAAGAAGCAATGTTAGGCAGCAATGCTTAGATCCTTTAAATTAAACCCTGTAACTATTTACTTTGCACAATTATGTGCATCCCAGAGTGAGTCAGTAAGGTTCACACCAACAGTTATTGATGAACTGATTGTTAGCCCATGGCTAACAGAGGGAGAGGCTATTCAAGGCATAGCTCTAAAAATAGCAGTCCTTTACTAAGCACCTACCGTATCCAAGCTATAGTGTCTTATGTTTGGGACATTGGGGTAGAGGTATGATAGGACTTATTTCCAGTGCTCAAAGAAAACCTTTCTAGTACATTACTAGGGGAGAAATGGAGGTGTACACAAATAAACCCAAATAATAAAAAGGGAAAATTTTGCTAGAGGACAGATGTGGGAAAGGCCACCTCTCAGGCTGGAATTATCAATCCTAGTATGAATATGGACACATTTTAAAGCCCCTTTCCAAAGTCTCAGTAAAAATTAGAGTCCTGGCTACCACTGAATTTTTATAAGAGTAATGAAACAATCCTACATAAAGCAATGTCCAGAGGATCTGGACATAGAAATACTGTCTCCAGCTAGGCAGCTCCTCATAGTGGGTGTATTTACTTGGTCTGGCCAACTGAGATGCAAAGATTAAAGCTATTCATTTGGTTTGTCCGAGGTCTAAAAAATTATTAATTTAATTTGTTAACCCCAGGTCAAGAAATGCTATTTCACCAAACAAGAAATGGTCTCCTTAGTGGGAAAATTCATTTAAAATTAAAATATATTAATAAGTCATAGCTGCAAGCTAAGGGATTGAAACTTCAACCAATCAAAGGGGATTTTTCCCTAATTCAAAATGAGTCACAGCTGCAAGCTAGAGATTGAAACTTCAACCAGTCATATAGGGAGTTTAAGCTTTAGCTGCAGCCTGATGTTTTTAACCAATCAGGCTCGCCAACCCACAAGTGGATAGAAAATAAGCTAATCCTATAGGACAGAAAAAGGAAAAGGGGAGGAGTCACGAGGGGATATAAGCACAAGACACCCAAGCCAGAAACGGCAAACCTTGCTGGTCCCCTTCCACCGCATAGAAACTTTACTTTCACTTTTGCTTTCGCTTTAATAAATCTTGCCGCTGCACAAAAAATAAATAAAATATATTTAAATATATATAAATATATGAGTATAAAAGAAATGATCTTAGTTGAAAATTTATTTAAAATTAAAATATACATATAAATATATGTATACATATAAATATGTATGGGTGTATATGAATACATATAAATATATGTAAGTATATAGGATATATATTTAAATTCTTTTTATATATGAAAGGAAAATTAAATGCGTATAATGTACATACAGATTTGACCTTACACAGATCTCTTTGATGTACTTTATGTTTTCAGGCATGCCACTACACCTCTTAATCTCAATGTATTTATCGCTAACATGGACTGTTATGAGGATTTATAGAATATTTCTGAAGCACCTATCACAGTGCATTGCATATATTAAGTACCCTGTATTTGATGCTCAAAATGAAAATAGTATGTTAAGTTTGTGTTTCATCTCAAATTTAATACATATACTAATGCAGTCACTCATCAATATTCAGTGAGTGCTTCTTATTGCTAAACACTCTTTTGGGTATTAAGGATTCAGAGATGATAAACTGACACAGTTCTTAAGGGATTTACATAGTAGCTAGGGAAAGCATAACAGTACCAAATAAACAAGATCATGAAGTAGAAAAATGTAACAATTTTATATGGCTGCGCATGACACAAATATTAAGCAAATCAGGTATATACTAAGTTATAACTATTGTAGAAGTCTAGCATCAATAGGAAATTCTCCTTTATTAGAATACTTAAAACACTTAGAGATAAAGTACTGTACATTAGGTTGATACGTCACTGGCCAAAATTTTCTTCTTCCCGTTTTATGGTTCTTGTTCTTCTTCTCTACTTGCATGTTTCAATTTCATATTACATCGCATTGCTTATGTCATGTTGTCAGAGCTAGGAAGCTAACTATCTTGGTCTCTATTTGTTTGAAGTTTAGATTGTAATCCCAACTACTCTGAGGGCTGGGGTAGGAGGATTGCTTCGGCCCAGGAGTTCAAGATCAGCCTGGAAAACACAGTAAGACTGTGTTTCAAAAAACTGTGCAAAAAAATTTAAAAATCATAAATAAGTAAATAAATAGATAAATTTTTGCCTATATTATATAGATTCAAATACTGATCTCCCATCAGTCTATCTCTTTATGTCCCCAATTACTTTTGTTAAAATCTGTGTAATGTTGTACATCCTGTCTGGCAAAAGCTTTTTTTGAAACATCTTTGGAAACTATTGTAAGGGAGACTTCATACATATCATTGTATTTACAAAGGAAAATGACATGCATATTCTAGTTAGGTGTTAGTCAGTATTAATCGACGATAGTTCAAAAGGTTTTTATTCCCTTTGTTGTTTCAAATCTCATCCCAAACAACTTCCAAAGCCAGCTTCTGTGGCTGAATTTTAAAACTATGATCTGACAAGAAAATGTTACCTGGATGGACATTTTTCTATTTAAAATCACATTTTCATGAAATGTTAATATGAATGCTTTTCTCTGTTACCATGATTAATATCTAAGTTCTGGTTCCACACGTCAGAACATGATGTAAATCCATGGCACAGACATAGGAATACTTATTAATGTACACTGATAACTTTTTTGAGATAATGTGTTGTTAAAATTGCCACCATTAAGATGTATCAGAAGGAGATTAAATGTAGCTCAATGAATTTTGTGGTGTTTCTCCTTTTGCAAAATATAATCACACATAAGCAGAATTTAGAAATGTGATGGTGATGTCAGTTCTACTTGCATAGCCTCCTAGTCAATCTCCCTGCCTGCAGTTTTGCTAACCACTAATAAGACCTCCATAGTAAGCCTTTATCTTTCTTTTAAATAATGTATGTATTTAGCAATTGCAAATATTAAAGGAAGTTTCACATTGAAACAGATTGAAATTCTTAACACCTCTGAAGAGTAGCGCTCCAAGTTAAGAAAAAGTCACAAAACCGGCTTTGTTATTAATTCACAATGTGATCAATGCAGTGATCAATTCAAGTGATTTATAGTATGCAATTTGTTTAACAGTGCAGTTATTTGGGTTCTATGTTTCTACGCTTTTTAAATTTTTATTTTTATTTTATTTTATTTATTTATTTATTTATTTGTTTATTTATTTATTTATTTTCAGATAGAGTCTCACTCTGTCGCCCAGGCTGGAATGCAGTGATGCGATCTCGGCTCACTGCAAACTCCACCTCCCGGGTTCAAGTGATTCTTGTGCCTCAGCCCCCCGAGTAGCTGGGATTACAGGTGCATGCCACCACGCCCAGCTAATTTTTGTATTTTTAGTAGAGATGGAGTTTCACCATGTTGGCCAGGCTGGTTTCAACTCCTGACCTCAAGTGATCCGCCCGACTCAGCCTCCCAAAGTGCTGAGATTACACACATGAGCCACCACACCTGTCCCTATATTTCTACACTTGAAGAGTAAAATAACACATACATAAAAAAGAAAGATGTTCACTGAATTCATGGTTGATGGCTAGAACATATTACAGAAATGTTGAAATAGAGGGGGAGTGACAAGGCTAGGCAACTGAAAGAAAGCTAAATGGCCTATCAAAGACACTGGCTAAGCAGTAGATTCATAATCTTGTTCACTCACTTGCCAAGTTTCTTCTGCCCCAGAAGAATAGTTATTTATACAGGTCACCAGGTGTTGTATAGGATTTGTTGCTTGGTGAGTTGACAAAATCGGAAAATTGGTCGCAGTACGTTTCAATCACAGATTTCTTTTGCTTGTTTGATCAGCATTAATGCCAGTGAATTCTCTGTAGCCTCAATTATTACCACGTTGCTTTCTTCATTAAAAAAAAAAAAGGGAATTGAACAATGAGAACACCTGGACACAGGAAAGGCAACATCACACACCAGGGCCTGTCGTGGGGTGGGAGGAGGGGGGAGGGATAGCATTAGGAGATATATCTAATGTAAATGACGAGTTAATGGGTGCAGCACACCAACATGGCACATGTATGCACACGTAACAAACCTGCACGTTGTGCACATGTACCCTAGAACTTAAAGTATAATAAAATATATATATATATATATATAAAATACTTAAGAAAAAGTCTCCTTGGAAGCCTGGAAATTATCTATTTTCCCTCCACCCTTCTCACATTTTTTAAAAAATTAATTTAGATTTTCTTGATCCTATTTCAATACTCTTTAGCAGCTCCCCAAAAGAAGCCCAGATGACATAAAATGGACATTCAAGAATCTCTGATTTCCAGTTTCATGAAAATATTATTTTCTCAGGTATGCACAAATTCTTGCCATTTCCTGAGTTTTGCTACATTCTGTTATCTTTCTGGCTCTCCTCTTCTTGGTATATCCTTCGAGATCTAGCTCCATGTTATCCTCTAGGTGAAGCACTTCATGAGAGGTCACTGGGTTTTCCGTACTCCCAGAGTTCATGTCAGTATCAGACAATGTTTGAGAGTCAACTGGAGTCATGTGCTTACCAATCCATCTTCCCCACTGCATTGTGAGCTGCTAAAGCCGCAACAAGGTTATCTTCTGTTTTAGTTTCTCTGTGCTTCATGTAGTGCCGGTGTTTCCCTGTCTGAAACTCTCCTTAACACCCTCTTTAAGAAATTCCTATCATCTTAGAACTAGATAAGTCTTCTTAGATGTGTGGCTCTGGTGATCTCTCCGTATCACAAACGCACATGTTCATGCACTCTCTCTCTCTCTCTCTCACACACCACACACACACAAATACACACATTAAGTGACAGAAAGTTGATGTACATGAAAAGGAAAATATTCAGAATCTTGGAGGGAAAATGGCCGTCAGCCTTTGTTTCTGTGAACATTAGAATAAAACTCAATCATGTATTTGTTAAAGATGTAATTCTGGGCTATGAATCAGGGATAAGGTTTTTCAAATGTGTCTTTTCAAAGCAAAGTTTCATAAGAATGTCACAATGGGCTTTGGTGTTTATAATGACTACCCCAAAGTGTTTAGTTGCTGCACGTTTAGTGGTAACGTACTGTATCTCGCCATTAATAAACATATTATATTTAAAACTTTTGGCAGAATGTGGTTCAGCAATAATAATAATTTGTACTCATAGCTCAAAACTAATCGCTGAAACCACTTCACAATGTGCTTTTTAATTTCTGCTCATTCCCATATGCTACTTATTTCATCTTCATCCTGCAAGGTATGTGAGTATATTACTTTCATTTAAATAATAAAAATAAATGAAATATTTAATATGAAAATAAAACTAAATAGTCTTTTATAACTGTCTAGAGTAACTGGAGAGCTGGTATTAGGGGCAGGAAATATTACAAGGAATATTTGTATTTTCTCTAAGCTCTAGGATCAAGTAAGGGTGATGGCAAAAAGGTTCTTACAGATTAAATGCTAATTTGAGTAATTGGATTTACCTGGGGTCTTCAGAGTCAAATTTCTGAGAACAATTGAAGTCTTGTTTACAGAGGAGAGGGGCAGAAACAAATGCTATAGCAACTGGTCAGTTGATCTTCTCTATAGGGTTATAAGACCTATCATTAAATCTTAGTGTTCTGTCTGGGAATCTCTGTTTGTCTTTCCTACCTGCGTACCTGAGTTCTGAATGTACCTTGAGAAAATAAACCAGGGGTTTTCGCTGTGTTTATCTTGTTTGGTTTTCTTCTCAGAATCACAGTCCTGCATCAGCTGTTGACTTAGATATGAAAGAGTTGTTTCAAATACTTCTATCTAATTTTCTAGTTGTTTTAGAGTGGGAGGGTAAGGATCGTTCCTGCTACTCCCTGGCTATAAGTGAAAATCATCTCTTTTAATCAATATGTGTATTCAAGTGTTCTTTTTTCTCATCTTAGGTCTGAAAAATGATGTTTTGTAAGAATTATTTTTCATCCAAATTGTAAAATTTATTTGTGTACCGTTTTTTCATAATAAACTCTCATCTTCTTAATGTCTGCAGGATCTGTTTTAATTTCCCCTTTTTCAATCTTGATATTTATAATTTGTACTTTCTTTCTTTGATCAGTAGAGTTAGGGCTCTATCAACTTTGGTTCTGTTATTTCAATGCATTGTATTTAATTTGTTTTTCAGAAATCCACGCTGTAGCTAAACTCAAAGTCAGCAATGAGGGAAAGGAGAAGAGGGACCTGAGCCAGTGTTTTTGAAATGCTAATTCAGTCCCTCACACTAAGTTGCCTCTTATTCGTATGTCCTCCTTCCAGAAAATTGTTCATCACCTCCATTGACTCATATAAGTGTATCTCTTGACTACAGGATGGGCACTGCTCCATTTTTTCATTTTTGTCACTGACATTTTGGAATTACAGAGGAAGAGTACACATAAACTTGGTAGAGGTGAGAACTGAGTGAAGGCTGAGTGTTGTATGCTGTTGTTCAAATCCTTCCATGAAGGAAAGCTTTCTTGGGAATAAGCACCACTCTCCCATCAACTTTGGGCTCTCTTCATTCCTGTCTACTTCCCACTCTTCAATCCCAAATTTCCAGTCACATTCTTAATGCAAGACCATCTAGTTCTCTTTTTGCCTTGTCCTTTACAGGCTGTGACTACAAGACCAGAACTTTCTCAACCAAAACATCCCATCAAGCCCCATTAAGAATTTTCTCAGAATGAAGTCAATCTACCTCAGAAATATGTACTGCAATTACAGAGTCAAATTTTTTTTTCCAAAATAGTATTTCATATTTTATTCTATACAGGTGAGCACTTACTCTCTCATGCTTAAAATTGTTCAATATCTCATTCTCACACACATAGATGCACACATAAATAGAACCATACACACACAATACATGCAATCAATTTATAGAATATGCATCACTATATTGACATACATATACCTATGTTAATATTTGTCAATCTAATTAATTTGGAAGGGTGTAAATATAATTTTAACAGGAATTTCTTTAGCAGAATGGAAATGTGGGAGATGATGAGGGGAAATATACATATAATTTTTTTCTTTAATTATTTTATAATTATAATTTATAATTTATAATTATTTTAATTTATAATACCTTTTTATGTAAAACAAAGATATTTAAAATTTCATGCTTGTCTGGTGTTCCATTTTATTTTAGATAGCTTCCAAGTTGAAAAACATACTAAGGTAAGTGAAAGATAATGGAAATTTTGTTTAAAGCACCATCCCACAATAAATATTTGAGTTTCTTAGACACCAGCCATGAATTTTTGCCAAGAAATAAGTCTATAATATTGGAATTTTAGGAAACATGGCAAAATATTTTAGAGTGGGAGATTATTGTGTGGTATCCCACGAGTCATATATATGCATACCTAAAAGTGAGATACATCGCTGAGCTATGTTACTCTTCCTTCCAGGAAGTTTATTGGAATCCTGCCATGTAACACAGATTTCAGCAAAGCTTCTCTAGGTGAAGAGTCTGAAGCCCTATGGACCATGAGGTTCTCATATTACAATAATGAGAAGGATGGAAAAAGAGCCTGAATTTGAATTCAGAAAATGCTGGGTTCAACTTCCAGCTTATCACTTCCTGATCATGTAACCTTCCATATTCTGTTATGTTGCTCTAAGCATCCTCCATCCTCATCTGTGAAGGTGGATGACCACCTTCTCAGATCGTGTAGAGACTGCATCAGGTGAGGTGAAATAAAGAGCACTCAGCCCTGTGCTCTGCGGAGGTGCCCTAAATAGGACCCTCTCCATGCCTTCCCTTTACTTCTGATCACCTGCCTGGAGTTATATTCCTAACTTTCCTAACTTTCTATTTCTAGGGACCACTACTATTACTTAGTCCTTTCCACAGGAGGGCCCAAGAAAGCTAATGGATTTTGTCATCTAAAAGGATTTGCAGGGAAAGGGAAAATCCTTGAGGCACCTGGAAGTAGACAGATGATTTTCCTACCTTCATTTCATCTTCTCCCAGACTTTTGTCTATACCTTTCCAGAAGGAATAATTTTCAAATTATGATTCTGCTTCATCTATTGTGGTTACCCATTTGGCATTGTAGCTTTCTCATTTTATTCTTCTCTGTTCTTTCATACAAGCAGGATGGGATGGGCGTGGTATCTTATTATTTTTTGCTTCATTGAAATTATAATCACTTAATTGTATTCTCTTTCCTACTGATATGTGTAGTTTTTGTTTGTTTTTTCACTACCATGAGAGAACATACTGATAGTTTAGGTTGCTATTTACTCTAGTCCTGAGGTTCTTTTCCATACCTGTTTTGTTGCTTGTCTGCAGAAATCATAGTTTATTTTGCCATTTTCTTAGAAGAATACACAGCCCTTGAATCCACTGGGCTCTCAGTCTATCTCAGGATACCATGTCTGCAAATGGTCCTATTTGTTTGTGGACTGTTCAGAAATCATCAATCTTTTTTCTCCTCGAGATAAATATATGCTAGTATTAAATTCATTTTAATCTGATCAGTCATTGGGTTGACAGTCTACATTTGAATATCTGTATTTAGCAATCAAATTTCCTGAATCTTAATGAGCTTGGTCAAATTTATGGTTTAAGACCACAAGTAAATAATTATTATATAAGCAATTTCATGTGTTACCATAGTAATGGAAATGAAAGAAGCTTGCTTATGTTCAGCATGGAAGCTTAAAATAAAATACAGTCTTTAAAGTGTCTATGCTTAGGAAATAGCCAATAACATCTCATTTTCCCTCCAAAGTCTTTAGATTCTGTATTAAGCAGCTTTTTCTATGTTCCAAATAACTTCAATATTAGGAAGCAAAAATCTATTAATAACAATAAAAATCTTCACATATCATTCATCTTTCAGTCTATCCTATCCTATGCTGAAAACTAGGGAAGAGGAGTGTAAGACATGTTGCCTAAGATCAAGAAGATGATTGCCTAACTGGTGAGACATCTATCTATAGAATTATATGGATTTACACATATACTTACACAACAAAACTCCACATTTCATAGAATGGAACTCTGATTAGTGTGATGTAAATAAGTGAGCTGGGAAGAAAGGAGGATTTAAGTATTATAGAGTAGTTTAGAAATTCTTAGATGAAAATGTCAGGAGTTGAGCTAAAGCATTATGCAAATTTAATTAATTGAAGACACATTGTAAAGACTCAGTTATGGTCTGTACACGTACCTAGGTGATTTAGGAGATGCATAGATGGATAAAACAGGATTTGTGTGTTTTGGAAGCTTCATAATTTTGTGGCATGTGTAGATGCATAGCTAAGCCTAGAACAGATAATGTGATGTGCACCACAATAGCAAGTGAACTAGGAGGCTAGGGAAGTAAAATATTTAATTCCCATAAGAAGATTTTAAAAAATTGTTGGGGAAGATGTAGTTGAGCTAGCTCTTGAGGCATGGGTAGAAATTCTATGGGAAGAATTGATGAAAATGCCCTGGAGGGTAATATGGAGGAGAATCTGGTGTATTTATTGTACACATAATCATAATTAATAATAGACATTCTGTTCCATGCCTTTTGCCCTTATACTGTGTAATCCTTTTCCACTCTGATTCTGGGCTCAGCAAATTACTTTCTTATGCCCATGAGGTGTTAGTGAATAGAGTATTAGCAGTGTAAAGTAGTCAGCAACTCGAGAGGTCAATTTCTGCGGCAATCTTCAACAGTTGTGTTTGCTCTCTGTTCCCTAGGATAGCCTGAAAGAGGATGAAAATCATTTGGGAGACAGATGAGTCACCCCTGCCAAGGCCATCTTAGGACCATTAAGAGACAGATGATTCCCTAGATATGTATGTGAGTGCAGCTATGGCCAGAGATCAGAAGAACTGCACATTTAAGTCCAGCCCAAATCACTAAACTTGCAGATTAGACATCAGTCGTACTTGGTTGTTATTTTAAGCCACAGAGTTTTGGAAATCATTTGTTATGCAACATCGTTATTGCAGTAGTCACTGATAGAGTAGAAGGATGGTTACCAGAGGCTGGTAAGGGTAGTGGGGGGTTGGATGAGGTGAGGATGGTTAATGGATACAAAAAATTAGAAAGAATGAATAAGACCTGCTATTTGATACCACAACATGGTGGCTGTAGTCAAAAATAAGTTAATTGTACGTTTTATTATTATTATTATTATTATTATACTTTAGGTTTTATGGTACATGTGCGCAATGTGCAGGTAAGTTACATATGTATACATGTGCCATGCTGGTGCGCTGCAACCACCAACTCGTCATCTAGCATTAGGTATATCTCCCAATGCTATCCCTCCCCCCTCCCCCCACCCCACAACAGTCCCCGAAGTGTGATGTTCCCCTTCCTGTGTCCATGTGTTCTCATTGTTCAATTCCCACCTATGAGTGAGAATATGCGGTGTTTGGTTTTTTGTTCTTGCGATAGTTTACTGAGAATGATGATTTAAAATAACTAAAAGAGTATAATTGGATTGTTTATAACACAAGGAATAAGTGCTTGAGGGGATAGATACCCCATTCTCCATGATGTGATTAGCATGCATTACATGCCTGTATAAAAACATCTCATGTACCCCACAAATAAATAAACCTACTATATACCTACTAAAATTAAAAATAAAAAAAAATTACAAATCACTGATACAGATATTCTTCCAGGTAAAATGAGATGAGAAATGTGTTTGTGGTCTGTCTAAAGACATTCAAAATAAAATTTAAATAATAGCTATTGACTAATTTAGGTGGATTCTATGTTAGGTACTTTTCTCAGTTGCTTAAATGCCATCATAATTCCTATTTTGTTCACATGGAAACTGAGGCACAGACACCACCCTATTTGTTAAATAATGTCCCTGAGTTCATATAGCTGCTAAGTGGCAGTTATAGGTGAGAACAATGCAAGAAAATACAGCTTGTACAGTATGAAATCTGAACATAGATCTATGACTCACATTAAATTTGAGAGTCGGCGATGTTGTCCAGATCACAGGTTTAATGTAACAGTGTAAGAAAGGTCAAGACTATATATGAAATTGGTAAAGAGTAATATAAAAGAAGGTCAAAGAAAAGGCATAGTACTCATCAGAAATTGAGGGGCAGGCAGAAGTGAAGTAAATGATAATGGAAAAAATATGTTTGGAGAGGAGAGAAGGAATCTAGAAAAGAGTGATGAAGGAGGAAAGAATTGGAAAAGCAAGAACTCAGCAATAGTGTTTCCTATTCCAGAGAAGCTAGAATAACTTACTGGCAGGTTAGCTTCTATTCATTTCCACAGTTCCTGCAGAGTACTGGAGGCCAAGCTGCAGTGGATTCAGAAGAGGATGGGAATTCAAAAAGTTAAAGGAACAGTTGTGGCCTCATTTTTCCTAACTCAGAAGGAAAAGTAAAACTAGAAAGAAGAGTAAAGGTCTTATTACTAAGAAGAAATAGGAGGAAAGGAATTATAGAAAAAATCTGAAAGAATGATAGTTAATGGGATTAGATCAGTTCAAAGATGAGGAGGGATGTGATCAAGAACTAAAATGGAGTAAGTGAGTAACAACTTCTTCCACTGAGAAAAGTGACAGTTGGAGAGAATAGACATATGTGTCATTAAATATGTATATCAGTAGTTTGGAATGTAAAGGTTTTCATGAGTGGTGCCTAGATTTTTCTCGGTGAAGCAGAAGATTAGTTTCTCTGCTGAAAATGAAAGCCATAGAGGGTAGCTAAAGTGACTTAGGAAGGTGGATATGATAAAGGAGTTTACATAAGTTAAGGAAAATAATTGATCAGCGATATTAAATTCCCAACTGAGTTCAGATACTATTAATTAAGTGCACAATTATGTAGTTCCCAGACATCAGATGCCTAAATAAAGAATTTAGGAGTGGTTGAGAAAGAATACAGAAGGGGAAAGGAATGACACAGTGGAAGTTGCAAATGAGAGCAGCAAAGTAGTCTATCTTGGGTCCAGACTCAGTGAGGAAAGGACCTGAAGATAGGGAGAAATCAATAAGAAACATACACCCCTATCCGCTACCACTAGGCTCAAGTCACATCAGATTTATCACTGTACCTTGAAAACAACAAGTATGTTCTCAGTTGAGGGCTTTGTTCCACTTATTTCCTCTGCATGGAACAGCCTTCCCAATATCTTTACTTGCTGATTCTTTCTCACTATTCAGATTTTATTTTAAATGTCACCTGCTCATGAAACTACCTCTGTGCACCTTATCTCAGTTGCCACCCCTACAAGCCCAAGGTCATCTCTCTTGCATTATTTTCCCAACTACCTGTGTCTATCACCTGTCCTACTTACTAAAATAAAACCTATGTCAGAGCATTAACTTGGAATCTTTCACCACCATCTTCTTACTCTTGACATGGTGTCTGGCACCTTGGAAAGATTCAGACAATACTTGCTGTTGGATCAGTGCTAAATTCAGAGAATAATATAGGAGATTTAATAGGTAGACTAGTCCTGAATAAAGAAAAGATGTAGAATTTGGCCACAGGAGCCGTTGCTGAAGTAGAGAGTAAGTGAGAGCTATTGTCGTTGAGGAAGCCAAGGGTGAAAGTCTAGAGAATTTGATCCAATGACCAAATGATTATTTAAATCAACAAGATTTAGAATGCTGAGGAAGATGGTAAACCATGACTTTGATTCTGCAGCAAGTACAGTGAGTTTCTAAGGAAGCTGAGACACCTTAGGAAAGCTGCAAGTGTTACCACCATCTCCTAGACTATGAGATACAGGAAAATGATCAAGCAACATTTGGAGCCTTACACGAAAGTGTGGACCACAGAGGGAGCGAGGAGAGAGACAATTTTTAATTGAGACAGAAGCGGTGTCTGAAAAAAGTGAGGGTAGAGAGAGCTGAGTTTTAAAAAAGTGATTAATTTCAGATACAATGTGCATTTTTTTATGATCTTTCAGCTTAGCTATATCATGGATAGAGCATGACTTTTAAGACTTTGAGTCAGAGCTAGCACAGACATAGTGGTGGAGGTGCAGAGATTAGCAAACATAGCCACTCAATACATGATTTTTCAATTAACAAATCAATAATGCTAGCTCGCATCAGGATCCTGCACAGGTGGCCTTCATTCGATTTAATTTTCTTTCTTAGGCCAGGTGCGGTGGCTCATGTCTGTAATCTCAGCATGTTGGAAGGTCAAAGTGGGTGGATCCCATGAGCTCAGGAGTTCGAGACCAGCCTGGGCAACATGGTGAGACTTCGTCTCTGCAAAAAAATACAAAAATTAACCAGGCTTGATGGCACATACCTCTAGTCCTGGACTCGTGGGGTTGAGGCAGGAGGATCACCTGGGCCTGGGAGGTTGAGTCTGCAGTGAGCTATGATTTCACCACTGCATTCCATCCTGGGTGACAAAGTGAGACCCTGTCAAACACACACACACAACCAAAGAAATTTATCTCTTGGTGAAAATGTTGATGTTTCTATCATGCTTTAAAACTATTCTATCCCATACAGTAGCCACTAGCCACATGTGACTATTTAAATTTCACTTTGTTAGGATTAAATAGTTTTGTAGTCACACTAGCCACATTTCAAGTTCTCAGTAGCCACACATGGGCGAATGGCTCCAACACTAGATAATACAGACACAGAATATTTCTATAACTACAGAAAATTCTACTGGAGAGCAATGACACAGAACAAATCCAACCGTGGCCTCTTTTCTAAATGCACTCATCATACATCATGCGTTTTGACCTTCCACCTTCCAATTAGTTCTATGCTTATTTATTCCTCTAAGACATTGGATAATTATATTGAAATAATGTATGTGCTCATTAATACTGTATGTTCCCTGCAAACATGCTTCAGCATTCAACACCAGGCCACCTACAGTTCAGGATTCACAACCTCGATTCCCACCTAATGCTGACTTGGTTTGATTTTAGCAACTGAAGTTGTTAAAATCCCAATGTGCCTCAAGCTTATATCTTTAAGTCATGAAAGTAAGTAACAACTAATGGTTTCTACCAGAAAAAAAAAAAGAATATTGCTCTAGTGTTGCATTTCAGAAGATCGAGGCAACATTATATTCCCTAAAGGGGGAGTATGGGTATGAAAGGCCAAAGTGAAAACAAATGCTTTATTCTAGCTCTTCTGAATCCAGGTTTTATTTGCCAAAGTTGATTTTGTAAATTTATTAAAGAAATTTGTATTTTTGGTTTTAATTGTCAGTGGCATCACTTAACTGTGCATTAACCTTTTCCTTAATTGACTTCCTCTTTATGGTTTAGATATTTAGTAGTTTTTTTCCTTCCTTTTCACGCAGTAACTATCAATTACAGCATTTAGCGATCATAATTAACACAAAATTTCTTTCTCCAGAGAGTAACCAAACTTCTTTATTTATTAACTCTCTTCCGATTTTTTTTGGTAAAGCTTATTTTTAATTTCCCAAAATTCAAATGTGTATCATATTCTGTATGTTCAAGGTAAATATTACAAAAGGAATGTAACTTGTATACATTAGTGATGCATGCACACTTAAAATTTCTGAATAAGCAATGTACTAACAGCCTCCGCAGTTCATCAGCTTGGAAATTGAAAGAAAAACAAAAACACAGCAAATGTGCATAGCCTTTAAAATTCTTATACTGTTCTTATATTCAGGAAGAAATTGGTATTAACCAGATGGCAATAATATTGTGCCTTATAACTTCCTAGAATGTGTTTCTAAAAATTGATTGATCTAGAATTTCAAGCTTCACTTTTTAGCAAATATTGAAAATATTTATGAATTGTATTCACTTTTAGAATTTTCTCATCAAGAACATATGATAACTGTATTATACGTACAATTTTCATTGTATGTATTATACATACAAGTTTGCTACGAGGTAACAAAGGAAGTGGATTCTTTTTTGAGTCTTCACATCTAGGACCTTTGCTTTTTTCTTATATTCGTTGTTTGCTAATAATCAAGCCTAGATAGTCTGCAAAACTGATTGTTTCCTAGATAGAATTAGAAAGCGCTAAACATAGGTCTTTGATTTGAATGACCAATAAGAATAAAATAGAAGCAAGAATAAAGATCTTGCCTGTAGTTTATCAACTCCCCAGATGTTGTAAACTACTTTTCTCAATAACCCAGCTATTTACAAATATGGTGTGCCCAGCCTCACCTGAGCCCACATTTGTAGTGAAGAGCAGGAGTTTTTTTAACTTTTTAATCAAGCGTTTTGGTATTGGAGAGTTATAATGAGATAATGTGTGGTTCACATGAATGTCAGTTTAATGAGTTTGTGCCTGTCTCAGGACGAAACATGCATTTTGGCTATGATGGTACTAGACTGTTTACAACATAGACTCGGAATGCCTGGGGTAACTGTGACCTGGGCTAACGCATCATGGAAGGATAATTTCCTCTGCCTTTTTCCTTTTTAAACAAATTGCAGCCTCATATTTCAACCAAATGACCTTTCTAAAATTCCACAGTGACTAATTATAAGAGAACGAGGGGCATTTACTATTAACAAAAAATGGATTAAGTTTTGCCATAACCATGGGAGACAACATAGCCAATGATGTTTATAATCTGCAGTGATTGGAAGAGGGTGTATTCCAAAGGTCGTTGCAGATTGCTTCTGGCGCCGTGCTGCTGAGCTCAGTCTATTCAATGCCACAAAGTCAGCGCTTAAAATTCCCTGTCTGATTTTTATGTCACTAATAATTTCAATTGATACTGTTTGAACGGAGGAGGAAAGCAAGCAGGAACAGTGAGTATCGGGGCTCATGCATCAATATGAGGAAATAGAGATAAGAAAAGGTGAGAGAGAATAAATGAAGAATAGCTATTTACTCATACCCAAAATATTTATGAGGAACCTAAGATGTTTGAAGTGTGAGGTTGTGGGCTTTCAGAGTGCGGAGTAAAGGAGACATGCATAGTCCCTGGCTTAGGGGGTGCTTACAGTCAAGTTTGAGAGACAGACCAAAAATAAAACGGGTAAATAATAGCATACTCACAACTTGTGAAGTTGTCTGAAGAAAATGAATAAGGTGCACAGATAAATAATAGTAAGAACTTCTCCAAAGATAAGAGAACGGCTTTTCAATTGAAGCTGAAAGTTGAGAAGGATGCAGGCGTTTTAACGTCTTTGAAAAGAGGAAAAGGGAACAATGTGAATGAAATTTTTGGAATGTGAGAAAGATGAGTGTGCTAATAGTATAAAAACTTATGGTAATGAGTATGCTGGTGGGACTGAGAATTAAAGCAGCAACAGGGAAGAGGAAAGAGGTGGTATTGAAGATAGCTGTCAGGTCCTGTCACATCTTGAATGGCAGATCAATGTTCCTGATTCTATGCGATAGGATTTCTTTAGGATTTTGAGTAGCTGACACTTCTGATTTATATTGTATCGGGAGTGAATGGATTAGACATGGTCAAAATTGGAAGGGTAGAGATCGGTAAGATAATTGCAGCAGTTCAGGCTAGAGATGGTGATATTGGTGGAGGTACAACGTGAAAGAGACATGGAGAATTCTGACAAATTTATAAGAAAAATACATTAGATATACAATTGGATTGAGTGTGGGTTTGGAGAAATTGAAAATTTCTCCCAGGTTTCTGACTTGAAACTTGGTTAATGAGTTTAAATATGAAAGTAAGCTTATTGTAGGTTCTAGAGTTCTGGAAATAGACCAATGTTAGTGCATTAGTGCATTAGTGATTTTTTTTTTTTTTTTTTTGAGAGAAAGACAGAGAGAGAGAGAGAGAAACAGAATGTAGCTAGCTATCAGTCTGAGTCTGAAGGCCCAAGAACTAGGAGAGTTTCAGTTCAAAAACCAGTAGGCCTGTGACCCAAGAAGAGCAGCTTCAACTGATTGGATGAAACCCACCACTAGAGAGAAGGCAATCTGTTTTATTTAATTTACCAATTTAAATGCTAATCTTATCCAGAAACATCCTCAAACACATCTAGAATAATGTTTGTTTAAATATCTGGGCACACCATGGCCTAGTCAAGTTGACAGATAAAATTAACCATCACAGCTAGAAATAGAAATTTGAGACTTACAAGTATATAGTACTTAAGCTGTAAGTATGGATAAGTTCAGTTAAGGAATTAATATATAGAGAAGAACAGAAAGCCTGGGATTAGTCCCTGAGATCCACATTTTTTTTCTTTTTTCTCTTATTTTATTTTATTTTAAGTTCTAGCGTACATGTGCAGGATGTACAGATTTGTTACATAGGCAAACGTGTGTCATGGTGGTTTGCTGCACCTATCAACCGATCATCTAAGTAGTAAGCCCAGCTATTTTTTCCTGATGCTCTTTCTCCCCATGTTCCCCCCAACAGGCCCCACTGTGTATTGTTCTCCTCCCAGTGTCATGTGTTCTCATTGTTCTGCTCCCACTTATGAGTGAGAACATGCAGTGTTTGGTTTTCTGTTCCTGCATTAGTTTGCTGAGGATAATTGAAGAGCCACAAATTTTAAAAGCTGAGAAAGGCAGGAGTAGCCTGAGAAAGAGATCAAGAAGGAACATCTGGTTCAAGAAAAATCTCAAGAATGGGAACCAGATAAGCCAAGAGAGGCATCATTATCTCCTATTTCCTAATGAAGGAAATACAAACTTTTGAGCCTTTCTTTCCTAATATGATTCATGAATTTATCCTTATTTCTCACCATTTTTCACACTTTGCTGTGCT
Source organism: Pongo pygmaeus (assembly GCF_028885625.2). Classification (NCBI taxonomy): domain Eukaryota; kingdom Metazoa; phylum Chordata; class Mammalia; order Primates; family Hominidae; genus Pongo; species Pongo pygmaeus. The sequence goes on from NC_072388.2 coordinate 85,871,125, forward strand.
CCTGGTAATCTTTTTCATAACTGGAGTGCCCATTCAATCCTGACTCTACTTGTCTTGTGGAACCATGCTTGTTTTAATTATATGTAGACATCTTATCTCCCTTGCTGAAAGTTCAACTTCTTGAACAATTAGCTTGTTATTTTTCTTTTAATTTCTCAACAGGACTGTAAGAATGCACCGTTTGTATCGTGTGATGGTTGTGGTCCATGGACACTGCCTTCTAAAAGGCTTCTTATGCTGCAGGTTCAGGAAAACTAAAAATATAGCCTTTCCCACTTTCCAGATGGTTTTGCATAAAAGGTAGATTTTGCCATATAGAAGTAGTAGCTTCAAACATTGGAAGTGTAAATGAATTTTGGATTGTCTTCTTGCTCCTTTGTCTCCTCAAGGAGCTATGACCTTACAAACAATTGTGGTGACTAGACAGGCTTTCAACCTTCTAGCCATTGGCTCTGTGCGTATGGCATGAGATGGTGACAGAAGCCAAGGCTCCCTGACCTCTAGAACATGAGTCTACAACCACCAGGGTGTATACTTCATGTGTTCTCAAACTACAAAGAGCAAATAATTTTAGTGGTGTCCATCTGACTCCCACCTTTCAACAGTTTTGGAAACACCTAATTTCTTGTATTAAATTAATTTTGTCCCAAATACTCAGAGTTACTACTATTTTATTCATTGAATTTTAACTAAGGGAAATATGGTAAAAATTCAACTGTAAAATGCTTGAAGTATAATTAATAAATAAAATAAGAGGCCAATTATGACATCGTTGAGACATCAGCTACAACAAATTCTTAGTGAATCTCTTCTGCGAGGCTCCAGGATGCTCTACGATTAAGAGATAAAGAATGTAATGCAGATAATAATGGAGACTCTAGATTGAAATGGAGGCAAAGACCAAAGAGGAGCAGAACCATAAAGAGAGCTCATATGTGGAATCCAGATTGTGCAGGTCAACAAATGCATCCCTAAGTTGCCAGGTAGAAGAACAGAAAGGTTGATCATCCCAGGAAAAGGCGATAAGGAAACTCACTTCAAAAATGTGTGGTTTTTTTTTTTTTTTTGCATATTTTCAACACTCAAATGAAAAGGGCGGAAGGCAGAAATGCTGTGTCTGTTTTTCTCATACAGCAGAAGAGTGAACGTAGGACATTCTAATTTCTTTTAGCAACTACACTTAAGTCCCTAGCATATTCTATATTTCTATTAGAGCCTTTGCCTTGATATCCTTCTTCATGGTGGCAAGACAGCTATGGCAGCTTCAAGTATTATGTCCTCAAACCACAAAGAACAAAAGAAATAAGAGAGGCTAAAATTTTCTTTATGTTTTCCTATTTTTATGCCAAAAAGAAAAATTATTCCGAGAGCTGGCAGCCTATTTGCCCATGCCAGGTTCAAGGAGACTGAGAAAGCAAATGTCTATTCATACAGAGAGTAGAAACTTAATGTCATAAGTTGAATTTTGTCCCATAAAAATTCATGTGAAGTCCTGACGCCCAGTACATCAGAATGTGACCTTGTCTGGAAATATGGTTTTTGCATATTTCATTAATAAGTTAAGGTAAGGTTGGAATGGTGTAGAGTTGGCACCTGATCTAATATGACTGATGTCCTTATGAAGAGAAAGCCATGTGATATGGTTTGGCTGTGTCCTGACCCAAATCTCATCTCATACTGCAGCTCCCATAATCCCCAAGTCTTGTGGGAGAGACCTGGTGGGAGGGAATTGAATCATGGGGGCAGGTTTTTCCCGTGCTGCTCTCATGATAGTGAATAAGTCTCACGAGATCTGGTGGTTTTATAGAAGGGAGCTACCCTGCACAAGTTTGCTCCTTCTTCACCTTCCACCATGATTGTGAGGCCTCCCCAGCCATGTGGAACTGAGAGTCCATTAAACTTCTTTCTCTTTCTTTCTTTCTCCTTTTTTTTTTTTTTTTTTTTTTTTGACAGAGTATCGCTCAGTCACCCAGGCTGGAGTGCAGTGGTGCGACTTTGGCTCACTGCAGCCTCCAACGTCCACCTCCTGTGTTCAAGCAATTCTCCTGCCTCAGCCTCTCAGTAGCTGGGATTACAGGTGCCCTCCACTACGCCCAGCTAATTTTTTGCATTTTTAGTAGAGACAGGATTTCACCATGTTGGCCAGGCTAGTCTCAAACCCCTGACCTCAAATGATTCACCCGCCTCAGCCTCCCAAAGTGTTGGGGTTACAGGCATGAGACACTGTGCCTGGCCTAACTTCTTTTTCTTTATAAATTACCCAGTCTTGGGTATTTCTTCATAGCAATATGAAAATTGACTAAGGTACCATGTGAAGAGATGGACATACACAGGGAGATTGGCATGTGAAGTTTAGAGTATGGTTGCCCCAAGCCAAGCAACTACCAGAGAATAGGAGCAAAACTTAAAGCAGATCCTTCCTTAGCGTTCACAGAAAGCATGGCCCTGCCAACACCTTGATTTTAGACCTCTGGCTTCTAGAATTGTGAGACAATACATTTCTGTTACTCTAAGCCACCCAGTATATTTTACTTTTTTATGGCAGCTCAGGAAACTAAGATATTCAGTATTTGTAAAACTCTGCGGTTTTATTTGCATGTGGTTAGTAATTTCTTTTAACTATGGATAATTAGAACAGATAATACATCTATAGTTAATAATACTTTAAAGAATTCTAAAATATAGAGTAGAGTCATCATAAACCTGGAAGTAAATTTAAAAGTATTCTTATTGATGTCTTTTAAAAGACTCTTAGTGTTAATAATGACTTTTATTTACGCGGATAATTGCATCTTCTGTAGCTACTCTGACACATGGTACGTGCCTTTAAGAACGAGGCCTAAACAGCACCATATCCCAATCATCTTTTTACCATCAATGCACATGGAGGCATAACATTTTGCTACAGTTGAGAAGTGAAAGGATAAGAAACATTCATGCAAGGCTTTTTGAAAGGTATAAATGTCGAAATTATGAATTTAATTATTAAATAAATTCTGATCTATATTTATTTAATTTTGGTATCACACCCTATTTTTTCATTTCTAAAAGAGAAATTAGAAAAGACGCAAAACTTATTGGGAATAAATTGACTAATTAAGGCCATCACATTTTAGTTTCAAAGTGTGTGATAAGATCTGACAGCCTTTCTGCCAGTTTTTGAAAAATTTTGCCAAGTAGTACTTAGCACAAGAATAAAACTTATTTCACTCAAGATATTTCTCGTGTCAGCATATTCATTGGCTTAAAAATAAGTAGCATGTTTCTGAGATCCAGCCCAGTAACAAAAAATATGTGAAAAATTCATTTATAAGAAATCCAAAGAAAACACATACATATTAGACTTACTAGTGCATTCGGATGGAAAAATTCTAGAAGACCAAGGCCAAAATCAGTTTTGCTGCAATGGAAGAAATTTTAGTAAATTTTACTGGGTATAATAAAAACATAGGACCAAGTTTAAATGAGCTAGAATGAAGAATTGCCATTGGCCTTCCTTGCTTTCCTGTTCTTGAAGTGAGAACATTATTATGAATCAGTTTTTGTAGCTAAATTGGTGCTGTTGTCTTTTTTTTTCCAAGTTTCTGAAGCTTAAACTCTTTGTAAAGTGAAATAAGACCAAACTTTCTTGGAACTAATTTCAGCTGTACAATTTTTTAACCTTTCCCGAAGACACTCCAATGACTGTAAATCCTAATAGATGACTGAATAAGCCTGAATGTTTAAGTCACACCCATGGCCTGGGCATTTCCCAGTAAGTTAGAAAGAATTGTGGCTCCCAGGTGATTCTGTTGCAAGTGACCTATGAAGGTCTTTTCCACACGTGAAAGAAACAAACTCATTCTTTCCAGCTCACATGTTGGATTCTGTGATGCAAGGCGGTCATTTCGAATTGAGTTTTATAAATACCCAGTGGTTAGAATAGGACCAGCATGTGGCTAAGAGGCATTACCCCACTTAAAGGAGAGGTCTCTGAAAACAGATATTAGTCTGCTCAAACCAAAACAGGTTTGAGAAAAACAACCAACAATACAGCAAAAACAATAGCTTGGATGAAATGAAACAATTTGTCTAGAAATCCACTTGCTCAACACCAGCCATGATCCATTTGTTTGACTGAATTTAAACTGTTTTCAAAATGTGTTTTCCCTGCATATGCCTAAACAGACCAAAGTACAAATAATAGAAGAAGTAGCTCAGCCTTTGTAACCAGATTAGTAAGTAATAAAACCTTAAAAATTGAAATGTAGGTCATAAATCTTTTAGTGCCCATGCATGGACTCCCTAGAAATTCTCCTTGGAGCACATTCTTTCAGCCTCTGCTTCCTTTTAAAAAAATAAGTTTATTTACTTATTTTTATTTTTATTAGAAACAGGACCTTACTCTGTCACCTAGTACAGTGGTGCAATCATAGCTCACTGCAGCTTCGAACTCCTGAGCTGAAGTGAATCTCCCTTCTCAGCCTCCCAAAGTAGCTAGGATAACAGGCACATACCACCATGCCTGGCTAATTATTTTGATTATTTTGTAGACATGGGGTCTCACTATGTTGCCCAGACTAGTCTTAAACTTCCAGCTTCAATTTATCCTCCTGCTTTGGCCTCCCAAAGTGCTGGGATTATAGACACGGTCACAGTGCCTGGCCAGCAGCCTCGGCTTTCAAACTTTCAGCAAGGAAGAAGTTACCGTCTTGAAAACAGCCAACTGAATTTGGGGGAAATTATATTGTAAGAAATTGCTTTTTGCTATTCATTCTAAATGCCCATTTCTGTTTTCTTCCTACTGATCTAAGCTCAAAAGTTTTGTCTCCAAATAAATCTAATTCTTCATGGAGACTACTGGCCTTCAAATATGTGAATTGTAGAAATCATTGTATAAGTGAAATCTTAGTCCTTCATTAGTTCCAAGATCCTCTGTCCTCATTTATTCTGATTTTATTATTATTATTAGTTTTTATTTTTTTGAGACAGAGTCTTGCTCTGTTGCCAGGCTGCTGGAGTGCACCAGTACAATCTTGGCTCACTGCAACCTCTGTCTCCTGGGTTCAAGCAATTCTCCTGCCTCAGCCTCCCGAGTAGCTGGGACTACAGGGGCGCACTATCATGCCCAGATAATTTTTGTACTTTGAATAGAGATGAGGTTTCACCATTTTGGCCAGGATGCTCTCGATCTCTCGACCTCGTGATCTCCCCTCCTCGGCCCCCCAAAGTGCTGGGATTACAGACGTGAGACCCTCGGGTTTGCCAACTTTCTTCTAAAAGTCAGATATAACAGTAAGATTTCAGATGTGCAATGAGGTCTTCTTGATTGCGGACACTGTACTATAATCAATGCATTTTAGCTCCATGCTGAGTTCAGTGGTGAACCAATCACCCTGCTGGCTTACATTAATCGTAGAGTTGGTGAAAACACCTGTAACATTTTAACCCATGTAACTGTTTTTGAGCCGCATGCTTTCTGACCCAAGTGCAGGATACTGAATTTATCTTTATTAAATGAGATCTTTGTAGACTCAATCCACAGTTTTAGCCTGTCAAGATGGCTTTCAATCCTGATTCTGTCATCCTGTGTATTAGTTATCTCCCTGATCTTGATGTCAGCCACGGATTTGATAACACGTCTTCTTTGTCCTCATACAAGTCAATGATAAAAATGCTAACAGGACCAATCCAAGGAAGGAACTATGCTGCTGGCAATCATCCATGTTTCAAATGCCATGCATAGTATTTGGGTTTCATTCAACCAGTTGAAAATCTACTCAACCATATTAACACTCTATACATTACTCCATCTCATATGTAAAGGTATTTTGAATCTGGTCCCTGCCTTCTGCCTTAACATTATCTGGTTCTTTATTTCAACTACTTGTTGCATTCCAGCCAGACTAGCAATATTTCTGTCCCTGACTGATTCTGGGGTCCCTCCTCATCTCAGAACATTTTTAATTTTTGTTCCCATTACCTGAATTACTCTTCTCCCAGATACTTGCATGATGGATTCCTTACCATTCAGTTCCCAGTTCCAACCATACCTCCAAGCACTGCTTCTCAATCTCTGTTTCTCAACTATTGACATTTAGGGCAGGATAACTCTTGGTTGTGGGGCACTCATCAGTAATGTTTTGTGACTGTTAGTGTTCAAGTCTCACACTTCTTTTATAAATGTATTTCTAAATATGCTATTTTGAGTGGATTAATTTCCTTTTAAAATAATCTTAAATATAAATCTTAAAAAAATTTCTTTTAAATATAAATTTTAAAGTGAACAACATCAGTATTCATTATTCGTCAAAAAAATCAAGTGTCAATTTAAAAAAATCTACCCCATAAAATGAAATCTCCCTATGCACCTGTTATTGAATTTAGGGCTGATTTAGACATTCCATCTGGCTGTCACCTTACATACAAGTAAACACTCTCATTTGGCTTAAATACATTTTTATTCTCCTTTCCCTATTATAATTTCTAAAATAGAGATCCTATAAAATTACATTTTATGATTCATTCACCCATCTCCCAATAAAACACTGAGAAAAGTTAGAGTGCCTAGCAA